>NW_024070201.1:71502261-71550331 GCF_014754425.2 Oryx dammah
ACACACACACACACACACACACACACACACACACACACACACACACAAAGACCAGTTAGCTCAACCTCCTAACTGTTTTGTAAATCAGCTCACCCAATGATTTCTTCCAGGCATCACACACACAGACACACAATATCAAGGCTAGTTAGCGCAACCTACTGTTCTGCAAATCAGCTCACACACACACACACTCTCTCTCTCTCTCTCTCTCAAGGCCAGTTAGCTCAGCCTCCTAACTGTTCTGCAAATCAACTCACCCAGTTATTCATTCCAGATTCCAAGCACCTTATATTTCTCAGTGAGAACCACTTAAGTAGCCTAACCAGCCAGCTTATCTTTCTCCAGTCCAGTCTCCGTGCTCCAGCCAAAGTGTTATTATTGTACTCTGGGCCATATCACACCACTGTTAAACCCCTCTGTGACTTCTTTCCCTCAAGTCCAGAACCTTTCACGTGACCTGCTGGGAAGGGCCTATGTTGATTTGGCTCCTCCCCACGTCTCCCTTTCAACTCAGGTCTCTCTCCTCCAAGTGCTGCGCTCAGTCTCTTGAACTAGTCTCAGTGCAGCGTCCCCTCGGGCTGGGCCCTCTGCATAGAGGACTCTCGTCTCCCGCTTTACTAATTCTCCTCACTCTTCAGTTCTCAGCTAAAGCATGGCACACTTCGCGGTGGGGAAGGGGCAGGGAGCCTCCCAGGCTCGATGAAGTCTCTCAGCTGTGCTGTTTCATTGCACGCTGTGTGTTTCCCTTTCCCTTAGCATTTCGTTCTTCGTTGAGTGTCTCCAGAGGTTGTGAGGTCTGGGACCACGTCCTTTTCTTTCTCTGCCATTTCCCAGCCCTAGCTCTCACATATGGCAGGTGTACAGCAAATGCTTTTTGAATAAATCAGTGAATAAATTTAAAAAAAGAAAATTCTAGTCCTTTAGAAATAAGGATCACACTTATTTACATCACACAACCTCTGAAAGGTTGGCCTTAGATCGGTTGCTGATACTTACCCTGAAGTGAGCTGTGAGAACTTCTTAAGCTTTGGATCTGCCAGAAGGGGAGTGGGTGGAAGGTGAGTTCCTTCTGATTCTGGGTCAGAGGTTACAAATCCATAGTCTGGGGGCTGGACGTGGGCTACTAATATATTTTGGTTGGCTCCAGCAGTGTGTTCAAAATTAGGACATTTCCCAGCTTTCTAGCTTCTCTTGGGAAAAATTTGAAAGGAGGGTGACACAGACCTGAACTGCTGCTTGGCAGCGAGTGATCAGAGCTGAATGACAGCAGAGTGTGCTCAGTAGTTGGGCCTGCACTCTCCAGATCACCGCAGTCCCCACTCACCCCTATTGTCTGACCCACCTCACTGTTCTTTCACCCACTTGGCCCTTTTAGGTATTTGAGTTCATGGTTCCCCCCTGTTCAGTAATTCCACGTATTTAGCCTACTCATACTGAATCATTGCTTGCTTGGAGGACTTGAAGAATTGGAATGTCTTTGACTTAAATCCATCTCTTCCATCCCTATGATTGTCTGAAATCAAATCACTTGGATATGAGACCTTTGCCAGCTTTTGAAAAGCCAATTTTTTTTTCTCATGATACAACTATGTATTCACTGTATATCACTTTAGCCATAATGCTATGACCTGCCCATGGAGTAGATAATAGTAATAAATGTTTGGATGGATGGACAGATGAAAACACACAAGAAAAATATTGTTTACTTTTTAAAAAAACATGTATTTGCCTCTGGTATGTCACATAGTACCAGTAGGGGGAGCCCTCTATTAATTTGGAAATCATCAGGAGAATCTGTTCAGCAGTCTGAAGTGAAGTCGCTCAGTTGTGTCTGACTCTTTGAGACCCCATGGACTGTAGCCCACCACGCTCCTCCATCCATGGGATTTTCCAGGTAAGAGTACTGGAGTGGGTTGCCATTTCCTTCTCCAGGGGATCTTCCTGACCCAGGGATCGAACCCAGCTCTCCCACATTGTAGGCAGACGCTTTACCATCTGAGCCACCAGGGAAGTCTGTTTAGCAGTCTAGTGGTATTTAATTTAGGGATTATGCTAAGAAGTTATCCTCTGACTCTGCCCCAAGAATTCAAGTTAACACAATAGGAAATTAATCAATTGTAGGAAGGAGAGTATGCTTCTCACCACTGCCCCTGCCCAGGGTTTCAGAAGAAACACATTCCAGATTAATATCTAGAGCCTTTAAATCCATTTGAAAGCAGTTATCATTAAGCTCTTAACAATTTCCAAATTGGGGAGCATTTTTAGCCCTAAGAGTCTCAGAGTAATGGGCTGCTTCAGGCACAAATACAAAATCATGGGTTTGCCAAAATACAGGACTACCACTCTTTCCACAGTTTTCATCTTTACAAAATGAGGGAGTAGTTGGAGATTCCAAGGTTCTTTGTAGCTCCAAGTAAAGCTTGTTTAAAGAAGAAATGCATTATATATGAGTGAACGTGTAAAAATCTCTGTGAGAAACTTAGGGCTTCTTTTCTCCTCCAAATCTGTCACTTTTGGAGAAGTCAGCTTATTTGGAGAAAAGGTCAGTAATAGAAACTCTCAGTATATTGGTTGAATAGTATCGCCAACTCAATGGACATGAGTTTGAGCAAATTCCAGGAGATAGTAAAGGACAGGGAAGCCTGGTGACCTGCAGTCCCAGGGGTCACAAAGAGTCAGACACAGCTTAATGACTGAAGAACAAACTTGGAAAAACAGTGTGTGATGGTATATATGTTCTTTTTATTTTCATTGTTGTTTAGAGTTTAAAAATTATGGCTTTAGATTCTTCATTATTAGTTGGCATCCAGTTCTCTGTTCTGGAAAGTTCTTTTCTTTTTCTTTTGTTAAGTCATTAAAAAAAAAAATTAAACCAGAATTTATTATCCAAGAAAAAGTATTGTTTTTTATAGTATGGGGTTGAATTTAAAGTTCAGTAATATGGGATAGGGGAAATGGCAAAAGAGGATTGATAACTTTGACAGGAAAGGCTGATGACTTTCACAAAGACCTAAACATTGGTAGAGGAGAGGCAAATAATACTCAGATCTCAAAGCCATCTAAAAACCCAATCTCATTAAGCTTCTTACCCCCTGCATGGTAAGCATTCTGTTAGCCATACATATGAGATTCTAAGAATTTATAATTAAGTTGTATTCTTGGTGCCAGAGCTCAAATTATACATTTCATCAAAGGAAATGTGTGCTGTGTCATTCTAGTATGACTTCCAGTGGAGTTACCACCGAATTTCTCCAAAACAGGCATTGTGTAACATCGTTGTTACTTTATGTAATTCTTTGCACTATTATACTGTGGTTTTAAAAAGTTATTGTTAATGATTCCCACTAAAAATTTGCTTAAGGCATTTGTATCTATTTCCTTTTCATTTGTGTGGGTTCATTTTTCAGTTGCTTGAATTCAGATCCTGTTTACTCCATGTAGGTTTCTCTACGGTAGGGGGCAGGGCAGCAGGGACAAAGTGGCTATTTGTGGTGTCCTAACTATTTGTACAAGAAGCCTGGATTCCTGGACCTCCTATTTATATATAATGGTGATACAGGTGTCAATATCATTTTCTTATTTTAACTAAAGTATCTTGAATTTTAATCTTTTCGTTTGGGTTTTTAGTTATCTCTTTGAGCATTGGGTTTTTAGTTATCTCTTTGAGCATTATGCAATAATGTTTTCTTTATACTGTTCTCTCCCAAAAAATGATGAAACACAAGAGGTTACATGATATAAAAATAATTTGCTTGTAAAATAATATGCATGCTTCACTTGTGTAGGCATCGGTTTTCATACCAAACTAAAAAGTAGGAAACTTGGATTGGCTTTTGAGTATAAAATAAGATTCCTACAAATTCTTGATTACTGATGCCAGAGAAATGAAAAAGAAAAAAATTTATTCTTGTTAATTTCTTTTAGAAATAACATTAGTTGTGGGGGCTCTTCTGATTGCAAAAGCAGTGCAAGCGGTTGCCAAAAATAGAAGAAATATTTCAGAATACTAAGATGGATACATTTTAATGTAACATTTTAAAGGACTTTCTAGGTCAGCCAGTGCATTTTTGAGTCAGCTTATCTCAACTGAATGATCTAATAATACTGATTTCGATTTTTGTATGAGCTACATCAGCCTCTTACTTATTTCCCAGCCAGAACATACATAGCTGTGGCAGTAAATATATAACTCTTGAAATAGAATATGTGGTGTCCCCAAGAGGAATTCTCAATTGAGCTATCATTGGTGAAGACTATGCCAGGCTTGCATGCAGAGTGATATAATATCTTGGTGTGAAATAGCATGTATCAGCCTTTCTCCCTTTGAGTTAGGCTTCTAGGACTTTTTGTGGTAAGGATTGATGCAACTGTCCCTAAAAAATATGTCACTATAAATAGGAAACATTTGTTTTTTTTTCTGCAAGAATCTGAAGCTGCCATTGTCACAGAGGTGCTATTATAGGACTTTTATTTACTTTTGAGGAAAGAATTAATTTGATATTGTCTGCTGTATACTTTTGGAAATAACGTAGAAGAAAACAAGTATAGAAGTCATTTTTACTACTATTTTTGATATTTTTAACCACTGAACTTACAAGTTATGGTAACCTTATTTTAGCAGTATCTTAAGAGAAACAAAATTTTTCCTGGCACAGCAATTATCACCTGCAGATGGCCTAAAATTAGCATATTTAGTTAACTCCAGAAACAGCTTGTAAGCTGTGAGATGGAGTTCAGATAGTGAGATTTCACAGAAACACTTGGTATATGGTATAAATAACCAGCCATCAAGATACCAATTGATGCATATAAAGTAAAATGAGACTACTAATAGCTTAATTTAAATATCCTATGTAAGACTTGACGTTTAAGAGAATTTAATTTGATGTTAACGTAGTGAAGCCTCTCTACTTAAACACAGAATATTAAGAATTATTTGTATGCACATACCCCAACAAAGAATGCTTGAAATTGAATTTATTATGACGTGTATTTTGAGTAGAAAGAAAGATAATTTAAGTATAGATGAAGGCATTAATCAGCCTTATAAAAGCCTGTGGATTTCAGGTTAACTCTTCCTAGGCTTTTCAGTGTTGTTATATCTGACAGATCCAAGATACTCTATTTTATGGCAAGGAGAAATAATTTAGAAACAAAATTTAAGAGGAGAAGCCAATGACCAATACAAAAGAATTTAACCTTTTCATGCATGAATTTCCATCTTTGATGATGAATCATTTGTTCAAATGAGGATTGCAACAAGTATTTCTGTCCCTTTAATAGCCAGGCATTGAAAACACTGCTTCTTCCCTTGTGTTATTAAAACTTCTTGAGTTTTAATTCACTTGGATAAAGACTATGGAGAAGGAAGTAGCTTCCCATTCCAGTATTCTTGCCTGGGAAATCCTAGGGACAGAGGAGCCTGATGGGCTACAGTCCACAGTATCGGACACAGCTTAGTGACTGAATAACAAGAACAGAAAGACTTATTTCAGCAGCAGAGATACTCGAATTGAAATGATCCAGGGAAGATTCGCATGGCCCCTGTGCAAGGCGTGCTGCAGTTCATGGGGTCGCAAAGAGTCAGGTACGACTGAGCGACTGAACTGAACTGAACTGTTCGAGGATGACACACAGATGGTAAAGCATTCTGTATTTTTGATGTTAACTAAACTTTATTGTGGTAATCATCTTACAATATATATACATATATCCTTATGATGTGTACCTTCAGTTCAGTCGCTCAGTTTTGTCTGACTCTGCGAGACTGCAGCACACCAGGCTTCTCGGAGCTTGCTCGAACTCATGTCCATTGTGTCGGTGATGTCATCCAACCATCTCATCCTCTGTCGTCCCCTTGTCCTCCCACCTTCAGTCTTTCCCAGCATCAGGGTCTTTTTCAAGGAGTCAGTTCTTCACGTCAGGTGGCCAAAGTATTGGAGTTTCAGCTTTAGCATCAGTCCATCCAGTGAATATTCAGGACTGATTTCCTTTAGGATTGACTGGTTTGATCTCCATGCTGTCCAAGGGACTTGCAAGAGTCTTCTCCAACACCACAGTTTAAAAGCATCAATTCTTTGGTGCTCAGCTTTCTTTATGGTCCAACTCTCACATCCATACATGACTACTGGAAAAACCATAGCTTTGACTAGACGGACTTTTGTTGGCAAAGTAATGTCTCTGCTTTTGAATATGCTGTCTGGGTTTGTCATAGCCTTTCTTCCAAGGAGCAAGTGTCTTTTAATTTCATGGCTACAGTCACCATCTGCAGTGATTTTGGAGCTCAAGAAAATAGTCTGACACTGTTTCCACTGTTTCCCCATCTATTTGTCATTAAGTAGTGGGACTGGAGGCCATGATCTTCTTTTTTTGAATGTTGAGTTTTAAGCCACTTTTTTCCCTCTCCTTCACTTTCATGATGTAAAAAAGTTATGTAGATTATATTTCAAATGAAACTGGGAGAAAAAGTGAATATATTTTGAAGCTATCTGCACATTAACAACCATCAGGACTGACTTAATGTTTAACATGCTGTTGATATAATTTTGTAAATAAGATAATATCTTACAAGGTTTCATTTTGTCTCTGATCGTTTCCTGGGTAATTTTTACCATTCAGAAAGGAGACATTTTATAGATGACATGCACACAGTATAAGGAAAAAAATAGCTCCCAAAGTGTACATTTTTATTTCCTTAATAGCCCAGCTTAAAGTGCTGTTTCTTTTTGGACTGTATTTAAGTGTGTACATTTATGTCTTGCGGAAAGAAAAAAAAAAACGAACTCTGAATTTAACTTTAAAACTCTGCACAACCAGTTATTAAATAGTCAAGTGGTACTGAGATCCCTGGTCAGAATAAAGGACTCCATCACCAGATCTTATAGACTTTCCTGGTAGTTCTCCAGATTGATCACTGTCTGCAAATCCCATCCCTCCTCCTCTCCTTTTGTGCAGGAAAGGTAGATGGTCAGTGGCTCCCCCTGTCCATTCCACTTCGCTGCTTCACACATAACAAGTTTCACTCCTCACCCCAAATGCACGTGTGCATGTACACACCCCGACCCCTGGGTGAGAACATTTTTTATTATCAGTTTTCTTCTTCCTCATCTTGTTTCTGGGGATCTCAGGACATGGGGGGATCTGTTTAACAACTTCTCCTCACAAAATGCTGGAGACCTCCTTATAATACATGAGCCTAAGCACTATGGTCCCCTGATGAAATGTATTAAATAAAGTATGTGTTCAGATACTGCTAAAAATGCATATAGCCTATCCCTACGAAGAAAATCCCCCACGACCGTTACCAGGCCTGATGTCTGTCTGTACCAGCACGGGAAGCTTGTCTGTGACGTAGTATGATACGCGGATTGCAGGACATGTATAATGGCATGTACATTATTTTTACTTCTTTCTATTCTTCACTCATTCAACAAAAAGCTTTTTTAGTGCATAAATTCTGTAGCATACATTGTAAGTTTTACATTCTATGCCCTTGATTAGATTTTTTCCTACCTAGTGAACTCTTACTTATTCTTTCAGAATGTAACTGAACCGTAATCTGTGAAACTGCCTGTTTCCCCAGACATAACTAGTCCCTCTCCTAAGTGTTGGTGCCCTCTGTCCTTAACCCTACTGTCTCATAACACTGTCTGGTAAGGATTTATTTATATAAATACCTGTTTTCTTACTCCATCATGAGTTCCCATCACCCAGCCCCAATCCAAGAAACTAACATGCCCTCTACTGAGTGGAAGCATGCCTGTTTTATTACTTTGTTTCGCTCCAGGCCATGAGCTGATATGCATAGAGCGTTTTGAGAGCTCTTTTCTTTCTTGTGTTTAATAAAGTAACACCAAATGTATTTTGTGATTCCACTTCTTTAACTCTTATCCATATGGTTATTAAGATTTGCTTTAAAAAAACAGCTTTATTGAGGGATAATTTATACACTTTACGATTCATTCATTTTACGTGTATAGCTGAATGGTTTTTAGTGAATTTACAGTCTTAAAGTCATCACGAAACTCTAATTTTAGAACAGTTCTTTTACCCTAAGAAGCTCCCAGTTGAGGTACTTGACAGTATTGCTGGAACTGTCCAGAAACTTCTGTGTGGTGAGTTGAACTGGATGACCTCAAAATGTGTTACCGTTTTTTGCTCTCAACTGTCAAGCACAGTAAGTTTAAGGGGGGCCTGGATACTTAGTGGTGCTGTGTCCTGAAAGAAGAGTACACGCTGGCAACAAGGGGCACAGTTTCCTTTTAGGGCCTACTCTGGCCTAGCTGTCTGTGCCAGGATCATTATATATACCACCTTTCATGAGATTGCAGTCCCTTGGACTGCACAGAGATCCAACCAGTCCACCCTAAAGGAAGTCAGTCCTGAATATTCATTGGAAGGACTGATGCTGAAGCTGAAACTCTAATACTTTGGCCACCTGAGGCGAAGAACTGACTCATCGGGAAACACCCTGATGCTGGGGAAGATTGAAGGCAGGAGGAGAAGGGGATGACAGAAGATGAAATGGTTGGATGGCATCACTGACTCGATGGACATGAGTTTGAGCAAGCTCCAGGAGTTGGTGATGGACAGGGAAGCCTGGTGTGCTGCAGTCCATGGGATCTCAAAGAGTCGGACACGACTGAGCGGCTGAACTGAACTATATGAGAGTACAGCATTACAGAAGGAGGAAGATTGGAGATGCTTCTGGCCAAACGCTTTTTACAATGTCTCCTTTTTTTTACCCGGAAGATTTGGCCACATCAGATACTTCTGGTGAAACGATCCCCCTAGGCTTTGAAGACACCACTTTGTCTGTTTAGAAGTTGACAGTGTGTTCTCCTATTATGACATGGTGTCGGTTCAGATTCACATCCTTCCTGGAAAAGTGCATGTGGCAGCTCCAAAGCTGACCTCTGAGTTGAGAGTTCTGCAGAGCAGGTTCTATGTTGGTGAAGTCTGGATGCGTTTTCTTTCGTTGAAGTGTTTCTAGGAAAAGAATGCTCTCTTTGTCAGAATGCTATTTTAATTAAGACATAATGTAATTCAAGATAGAAAGTTTGAGATTCCTGTGCCTGACATGCATGCAAACTTCTCTGTAACAAAACAGCATTTGTTTCTTCCGGAACTGATGGTATGCAGGAATCCAG
This sequence comes from Oryx dammah, assembly GCF_014754425.2. Taxonomy (NCBI): domain Eukaryota; kingdom Metazoa; phylum Chordata; class Mammalia; order Artiodactyla; family Bovidae; genus Oryx; species Oryx dammah. The sequence continues at coordinate 71,511,411 of NW_024070201.1, forward strand.
AGTTCATGTTCCAACTTAGGTGCTTAACTGTGATGTGGCCTTGACTAAACCAGTGGATGTCTTAACTTTTCTGAGTTAATAATATCTTAAAACAGAGTTTAGAAGTATTAATAGTTTCTCTCGTCCTAGTATATATTTTTAGGAAACAGTCATGAAGTCCTTTAAAAATGAGATGTCCATGAAATTCCTTGATAGTCCAGCGGTTAGGACTCTCTGCTTCCATGGCAGAGGGCCAAGGTTCAAGCCCTGGTCAGGGAACTAAGATCCTGCATATTGCTTGGCTTGGCCAATAAAAAATAAAAATGCTGGTGCCCCTTTTTTCATTGTTTGTGCCCCTTTTTTCATTGTTTGTGCCCCTTTTTCATTGTTTGTTACTTAAGATGACAGATAATATCAACTTTCTTTAAGGATGCATTTTACTCACAATTAGCTTGAGCAGGAGAAGAAATACATGTGAAGATAGACTTAATATTTGCCTACATGTCACTTTATGGCATTCTCCTAAAGGTTTTTTGATAGGAAAAGTTATTTGATCTGTTAAGATTAGAAAGCTTAAGTAAGTTTGGTAGGCAGGATATTTCTTGTAATGTATGTCGTTTACTGAGAATGTATTTTGGGAAACATGGATTTCACCTTACTTATCCTTACTTATTTGAAGATCTCCATGCCAGTATTACATTTCAGGCAAGACTAATTTTAGCCAGGTTCACTGAAAGTGTTTCCAGTGTTATCTGCAGTAATTGCCTCGGGTTCCTTTTTACGCACTCTTGCAAACGTTCAATCGGGGCTGCTGTCGCCTTCTGTGACGGCCCGTACTTCTGTGGAGTGTGTTTCCCCCAAGGTCGCTCTTGCCTTCTGCATGGCCCATACTCTTATCTGTGGAGTGTGTTTCTCTGTAAATAAATCCATCTATTACCTATCAAAAAAAAAAAAAAAAACTTAAGGTTTTTCCATAAGAAGGTATGGCAAAACCCAATTGAAATTTTGGCCAACCCAGTATATGAAGTCTATAAAATAAACTGCTGTCTGCAGAAGTGGCGAGCAGCTCGGCGATTCCCCCTCGTTTGTGTGGGCAAGTTCTCTTCACTCTCGGTGGCCTGCATCCTCAGTCACCATGGATGTTTTGTTTTTCTCTTTCACAGATGACACGGCTGGTCCTGCCTGGCATGGTAGAAAGGTGAGTCATAAGCTCACACACAGACACTCAAGCTCATGATTATTTATAGGGAGAATCCTTTCTTTGAAAATTTCATTAAAGTGACGAATGAACCCCTCCTCCATGTCTTGGTGACAGAGTAATGTGCCAGGCGAGTCACACGGTAGGGCATGAGTCATCCGGTGGTGGAGGCCTTTTCCCCTCGATTCCCTTTTTATTTCCCTCACCAGGGTGGTGGTGGTTCCTTTACATCAGGATTAAAAAGCCTGCCTGAGTCACCATCACTAACTCAATTGCCTGCTCTTCTGAGGGGGTGGATAGAGTTCCTGGGATATTCCCGGGAATGCCTCCTTAAAGAGGTATGCTGTCAGAGCCCAGCTCAGTGGAGTTTTGTGAAGCGAGACCCACCATCCTCTGGTTTTTCTGTTATGGGAGAAAGGATGTATGAGGAACTTAGGCATATTATAAAGTGATCTTAAGGGGTCAGCCTCCCCTACCCCTGCCCTTGGAGAAAAAAGCTTATGTCCTCTAGCTTCAGCTGTATTTGTATTGGGTTCCACTAGGATTTGCTAGATGTCTTCATTTCTCTTGAGAAATGTGTTGCTAAGTCCTTACGTTAGGAATAGCAGGAAGTATAAGACAGGAATTAAATTCTTTTCCTCCCGTGGAGAAGTCTGAGTGATGGCTAAGCTTTCAAAGCAAACCTGTTGCAAAGGGATGGGCTTGCTTGGTCCTTTGCTAAATTTAGGGTTTCACAGTCATCCTTGCTGTGCAAAATGGCTTTGAGTTTGGGAGAGATCCACAGGAATCACAGCTTTGCAAAGAGCCAGGGACCCTACTTCCGTGACGGAGTCTCCATGACCAGCTCAGGCAAGGATTTACAGCTTATGTTTATCGATTACGTGTTCTTTGCCAGGTGGTGGGCTGAGAACCCGATAAGTGTTTGCTTATATAATTTGATAGCCTCCCACCATTGTACAGATGAGGAAACTGAAGTTCGGAATCCATTTTGGTTGGTAGCTACTTTTTCAGTAAGGCTCTTCGTTTGTAATTGCATTTTATGTGTGATTTTTAATGTCTCAATTGCTTTATTTTAGTAAAATTTCCCTTTAAAACCTCTTAACTACTTACTGATGGTTGAGCATGCCCCTGTTGGTGATAATATGAAAATGAAGATGGTCAAACAAGACCAGAATCCTGAAAGATTATAGAGAATTAGGGCAGACAGAGTAGAACTCAAGACGGAGGAAATTTGGGTTATCAGCTTAATTCCAGTTTGGATATCTACAAGTGACACAGTATAAATTCAGGGTAGTATTCTACCCATTAAAAAAAGAAATACTTACATTCCACAGAGGAATTTTTAAGTTTGTTATTAAAAACCATATCCAAAGAGATACTGGTTATTACTAATCAGACTTGAAGAATCGTGGAATTTCATACTTTAATTGAAACCAGTCCCCTCTCATTTGACATAAAAAGTGAGATCCAAAGAACTTGAGTGCCATGAGGCTACATAATTAGTTAATACATGATACAGAGTGCTCACATGTCTCTGTAGACCCAGGAGCCACCTTCACAGTTGTAGCTGAAGCCTTAGATAAAGAATGCAAAGGAAAGGATCCATCCACTTCACTGAGTAAAGTTTATCATATGAAAGATGAATTGGATCCTTGTTTTTAGGAAATCAAGTTGATTTCCTAGAAAGCTGTCACGGGCTGAAGGACTAGTCAGAAATGTAAGGGAGTTTTATGAATTGGTACTTTTGGGATAGGAGAAGGAACAGGTCTGTCTGTTTGAATTTAAGGAGTTACTTGTTGTATTAGTCAAGGCAGGCTAACTGCTACAACAGACCACCCCAGAATCTCAATGACTTAAAATTCTAAAGGTTGATCCTCCCCTCACATCACAGTCCAGTGTGGATCAGTGATCAGGACTCTGCTCTACACAGTCAATCCAGGGATCTCAGGCTCCTTCCATCTGGAGTTGAGGGGGCCCTACTCTTCCCTTGGTTTTCCCTGGTGGCTCAGAAGGTAAAGAATCTGCTTGCAATGTGAGAGACCAATGTTTGATCCCTGGGTGGGGAAGATCCCCTGGAGGAGGGCATGGCACTCCTCTCCAGTATTCTTGCCCAGAGAATCCCATGGACAGAGGAGCCTGGTGGACCACAGTCCATGGGGTCTCATAGAGTTGGACACAACTGAGCGACTAAGCACAGCATGGTACTCTTTCCATAGGCCTTGCAGTTCTCTGCAGAAATATTTGCACCCAGACAGCAAATGAGGGAAGAGAGAGGAAGGATGATTTTACAGAACGTTTCATGGGTCAGGCCTGCAGGTGGTGTCCCTGTCTTCTACGCTCATTCCATGGTCTAGAACTCAGTCACAGGCTACAGCTAACTGCAGGGGAGACCAGAAGCGTTGTCAGCTGTGTGCCCAAGCAGGAAGAAAGACTCCAAGTTCACAGATCATCTCAAAGCCTTCTTACTTATAAGTGATTTGATCACAGCCTGCCCTGTGAGCCATCCCTAAATGATCTATTTCCTATGGTTGGTTGCCGTAGGTTTTGTATCTCCATTGAGGAAAAGCAGAGTTCTTTGTTGTGGTGGGTTTTTTTTTTCTTTTCACTGATTCTGCTTCTGATGTGTGTGGCTTCCCACACTCTCTTGAACTATAGCCTAGGGCCAACTGACTATCACTAAACGAGTCTCTATAATCAAACTAAGGTATTATTATTACCATAGACGTAGAAAGTACAAAATTATGTTGTGGAGGAAACTTGCTCTTTCCACTTCCCTGGAATTATAAACATTGTGTACAGCTGGAGCCAGGAGGTGGTTGCCATAACAACCATGGAAAAGCTAAAAATAGCCCCTTTCATACTGTATTACTTAAGGTGGAATTATGACATGTTATGGTGTTTTAGGGCAGGCAGTTCTCTTTCATGTGGGAAATGTTTGCAAACTTTCTTCAACAAAGCAATATTTGTATAATGTATTTGGATTGCTGGTTCTAATTATATACCTGACCCCCGTGATCCAGAATTCTTTTCTGACATAGAACTGTTTTGATATGTTTCTCAGTCTTTTTGAGAGCCTGTTAGAGAACTGTCTGTACCAATATACAGTGTTATGTTTTAGCTTTTAAAAAAAAAAGTTATGACCCTCCAAGAGCAGACTTAAGTGCTCCCTGATAAGAAGTGAAAATATGAAGAACTGGGATGTAGTCTTTTTTGCACAACCCTCCTTTTTCTGCCATCACTCTCTGTATCCTGTAAGCTGTCCACGGGACCAACTCTGTGTTCCAGTGCTTCACAGCAATATTGAATCCTCCCTTCTCACCTGCAGCGTGGAGCGATGATGAGAATCCCAAGGAAGGTGGAAATCAGAGACTTATTTCATGGGAGACCTGCCACTTCCTCCATGATAATACTGTTTAAGAGCTGTGCACAAGGATACTACAGCTATCTGATAGAATAGTGGGGCATGTGTAGAAGAAAAGAGGCTTGGTAACTGTTTCATCCAAGTGATCATTAAGGAGAGTTTTCTAATTGGGAATTTCACTGAACTTAGGAAATTCTAGAAAGCATAACGATAGAAGGCTAAAAATGCAAGGAACTGAATTTCATAGGGTTATATGTGTTTAACGTCTGGCTTGTGGGAGAGCTAGTCATTGAAGAGAATATTTTTAGATGAAAAAGTGCTTCCTTATCAGCAGTGGTGGTTTCTGCTTTGTCTTTGCAGTATTTTAATTCTAGTAGATCCTCAATAACTTACGCCACTGAGACACCATCGTGTGGCTCTTAGCAAGTAAACAGCATGATGAATTAAGAAGGTTGTATCACAGAAAATGTTACTGGACTTGTTTATTTGGATATTTGTCATAACAGACTGGAAATGCTCAGAAATATGAGCATCGGGAGTCTTCATTATGGAACTTTAGCAAATATTCTTAATGTACCTTCCAATCTTAGAATTGTTCCCCAAGTCCCCGGAAAATGAGAGATTAGCCAGGCTTTGGTTTTATGTTTGTTTCTGTGTGCAATTAAGCGCAGCCCATTTTGTTCTTCTGCTTGATATAACAGAGTTGTCGTGAGTCTGGCTGTGCCATGGAAACTAGTTTGACGTCACTAATTCTGCGTAGATGGGGGATTAGCACTAGATAGAGTAGTTGATTTTAGAGGCTGGTCCTTTGTGTCTCTTGGTCCCAAATGTTCATCCCCATCTCTATGTAATGAATAGATACTGTATACAGTACAGCAAGTAAGACAACTCTGCAGAGGTGTTATTTGTGATCCAGACAAAACTAAGTTAAATATCATTATCCTTGGAGAGAAAGAGAGACTTGTGTGTGGGAGGGTTTTTGCAAGACAAACAAATAACGTGTGCTGCTTTGCAGTACAGTCTTTGTGTGGAATGGGTGTTTTTTTTCCTCTGCTGTCATTTTGGTCCAGTGATAAATGCTGTCCGTTTCATGTTTACTTAAATCTAGTGCATTCTCTCTTTATACTTTTTAATGCATTTTAGAGTGCAAATATTGTGTTTTGAATAAAGTATCTTTCAATTCTGACTTTTCACTTAATTCAAACTAACTCTACCCCCTGGAAATTTTTAAATTAAGGTAGAATATTTGAGAAACAAAAATCTCACTTGCCTCAAGGAGTAGACAATTCAAACCACATGCTTGCATAATTGTGGCAGACCATATTTGACTATTGGTCTGTATTAATTTTGCAAGCAAGAACAAGGTTTTTATTATCTTGCAATGAACTTTCCTGTATTGAAATCATTGCTTTGGTGAGTGGCATTTTAGGAATCCATTTTGATGAGGTCAAGATTTCCTTAAAAAAAATTTTTTTTTAATATTTATTTATTTGGTTGCATTGGGTCTTAGTTGCAGCACACAGGATCTTCAGTCTTCATGGCAGCATGTAGGATCTAGTTCTCTGGGCAGGAATTGAACCCCAGGATCTCTGCGTTAAGAGTTCAGAGTCTTAGCCACTGGACCACGGGCAAGTCCCTAAAAATGTTTTTAATAACTTTTAAACTTTGACTTTTGGAAGACTTTTAAATTGTATTTCACTTGTGAGAAAGGAAAGAAACAGAATGTAAGATTTTTGTTCAAGGGCACATGCCGCCCTTTTAGCCAAATTGAGTATTATCTAGCCCAGAATCCCGCTGATTAAACCAGCAGTGATCAGCTACAGTGAAAAACATCATCTTCTACAACTACTTCAGAATGGGTTTTCTTCACTTGCTGTGATGAGTGAGGATATAGCAGTTCCTGGTTATATGAGAAAATGTTAAAATAAAACACCACCTAAACTTACATGGATGCTTGGGGCTCAGGACAGGGTGCAAAGATTTGGAATTATTCTCAGAAAGCAGATTGTATTGCAGGAGATAGCTTATACTTGACTGGGATCTGCTTTTAACTCAAAGGCAACACATTCCAATAAATTATAAATATATTTCACTCTCTTTATATATAGATTTATTGAGATATATTTCACATGTCCTAAAATCCACTCATTTAAAGTGTACAATTTGGTGATTTCTAGTTACAGAGTGTATCATCACCACAGTCTAATTTCAGAACATTTTTAACACCCTAAAAAGATAAAGATATTTTAAACATCATCAATTAATACTGTATTAAAAGTCTAAGTAACAATGGTGGTTTTTAACCCCTTTTAATCAAAGGAATTTCTCACAAATATAGATAAAATGAAATTACTAGATAACTAATTGCTAATTCACCTGTTTTTATCTTAGAATAATTGAGTTCTAAGTCCTGATAGACATTCTTACTCTTAAAATTTAAATTTAAATTTTCTGTCTGTGTGAGAGACACAGGCAAAAACTACAAGAATGGTATAATTAATACATTGACCAAATATTTCAAACTTTCTTTAGAAAATTTGAGATTTGATTTCTATATCCAACCTGTTAATTGAGTCACCACTTAGGAAAATGTATATTACTAATAAAGACTTCAGTTCAAAAACACAGGAGCAAAAAAACAACTCATTTTCAGTGACTCATTAAGTGGAGGGTCCAGACTTCCATTTGATGGTTGAAGTGGCATCTCGCCTAGAGGCTGGCAGATGGACTGAATGACCTTTGGGGATTATTTGTTCTCAGATTTATGTCTAAAATAACTTAGAAGCCATTTGATCTTGTTTCTTTTATTATTTTGCATAAGAAGGGCCTATGTAGTCCTTTTTAAAAATACCAAAAAAAGAAAAAAAAAAGGCCTTGGGAAGTAAATTCAGGCCAAGAATAATGAGAAAGTAAGAGCTTCCCTGATAGCTCAATTGGTAAAGAATCCCTCTGCAATGCAGGAGACCCCGGTTCTATTCCTGGGTAGGGAAGATCCCCTGGAGAAGGGATAGGCTACCCACTCCAGTATTCTGGAGCTTCCCTTGTGGCTCAGTTGGTAAAGAGTCCACCTGCAATGAGGGAGACCTGGGTTTGATGCCTGGTCTGGGAAGATCCCCTGGAAAAGGGAAAGGCTACCCACTCCAGTATTCTGGCCTGGAGAATTCCATGGATGGTATAGTCCACGGGGTTACAAAGAATTGGACACGACTGAGCAACTTTCACTTTCAAGTTGAAAGAAAGGCTTCCCAGGTAGCACAGTGGTAAAGAATCCATCTGCCAACTCAAGAGATGCAAGAGACCCGGGTTTGATCCCTGGGTAGTGAAGATCCCCTGTGAAGGAATTGGCAACCCATTCCAGTATTCTTGCCTGGAGAATCCCATGGACAGAGGAGCCTGGCAGGTTACAGTCCGTGGAGTCACGCAGAGTCGGACACAGCTGAGCAACTGATCATGAAAGATGAAGGACAGGAACCTGGTCTAGAAGGCAGGGGACAGGCAGAGTCAGGTTGACATAGCTGAATAAGGGGACCAACTCCCCAGGGAGAATAGATTTGAGGACCAAAAGTTGGTTGTTAATTCTGTCTAAAATTCCTAAAACCCTAATTTCACACTTTACCCAAGCCATATACAACTGCTAACAACATGTGTATTTGCAGCATTGCTTTTCTCAAACTAATTTTTACTTATTTGTAGAATGAGTCATTCCTGGTAACTTTCTGACTTTGAAATCTCACATTAGTTTCTAAAAGTTACAGTAGAAATTGAGCTTTGCCTTTTGGCAAAAGAATATGATTTGGTGAACTATGGAGTAGCCGACTTTAGAGTCAGCTCTTCATTCAGCACCTGCATGCCTACCACCTGGAAAGGTAAGAAAGCGGGGCATAGCCATTCATTCATGTGAGTACCTGTTAGATGCTCACCACAGGCAGAGTATTGTGAGGAAAAGTATAAGTTAAGAGCTATGATGTCCAGAAGCTGGTGGGTTTTATGAGGGATAAAAATGTTGATAATCATAGAGTGATTAAGTGCTGCAGCATGATAGTATGTGATAATGTACCAAATTAAGAGCATACCAGGAGTATGAGAGTGTTTTTAAGAGTGATAATTCTTGGTGCTATGGCCAGAGAAGACCTCAGAGGACAGAAATCAACTCGAGAAGACTGAAGATCTAATCTGGTCATGCCCCAGATTACTAAGACTGAGAAGTGAGCTAATTGCAAAGAAGAGCTATTTTTAGTTGATTGAGTTATACCTCATTCACTGACCAAGCATAGCACATGCTGATGAAAGGCAAGGAGAGAGGTGGGTTAGAAAAACAGCCAGGTTATTCTGTTTCAAATAATTTTATATATCTCAATCTATAACTTACAATTGTATATTTGATTTCACTCTGTTTACATGCATCTTCTATTTTTAGATCTAAAGGGGTAATTCTGAACATCTCCTCGGCCAGTGGCATGTACCCCGTCCCGCTATTGACCATCTACTCTGCAACCAAGGTGAACAATTTTTTAGTAAATGGTGTCAAAAGAAGAATAAAGAATAGTTTTCAGTTTGAAAAATAAGAGATGGACTTTCTTGAAGTTCTGTCTTTAGCCATTTTCAAATGAACTGAGAAGAAAAGGAAAATAGCCAACCCTAGTTTCAGAAGAGCTGGAGCTGGAGATAGACTGATTGGTATCAACTTTACAACCAAGATCTCAGATCCACAGATGATATTTTTTTTCCCCTCACAGTTCACTGGTTTTAAAATTGGTATTTGTACTTTCCAGTAGAGAGCCTGGTCTGGGCCAGTTGGCTCAGCTGATCAGAACATGGTGTTAATGAGTCTAAGACTAGGGATTTGGTTCGTGAATGACTCAGCATACAGCTTAAGTGCCAAGTCTGCAGAACTGAATAGCAGGATTGCAGCGAGTCAGCACATAGGTAAACATAGCAGACACAAGATAGATGGGGAAACTGTGAATGTTTGGCAACATTATTCAAAATTCATAGATATTTACTGCCACTTCTGGAGTGAGATAAGAATTTCCAGAGCTCTCTGTAAGATTCCATAATTCTATACCACACCACCATTCACCTCTTCACACTGCTACCAGGACAGTGATTTAGAATGCATTTTATACTGCCTGCAGGTCAACAGCATTATTCTCAAATACATTGTTGAAGCATAGGATACATCTCTGAAGTAAAGGTGACCACTGAGACACTGCTTTTAGGGGAAAATGAGCAAAATAAAATGCACAGTAAGAACTTGCATTGTGCAGGGGGTAAAAAAGAGCAAAATACCTGCCCTCTTTGCCTTTGCCTTCTGGCCCCTGGAAAAAACTGAAAAGTAATGCATTTGGAAAAAGCTTGGCCCGGCCCCCCACCCTGGAATCTATCTGCTTTCTATATCTCTGAAACATACAGTAGGCATGTTTAAAATGAACACCATGTTTCTTGAAGTGATTGGTGAACTTCTTCTTGCCTGTTCTGCTCCACAGGCGCAAGACTATTAATATTATTAACAGGTACTCTAGTGGAGTCATCACTGATACATTTCAAGCCTGAGGTTGAGTCCACATTTGAAAAAATAGTATATTTTACAAATACATTTAGAGTTGTTCTGTTGGAAGAAGATGGGCTGTCACGTTCATCTCGGCACTTCTTGGATCTTGCCATCCCAAAGGACAAAGAGAACGCTTGCTCTTTTCTTCTCTTTACTGACAACAAAATCCCCGTAGAACAGACTTGAACGGAATTCATACTGTTTCTGTTCGAATGGCAGGTGGGGAAGAGGGATGTATCCTTTGTTATATAATAAGAGGTTTTTTCTTGGAAAGTAATTTTCTGAAAACAGAAAAGATAAGAGCCTTTTTCCAGTTCAATCAGAATTTGATTTAGATATTATATTTGGTGAAAGAATACTTAATTAGGTGGCAGATAAAACATGAGGTTTTGAGGGTTGTTTTTTTTTTAAGGTCTTGTCTTCATTTGAAGTGAAAAGAATGATTAGAAACTATAGTGTTAAATGGTTAGTTGATTATTTTTGTTTCCATGGCTACAGATCAGGCCGATTGATGTAATGTGTGTGTTCTCACTCTCACCCCCTCCCAGGCTTTTGTAGATTTCTTCTCTCAATGCCTCCATGAGGAATATAAGAGCAAGGGCATCTTTGTGCAGGTGAGTGGAGTTCGTTTCAATTAAGTATCCCTGTTTTTGTGTGGTTTCCACAGCAACTGTTGCTGTCTTGGCAACGAAAGAAAATCACATTCCTAAGTAAGTGAATGTGACGTTAGCACACCGTTAAAGACATGGTTTCTTTTCCTTTATGCCCTTAAGTCTATATTTTAAACAGTTATTCTCTAGAATTTTAAAGCAATGACCCCTAAAGTAGAACTATGCAGCATAAGCAGTTGGTGCCATAAACAGTTGGTGCATAGTAATTGTAAGTGCTTATGATTTTATTTTGAAAGAATTAGACCATTAGTATCTCTTAGCTGCCAAGTATGCAAGGAGTGCCACTGTTTATTAATGATAGGAGATGAAAGTGCTGAATAAAGCTAACTTTTACTAAAGTGAGGATGACTGCATTTACCAGGTTGATACAGGTATGGTAGTGATTTTTTAACTTTTTTAAAATTGTGGTAAAATATACACCAAAAACACCATTTCTGTTGCTTTTAAGTATTCAGTTCAGTCAGTGCCCTTAAGTACATTCACATTGTCTACAGCCATCACTACCTTCCATCTCCAGGATTTTTTGCAGTTGTCCATCACTACCTTCCATCTCCAGGATTTTTTGCAGTTGTCCAAAACTGAAACTTTGTATCCTTTAAACAGTCACTTTCCATTTACCCTCCCCCAGCCTCTGACAACCACCATTCTACTTCTTGTCTCTGAATTTGACTACACCAGGTACTTCATAGGAGTAGAATCCTACAGTATTTGTCTTTTTGTGACTGGCTTATTTCACTTAACATGATGTCTTCAGGGTTCATCCATGTTACAGCATATGTCAGAATTTCCTTTTTAAGGCTTAATGTAATTCTGTTACTGGTATATGTCACATATGTTTATCCATTCATCTGTCGATGGACATTGGGGTGCTTCCACCTCTTGGCTGCTGTGAATAATGCTGCTTTGAACGTGGGTTTACACCCATCTCTTTGAGACCCTGCTTTCAGTTCTTTTGGATATGTACACAGATGGAATTGCTGGATCATATGATAAGTCTTTTTTGGAAGAATCACCTTCCTGTTTTCCACAGTATAATAGATAGATTCCCTATTTTATATTCCTACCAGCAATGTATAAGGGTTCCAATTTCTCCACATCCTCACCAATATTTGGCATTTTCTTTTCATTTGTTTTTAATAATAGCCATTCTTATGAGTGCTTCCCAGGTGGCACCATGGTAAGGAATCTGCCTGCCAATGCAGGAGACGGAAGAGACGTGGGTTCGAACCCTGGGTCTGAAGATCCTCTGGTGGAGGAAATGGCAACTCACTCCAGTACTATTGTCTGGAGAATTCCATGGTCAGAGGAGCCTGGCGGGCATAGTCCATGGGGTCACAGATTCAGACACAACTGAGCGACTGATCTGAGCTGATGCTTATGCATATGGAGTGGTATCACATTGTGGTTTTGATTTTGATTTGCATTTCCTTAAGGATCGATGATGTTGAGCATCTTTTCAAGTGTGTACTGGCCACTTGTCTATTTTCTTTGGAGAAGTATCTATTCAAGTTCTCCACCCATTATTTCATTAGGTTGTTTGCTTTTTTATTTTTGAATTGTAGGATGTCTAGATATATTCTGGACATTAACCCTTTATTAGATATATGGTTTACAAACATTTTCTCCCAGTCTGTGCGTTACCTTTTCACTCTATGGGTGATCTCCTCTGATGCCCAAAAGTTTTAAAGTTTGATGCAGTCCAGCTTATTTTTCATTGCTGTTACCTGTGCTCTTGGTGTCATAGCCAAGAAACCATTGCCAAATCAAATGTTGTGAGGCTTTCCGGCTGGGTTTTTAAAAAAAATTTTATTGAAGTATAGCTGATTTTCCCCTTTATGTTTTCCTCTAAGAGTTTTACAGTTTTAGCTCTAATATTTAGGGCCTTGATCCATTTTGACTTAATTTTTAGAGAGACCTTTGATTTTATTATGTAGCTAACAGATACAATGCTGTGAAAATACAATACAAAACGAATCCAGTGAAGGGGCTTTTATGGGGATCAGTCTCAAGTCAGCTATCACTCAACACAAAGAAGTGATGGCTCATGGTATTTTCCACGGTTAGGCACATTTTTATCAATGTCTTGGGAGAGATTGCAATCCTTATCTCATTCCTGCTCCTGCCCGTGGCCTGTGCCCACCTCTTCACACATCCAGTGTTCATTGTGGCTTTCCATATCTGTGAGCCTAGTGTTTTCCTTTTTGCACCCTGAAGCCCCAGACGGCCAATCACAATACCAACAGCTAATGTTAGAGGGAATACTTTCCAGGTACCGTGCTAGGCACTTCATATGTCTCTGTGTGTTTCACGGCATCTCCTAATGATCTCAGTGTTAGTCACTCATTCATGTCTGACTCTTTGTGACCCTACGGACTAGAGCCTGCCCGGCTCCTCTGTCCATGGACTTCTCCAGGCGAGAGTCTAGAGTGTGTTGCCATGCCCCGCTCCAGGGGATCTTCCTCACCCAGGGATCGAACCCACATCTCTTATGTCTCCTGCATTGCAGGAAGGCTCTTTTCCGCTAGCACCACCTGGGAACCCCACTGAACGTTCACTGGATCCATCTGGCCAGGCAGAAGGTGCTGGACTGCTTAGCTCCATTTCCTTCCTTATATCTTCAGTGTAAATATTTCTTCATCTTCCAGAGTCAGTTAAATGTCTCCCCCAAGGGATCCTTTGAAGGGATCCTTCCATATCATAGCCCTTTGGTGTTATTCCAGTCTGCAGCTCCCCATGAGTACAGGGTACTCTGGGAGGTCAGGGTTTTCAAGATTTCTGAATTTTATATGGAGCTACTATATGCTCCCCGGAGAAGGCAATGGCATCCCACTCCAGTACTCTTGCCTGGAAAATCCCATGGACAGAAAAGCCTGGTAGGCTACAGTCCATGGGGTCGCGAAGAGTCGGACACGACTGAGCGACCTCACTTTCACTTTTCACTTTCATGCATTGGAGAAGGAAATGGCAGCCCACTCCAGTGTTCTTGCCTGGAGAATCCCAGGTATGGCGGAGCCCGGTGGGCTGCCGTGTATGGGGTCACACAGAGTCAGACACGACTGAAGCGACTTAGCAGCAGCAGCAGCATATGCTTCCCACCTCCTCGTCTCTTGACACCAGTTATTTTAATGCTAATAGTCTGAACCTGCTACACAGAATGTGTTGTATTTTGTCAACAGGAGATCAGTAAAGCATTCAGGGGAGGTCAGGCCTCGTGTGCCACACTGTGTCATGCCATCTTCTCATTCTGATGAATCAATTATATTCAAGCTATTAACTTATATTTTTAACTAATAATTTTTAAACACTATGGAGACCCAGTAGGAATCTTAAAGGTCCATTGGTGAGTGACCTGGAGGCAGTGTGACCAGAAGCTGCCAAGTGTTTCAGTGACAAAAGGGAGAGTCTTAGGCCTTGTGAGCACAGATGAGCAATTTCCAAAATTCAGTGAACACACAAGGCTGTTTGTTCTCTTATTTCCAGGTCTGATTTCCCTCAAAGATCTTGTCTGCATATTCTCTGCCTGTTGATCTGTTGTGACCAGCCGCTACTATAGAAACATATTAGCATTTGTTTCGGAAATATTTTACTTTGATATACGTTTCTTTTTCTGAAAGATGAATTATCAATGATGTGATTTCATTGACCCCTGTGTTCCTTCATGGGAATTCACTCAAAGTTTAGACTTGGAGTGAACTTGGTGAAAAACCAAAAACCGCAGTGTTTGTGAGGAAAAGTAGTCATTTCTGCATGAACACATCAGAATGCTGAAGCAGAAGAGACTCTCATGTTAACTCTGACCAAAGGGATAAGAAAAAATAAATCCGGTCTAAATGCAGCTCCGTTACAGAGTACTGGTTTTTCTCTGGTGGTGTGTGGTCTGCACAGTCTCTTGGGTGAGGAGTATTCATCAGCTACTTTCCCTTCCACTGCTTCCCACATCCCGTTTCCTGGGTGATCTGATTCAAAACAACTGAAATGTGTAGCCTTCCTTCAGAGTCCTCCGGTGGCTGCGCATCAAGTTCAGGGTTGGATTCAGACCCCATGAGGCCTTCGCCTCTGACCGCTCCATCGTCCCACCCTGAATTCCAGCCAGGCGGACCCTGCCCGTGACTGGCTCCTCCTCTGCCGGCACGCCCTAACCCCACTCCTCTGCCAGCCTCCTCTTCACACCTGCTCCCTGCCCATCTTCCAGGGCTCTGGCCTCACTTCACCTGGGAAACCTTATCTCAGCTGCTGGGTGCACGTGGTTACACCTTCCTTTTTGCTCTCTTCTTTCTTTCTTTTTTAAAAAATGGATTTATTTGGCTGTCCTGAGTCTCTGCTGATGTGAAGGCTTCTCTCGCTATGGCGAGCAGGGGCTGCTCTCTCGCTGCAGAGCACGGGCTCTAGAGCATTCGCGCTCCAGCAGCTGAGGCCCCTGGGCTCAGTAGGTGCGGCCCTTGGGCGCTGGAGCACAGGCTGTCGTTGCGGTGCACGGGCTTAGTTGCTCTGCAGCAGGCAGAACCTTCCCGGTCCGGGGGTGGGACCTGTGTCTCCTGCATTGGCAGGTGGAGTCTTTACCCCTGAGCCAAATGAGAGAGGGGAAGCCCCTCTCTCATTTCTTATTACATATCTGTGTCTGATACTATCTGGCCACAAACTCCCCCATCCCCTCCCAACCAATACACTGTATCCAGTGTACTGGGGCTTTTTATCCTGTCTGTCTCTGTTACTCAGGGCAGGTGTAGTGTGGGGGACCCTGGCTGTGCATGGCTGTGCGTGGCGATACACAGTCCTCTGTTTTGAGCTTCTTCCGTTGCTCACATAGGCCTCTGGGCTTGAATTTTCAAATTCTCTATCTAGAGGGCTTCCAGGCTAATGCTATGATGTCGCACTTCAGTTTCTTCTAATCTGTGGAAGACAAGTTCGCTTTCTAGGTCTGTGTCCACGTGGAGATACGACAGATCGCTCTTTGGGGAGAGGGAGAGAGAATTTTCTCCAGATTCTGAATTGTTTTCTGTTCATTCCTTTGTTATATTTTTTTTCTTTGCTTTGCTCTCCTCGTCTTTCCTTCAACTTCTTTCCTATAATTTTGTAAGCACATTTAGTATTTCCTTCATGAATTCAGATTTGCCAATAGATTTGGCAAAGCATTTCCTGGAAACACAAACAATAGTGACAACAAGTGATAAGAAACATCTTGGAGGTGCATTTTGACTCTGTTGACGTTAGAATAGAGGCTAAGAAAAACATTGTTGTAAATCTCATTGAAAGTTGCTCTGTCAGTAAGAATGATCTGTTCTCAGGATTACGCTATAACTAAATCCCAGTCAAAATTATACTTAACTCTTTCAGAGGGCAAAGTCGTAAGTGATCTGACTGGCTAGTTGGTGGGCCCCAATACCAGGCCCCATCTCTTAATGCCAAGCAAGTAAGAAAGAGCTGGGACTAAGATGACATCCTTAAACTGTACTTCTTGAACTCTTATTCTGTAAAACTTTCATAGGCTTTCTTGTGTGTGTGTGTTTTGATTTGGAAGTAATTTCAAATCTGTAGAAAGCTTGTAAGAATAGTACAAAGAACACCCCAATATTCTTTATGCAGATTCACTTGTGGTTAATATTTTGCTCCATTTGTTTTATCATTGAGAGGTGAGCTGCGTGAATCATGTTTCTTTGCCTCCAGATCCTTCAGTGTATTTTCAAAGAATAAGGATACCCTTATAACTAATCACAATACAGTTACCAACTTTACAGTTAACATTGATGTAGTATTCTTATCTAATCTACCACCTGCGTTCTAATTTTTGACCTCACAGTATCTCTCGTCTTGGCTGAGCTGTGTGGCTTATGGGATCTGAATTCCCCTATCAGGAACTGAATCCAGGCCATGGCAGTGAAAGCCCCAAATCCTAACATTAGGCCATCAGGGAACTCTTTCTCGTAATATTACTCTCAAAATACTCAGAGGGAACTGCTGGGGAGGTGGGGCTGCCATGGCAGAAAGACAGATGGAGTCCCTGCTGTGGCAGAGTTTATATTTAGTGGGAAGGAGACAGACAGTAAGCAAGCAAGCACACACGTGAAGGAGATGGCTTCACACAGTGGTCCATTCCATGCAGACTCTAAAGGAGGATGCTGGGTTGGGGGCGTTGGGGAGGTACAGGGAATTTAGGAATTTCCCTCTCCGGATTGGTCGCATGGGTTTGAGTAACGCCTAGGTCTGTGCTCTTTCTGCCAGGCCCCCGTGCTTCTCCCTGGGGTGTTATCCTGCACCATAGTTTTCTTGCTTGGAGCTGGAAAGCCAGGTCTCTGGAATTGTTCTCAACATGGGGATCATTTGCTAACTGAAACCACTCATTAGGTTTAGTTTGAAAGGGAAAGTGTCAGTTGCTCACTCATGTCCGACTCTTTGCAATCCCATAGTTTCCTCTGTCCATGGGATTTCCCAGCCAAGAATACTGGAGTGGGTTGCCATTCCCTTCTCCAGGGGAATCTTCCTGACCCAAGGATCAAACCAGGGTCTCCCTCATTGCAGGGGATTTTTTACTGTCCGAGCCACCAAGGAAGCCCAGGTTAGTTTACCTGACTTTTTAGCAGAGGAAAGGTGAGGATGCAGGTGGAGACCATTCAGACCCAAGAAGGTAGGTGTAGGTTTCAGCTGGCCTGGCCTAAAACTGAAGGGGGAGCTTGTCACACTTAGCAAGAGATTACAAAAGAATGTTCCATTTAAATGTGAACTTATCATAATGGAGAAAATCTTGGGGCTCCACTCTCTTAGAGTCCTGCCTTCCAGCTCTTTGTTTCTCCTCGGTGATGAGAGTTGGCAGTTTTGTTAATTCTTTAAAAAACATACTTTTTAGAATAAATTTAGAAAACAAGTCAGACAAATTGAAGTGAGGGAGCAAACAAGATTCCAGTTTATTTTGTTAATGGAAGAAGATATTCTTTGTGTATATTTTGTTAAAGCATTTTATTGCTTAGCGTAATCAGATCTACGAGGCTTCAACGAGCTAGAAAGCTCAACGTGGAGAAATAGGTGTTGGGAATGAAAATGTAAGTTCTCGTACATTCTTCTTGTTAATTACCAATGACAATAAAAGAAGGCAATGGTGTGTGTCTTTAGTGCAAATGGAGTCTAAATACAGAGAACAATGAAGCAGCAGAAAGATTCTCACAGGAGATGGTTATATCTGGTCAACTGCACCAACTTTGAGAAATATCTTTAAGAATAATAAAATTTGTCCCATTGGGATCTTTGGACCCAAACCCCTTCCAACTAGGTGAATCCTTATTTTTGTCAGTGATCATGGCTGTTTTTCCTCGGCTTTTTAAGTAACGTCGCACCACAAGAACTAAAAACCTAAAGTGTCCTTTAGTGAGAGTGTTAGTTGCTCAGTCGTGTCCGACTCTTTGCGACACCATGAACTGTAGCCCACCAGGTTCCTGTCCATGGAATTCTCTAGGCAAGAATACTGGAGTGGGATGCCATTCCCTTCTCCAGGGGATCTTCCTGACCCAGGAATTGAACCCAGGTCTCCCGCATTGTAGACAGAGTCTTTACCGCCTGAGTCACCAGGGAAGCCCTTCTTTAAACACATTAAATCTGTATCCATAAAGGACTCAGAAATCCAGGTGGTTATTGGAGTCATTTTTCTATAGCAAATGGTGTTCTCATACCTCTTACAGGATATAAAATGTTAGCTAAGTTTTTCTTTCTAAATCCATTCTGAAAAATATAAATATTAGAAAACTTGGAAAATAATTGCTAATACATACGAGAGTTCAAGTCCCACACTCTCTAACTGACAGTGTTTTATTTAATCCTTGTAATAATGCAATAAGGAAGATGCTGTATACCCCAGGGAAGAAACCAAAGCTCAATATTTCGCTCAAAATCTCACGACTAGTAAGTAGTCGAGTGGAATTTGAATCCAGGTCTGTTGATTTCAGAGCTGATGTCTGCTTATGCTTTTACACCCGAAATTCCATCCATCAGGAAATCCTCCTGACTTTAGTTGATCCTTTAAACACATCCACTACCTGGACACTTCTCATGGCCCACCACTACTGTGAATCTGAGCCACCATGACCTCTTGGCTGGGCCTTTTGCAGTGTCTTCCTGTATGGCCTCCCCACTCCCACCCCTGCCAGCCCCACAGTCTTTTCCTGCAGAGTGATCTGTTTAAAGCATAACCCATCTCGTTTTACTCCTCTGCTCAAAATCGTCCTGTGTTTTTTCATCTCTTTCAGAGTAAAATCATGAGTTCTTATGACCTACCTTGTTCTGATTGCAAGCATTTCACATTACCTTGACCCCACCCCTGCTATTTCTCTGGCCTCCTTGCAGTTCCTCAAACGCTCCAAGCACAGTCAGGACCTTTGCACTTGCTGTTCTTCCAGTCTAAGGCTCTTAATCCAGGTATCCTTTTGGCTCGCTCTCTCCCTTCATTGTAACCTTTGTTTATATCTGATCATATCACATATATGTTACTATATCAGAAGGGTCCTTCTTGATCACCTGCAGTAACAACCCCCAGCACCTCCATCCTTCACTCAGGTTTATTTCCCTTCTTCCTTTTTTATCATCGCTGCCAATCTTATAGACATTCTTTTACCATCTGTTTGTAGATTCTACGCACCAGGCCTTCCCCCAACTAAGATGTAAGCTCAGTAAGGTCAGGGATTCTGTCTTTGTTCATAACTGAATTCCGAGTGCCTAAATCAGTGTTCTAGTAGGTGCTTAGGAAGCACTTGTTGTTGAATACATGCTTTTTTGGGGTGAGATTTACACTGTTTGTCCTTTGGTTCTCTGCATTTTAATGTACAAATTCCACATATATGGAAGTAGGTCATTTGTAAGATCATCAGCCAGCCAGTGTTGATCAACGGAGAAGGCAATGGCACCCCACTCCAGTACTCTGGCCTGGAAAATCTCATGGACGGAGGAGCCTAGAAGGCTGCAGTCCATGGGGTTGCTAAGGGTCAGACATGACTGAGCGACTTCACTTTCACTTTTCACTTTCATGCATTGGAGAAGGAAATGGCAACCCACTCCAGTGTTCTTGCCTGGAGAATCCCAGGGACGGGGGAGCCTGGTGCACTGCCGTCTATGGGGTCGCACAGAGTCGGACACGACTGAAGTGACTTAGCCTTAGTGTTGATCAAGGATCGTCTTTGTGCAGGGCACAACACTTCAACTCCTTTATTTTGTGCTTAGGTCCTTTGTAGCTAATGTTACTGTGGGGCTTTTGCTCATTGCTGTGGAATCAGGGATCTCTACACCATCAGAATGATTCCTTCTTCCTAACATTTTTCTAGAAAGTCCAAGGATTTGTTTCTACCAATGAGATAATCAAGGGCCCTTTGGTAAAAATGCTCATCTCATGGTCTGCAAGTGAAATAACCCAATCTCAGACAGCAAAGAATTTGCCTGCAGTGTGGGAGACCTGGGTTCGATCCCTGGGTCAGGAAGACTCCCTGGAGAAGGAAGTTGCAACCCACTCCAGTATACTTTCCTGGAGAATCCCATGGATGGAGGAGTCTGGCAGGCTGCAGTCCATGGAGTTGCAAAGAGTCAGACACAACCGAGCAACTTCACTTTCCTTTCCAAAACTAGGATCTAGGTATGTGATGATTCAGATTTTCTGGAGGATATCAGATCCTGCAATGGAGGATGAGTACACAGACTTAAGGGAAGAGATTCCCTGAAGCGCCTCCTAGGAGCTGCAGCCTCTGCCTTGAGAATGTGTGCCGGCTTCCCTGGTAAACGTAATGCTCGTAAAAGGCAGATCAGACCCCATGTTGAGAATTGCATATTGTACAAACAGACTGGAGCCTGGTGGTCTCTGGATCCTTGTTTCCCAAAGCATGGCTGGGGGTTGTTGTAGTCATCTTTAAATTTGAGAAAGCACGTTCAGGACACAGATGACGACATGAAAGATCACTACCATGTGAAGTTAGAAGGTTTGGTGTTTGATCCTTGAACACTTCCCGTGCAGAGCTGGGCATCCATCTTTCTCCTATTCTGTGATATTAAGTTGTAGTTAAACTTCCAGTTCTGAATCGAGGGCCCCCTAAACTGTTCCCTAAAGACCAGATACCTCAGCAAGCTACTCAGTGGGTGAGGAAAGGATATCAAATTTATCTCCAGGGATTTTTTTTTTTAATAGGCTGATGCAAGGATAAAACATCAACAGCTTTGCTTTATGGCCTAGTTAATGATTTTCAGTTTAAAGACCAGGGCATGTGCCTGTATCTGTAGCTGTCAAGGGTCAAGCTGTTTCCAGGCTGACTGTATTTATCACAGCAAATTGTTGAGCTTAAGCAACTTTTAAAATTTGTTGTGTTCTGCCCAAAATACTTCCTATGAACGTATGGGTATCTTCTTGACCGGTTCACTATAATGTTTCCTTGCATAGACAGGAAAGACAGGAAAGGTAGATTAATGATCATTTATTGGGTTTTAGTTTAACTGTTTAGATGACATTTTGACCTATAAGATATTTCCTTGTTTTTGTTCAGTCACTAATCATGTCCAGCTCTTTGCAACCCTGTGGATTGCAGCACGCCAGGCTTCCCTATCCTTCATCCTTCACTATCTCCTGGAGTTTACTCAAACTCCATTGAGGCGGTGATGCCATCCATCCAGCTCATCCTCTGTCGTCCCCTTCTCCTCCTGCCTTCAACCTTTCCCAGCATCAGGGTTTTTTTTCCAGTGAGTCGGCTCTTCTCATCAGATGGCCAAAGTACTGGAGCTTCAGCTTCAGCATCAGTCCTTCCAGTGAATATTCAGGGTTGATTTCCTTTAGGTATTTCCTTATACTGTCCTATGCTTAGTCACTCTGTTGTGTCTGATTCCTTGAGACCCCATGGACTGTAGCCCGCCAGGCTCCTCTGTCCATGGAATTCTCCAGGCAGGAATACTGGAGTGGATTGCCATGATCTCCTCCAGGGTATCTTCCCAACCCAGGGATCAAACCCAGGTCTTCCACATTGCAGGTGGAATCTTTACCATCTGAGTCACCAGGGAGACTTTTATGTGATTTGAAATACTGCTTTTTAAATGCTAGGTGAGCTATAGCAAAAGCTATACATTTGTTTTTGTTCAGATAGATAGATCATCTTAAGTGTCAGAATATCTAAAGTTGTGGTTTAAAATCTCATATCATGTTGTCAGCTTTCTGGTGTCATTAATTTTCTGGACTGCAGCAGTAGAAAGGGACCCCAGTAGTATATTCAGGGCTGTCCCGAGAGTTCTGTTGCTGATTCATTCAGCAGCTTTCTTGGCACTCTTAGCACATGCGCGGCAATGGCAGTGGCTAAGCATATGCTGATGAATAAGACCGTGCCATCACTTCTGCTCTGGAACTCAGTACCGGCAGGGGTTGGACTTAGTTTTCTGTACTCTTTAGCCTTCCTCCTGCCACCGCTTTGTGCCTTTCCGATGTGTGGACTGTAGTGAATTGTTGCAGGTCCCTGAGAACGTCCTACTCCCTGTGTCTCCTTTTCTTTGCTTCTGCTGTTTCCATTACCCAAAACGTTCTTCCCTTATTCGTTTACCTGACAAACTCCCATTTCTGAATCCTTTCCATCCTCTGCTAGGCCATGTGAACTGCTTCGATTTTAAACCTTTGTAGAAATAAATACCCTTCCCAGAGTAGAATTTGTATGTGTCTCTTGTCCCCACCTCCAGAGCCAGGACCTCCTCCAGACAAGCTGGAGGTTTAACTGAATGATGAGTTAACATTTGGCACCATCAAGTGGTTCAGCCAGGCAGTGCGACTTAATTTAAGATCAGAACAGTCTGATTTATGCTGCCCCAAGAAGAAGGCAATGGCACCCCACTCCAGTACTCTTGCCTGGAAAATCCCATGGACTGAGGAGCCTGGTAGGTTCCAGTCCATGGGTTCACTAAGAGTCGGGCTCGACTGAGCGACTTCACTTTCACTTTTCACTTTCATGCATTGAAGAAGGAAATGGCAACCCACTCCAGTATTCTTGCCTGGAGAATCCCAGGGACAGAGGAGCTTAGTGGGCTGCCGTCTATGGGGTCACACAGAGTCAGACACGACTGAAGTGACTTAGCTGCAGCAGCAAGAAGGAGGGAGGCAGGGAGGATTAGAATAGAATGATGTAATTGGAACGTATCATTAGTAGACCACCGTTATACTGAGAGGCTCGAAACTTCACTTTTCAGATAGGCTTGTGATCTGTATATGAGAAAGGTTTTTTGTTTTTGTTTTTTAATCTTTCCTTTTTTGTAACCAAGAAACGCAAGGCACAGAGGTGTGACGGCGTTTGCTTGAGGTCCTTCACTGTTGAGTCAGAGTACATGCATACATTCTCTCTGCTGTTTGCTACTCAGCTTGATGAACAAGCTTTCTTTCCCTACCCATTCCCTAGCCTCATGAGCTCTGCATTTCATAGTGTGTGTTAGCCTGAGATCGCTCTTTGGTTTGTACTGTCATATACTGGATCCTTCTAGCAACATGGTGTTAAAAATAAGGATCTATTTGACCAAAAAAAAAAAACGCTTTTTAAGTGAAGAATAAGTGTAGAGTAATAATTCCAGTAAGTGTGTGTGTTAATCACTCAGTTGTGTCCAACTCTTTGTGACCCCATGGACTGTGGCCCACCAGACTTCTCTGTCCATGGAATTCTCCAGGCAAGAATACTCCAGTGGGTAGCCATTCCCTTCTCCAGGGGCTCTTCGCAATCCAGGGATCGAACCTAGGCCTCCTGCACTGCAAGCAGATTCTTTACCATCTGAGCCACCGAGGAAGCCCAATTCCAGTAAACAAACTGTCAAACACCAAAAAGTCCCCTAATCCAAGTTGGCCCAGGTATTGAAGTGCCTTGGGGAAGTTAGTTTCCTTAGTGCCAGGTCTGTGACTGCAGGGAGTAAGAAAAAGTTGGAGCGTGACAGTGGTTAGGCCTTTGGCTTCGTGGTTCTATTAGGTGGGTTGCAGTTTCAGCTCACCTGTTAAGGAGGGTGACTCATACTTGGGAATGACAAAAAATAACAAAAGAGATATGGGAACTCCCCGCTCTTAGCAGGAAGAAAATCTATAGACTGGAGCACATTTCAGTTTTGTTTCTGCCTTAGTAATGACGTTTTTGATTTTGACCACCATGTGCTGAAATAGATCCACTTCCTTAATAGAAGTTTCATTGTAATTTATATCCTATCCTTTCACACATTTCAGATAAAGAGAGTACATTCACTCCTTGGTAGACAAGCATACCCAGGTAATTTCAAAGTATAGAAGGGACCTCTTGAGTCATTGTAGTAGGGTTTCCTGGCATTCTGTGTTGAAGCATATCTAAAATTTAGCAAGCATCAGAAAGAATTAATTCCCCTAAATAATGAATAATAATAAATAGTTAATCCTCCTGAAAGGTAATGTCCAGGTTTGCCATCCCACACTAGTGCCGTCAAGTATCTTATTAGTTACCCAAGCTGTTTCCATAATGTTATCCTGTCTCCCCCACAACAAAGAAAAAAGAAGAAAAACAGAGACAGATGGTGGTCCTAGCTCATCAACAGCAAAGTTTATAAAACTCAGAATGGTAAGAAACTAGGGGAGAAAAGTGGGCAGCCCAAAGCTGAGAGTGTGAAATGTCTTTTATTTTAGATGGGCCAAAGCTGATAGAACAAGCTTAGTAATCGTCAAGTAGGGAGAAAATTAATATTATCTCTATAGGGGCATAAAATGTCCAAAACCTCCTATGTGGTAGTTCTATAACCATGCTGTTTAATCAGAGGGAAAAGCATCCTATTCCAAATCTCTGCTCTAGATTTGTATACTGCTTCTTTTTAAAGACCCAAAAAGGTGTGTTTCTGCTTAGTTTTTAACACTTTCTCTAGTCTCGGACTCTGTTGTATTGATCAGTCAGTTCAGTTCAGTCGCTCAGTCACATCCGATTCTTTGTGACCCCATGGACTTGGGTGCGCACGGCAATGAAGAAGTTTTTCTTTTTTTAGGGAAGGCTGTGTGTGTGTGTGTGTGCGCGCGTGTGCGCGCTAGGTCTTCATTGCCACGCCCTCTTTCTCCAGTTGCAGTGAGCAGGGGCTACTCTTCATTGCCGCATCCAGGCTTCTCACTGCCGTGGCTCCTCGTGGGGCTCTAGGTGCTTTAGTCGCAGCCTGTGGGCTGGTCGTTGCAGCTCCCAGGCTCTGCAGTGCAGGCTCAGTAGTTACGGTTCACGGGCTTCGTTGCTCTGCAGCTTTCTGAGTCTCCTGCGTTGGCTGGCGGATCCTTATCCACTCCGCCACCAGGGAAGTGATAGATTTTGTTTTGTTTTGTTTTTTAAACTTGTTTTATGCAGCCATTTCTTCTATCAAGGTAGCTTTAGATAGCTGTTTCTCTTTTTCTTCTGTCTCTCTCTAAAGATACAAACTTTATACTTTTTCAGAATGTTTCTGCCATTAAGAGCAATCAGACATCACAGTGAATTCTGAGTTTATGGCCTTGCTAACCAATGGCATGTTTTTTGTGGGGTATATTGCCTTTCTAGAGTGTCCTGCCCTACTTCGTTGCAACCAAACTGGCTAAAATTCGAAAGGCAACTTTGGATAAGCCCTCTTCGGAGACGTTTGTGAAGTCTGCCATTAAAACCATCGGCGTGCAATCCCGGACCAATGGATACTTCATCCATTCTCTTATGGTATGTCGATTTTTGAGTCCCGAATTAGCACTTTGGTTTGGGGTTTTCTTTCCCTTTGAGTCACAAAATTAGTATATGATACATTAGCATATATACATTGTCTAGACTTACTAGCAAGGCCTCCGTGTTTTCTACCGTACATCCAAGAACTCTTAAATCTATCTATAAATAAAACAGTAATATAGTAAAACATAAGATCCTATGTGTCAAATGAATTCAGATTGTAGGCCTTAATTGCGTATCTCTCCGTTTCTTTCCCTAGTTCTCAGTAGCCTCAATCCTGCCTTCCTGGTTGTATCTTAAAATGAGCATGAATGTGAACAAATCCATCCGGGCTCACTATTTTAAAAAAATGAAGAAGAACTGAGCACTGGTAACACCTTCGAGTAACTCGGCAGATGCGCCAGCCTAAGCGTGCTTGCTGCAAGGCACCCACCATTTCCAAATCTTCAGTTGTCATGCTAATTAACAGTTACTGATAAAGCTAAATGTTGTCATAATTAGGAGGAAAACAGAGGTTGCTTTCAGGAGTTCCTGACATATGTTCTGGATGCCACTGGGAGTTATTTTGAAGTTTAACATAAATGCTCGTTTCAAATGGATATAGAACTAACATTAGCAAGAAGTGCTTACTATTAATAGAAGGAACATGATTATAGCAAATCAGTGAATGATAGAGTCAGACATAAGGCTAAACAGTTTCATCTGGTCGAAAATGCCAGTGATGATTATTCAGTATTTACACGGAAATGTACTTTTAAAAAGTAATGGCCAGCTCTTTATTTTTTTTTTTTTTTTTGGTTTTGTTTTTAAATTTTTAAGGGAGTGGGGATTCATTGATATGGGAAGACACACTGCAATCTGCATAGCATGCTGTAAGGTTTTCTAAAAGTATGTTTGTACATTTATATAGAACTTTCCTTCTGCAAGGGTAGCTAACGACGTAAAAATAATGGAGTTATTTTTGACACATGATGCCCACTAAAATACACTTTCCTCTAATACAGATGTATTCTCAGTTTAAACATGTGTAAACACTGAATGCTCTGTGGTATGATTTCTAAAGGTAAACAGGCCAAAATGTACACTGATGGGCAGCCCTTCCAGTGCCGCCAAATCCCCGACCCAGGAAGGCGGCCTCCTTGGACCCCAGGTTCTTTGTTTCTGCACCGCACCAGTACTGCTCACATGGGTGACACCAGGCCACTCCTAGGTGATGATATTAGGGAAGTGGTATTACCCTTTTAAATAGGTACCCTATAGGTACTGATACAATTAGTTTTAATCAAAGATGATATAATGGTGATGTTGATTGAAAATGTATTTCTTTGGTGCTTGAAATTAAGGCCATTTTTGCACTGGTTTAGTATAAATTAAGACTTTTATCCTGCTACATACCTAACTTGTTTGGGGAACTTGCTAAGAAATTAATTCAGTGTTGTGGAATATGCAAGAAGGTGGATCTTTACCTAGGCTGTGGTTCCAAGATTCTGAGTTTTAAGCACCAGGAAATTTGCAAAACAAAACAAAATAAACGGGCATTTTAATTGGCATATTTAAAAGTGTTTCTAGCTTTTAAACTTGCCAGCCAAGGACATTGGGAAAAAAAAAAAAAAAACAGAAAAAACCAAATCACCATCTGCCATTGGCATCATTCTATAAAAATAAAGAAACGTTAGTACCCTTAAAATAGGAAGAACATAATCTCAGAATAAAAAATAGTCATTTAAATTGAATAGATTTAGCTTTACAAAAAACACTTTCTTTGCCTTTCTTATACTTTGCCACCTTATACTTGTCAAAACTTTCAGATTAAAGAAGACGAAAGGAACATGCAAAAGACATGATCTTGGGTTGGATCCTGGTTGAGAAAAAATGTTTTTTCTTCTACTAAGGACAATTTTGAGACAATTTGTGAGATTTGAGTAGTCTGAAGATTAGATAATAGCATTATATCAATGTTAATTTCCTGAGTTTGATCATTGTACTGTGGTTACTTAAGAAAAAGTTCTTGTTTTTTAGGAAATACACACTAGAGCATTTATGGATAATGGGACATTATATATGCAACTTAATTGAAAAAGATTCAGAAAAAATATGTATACAGAAAACGATAAAGCAAATGTGTTAGTATGTTAACATTTGGAGAATCTAAGTGAAAGAGAAATGGAAATTCTTAGTGCTATTTCGCAAATTTTCTGTAACTCTAAAGTTATTTCAAAATAAAAAGTTAAATCTTTTGTTGTTGATTTCTAAATAATTGCACTGTAATCAAAGAACACGTGACTATGACATAGTTTTAACCTTTCTCCACTTCAGTTTTGTGTTCTGAAAAATGGGAATAATAATAGTGCCTATCTCATAGATTGTTTTGAGCACAAATTAATATTTTAAAGTGCTCAGAATCCAGCCTAGCATAAGAACCCAGCCTGTATAGCCTTAACATGTCCAACTCATTGTGACCCCATGGACTGCAGCATGCCAGGCTCCTCTGTCTTCCACTACTCCCGGAGTTTGCTCAAATCATGTCCATTGAGCTGATGCTGTCTAACCATCCCATCCTCTGCTGCCCCCTTCTCCTTTTGCCTTCAGTCTTTCCCAGCATCAGGGTCTTTTTCTAGTGAGTCAGCTCTTCCCACCAGGTGGCTAAAGTATTGGCGCTTCAGCTTCAGCATCAGTCCTTCCAATGAATATTCAGGGTTGATTTCCTTTAGGATTGACTGGTTTGATCTTGCTGTCCAAGGGAATCTTAAGAGTCTTCTGCAGCACAATTCAAAAGCATCAGTTCTTCGGCACTCAGCCTTCTTTGTGGTCCAACTCTCACATCTGGAGTCAGGCAGGACTGAACAAGTAACACTTTTTGATTACATAGACCTTTGTTGGCAAAGTGATGTCTCTGCTTTTTAATATGCTGTCTAGGTTTGTCTTCCAAGGTGCGAGTGTATGATAAAGAATGGTACCCAAAGATATCAGGTCTTAATCCCTGTATCTGTAAGTGTTACCTCACATGGAAAAGGGGCAGGTATGATTAAGTTAGGGATCTTGAGATGAGATTTTCTTAGGATATCCAGATGGACCCTAAATGGAATCACAATATTCTTAATAAGAGAGAAGCAGAGAAAGATTACTGAAGTATAGGAGATGGCAACCCACTCTAGTATTCTTGCCTGGAAAATTCCATAGACGGCCGAGCCTGGCAGGCTGCAATCCATGGGGTCACAGAGGTGGACACACTGAGCACACACACACCCAGAAGAGGAGAAAGCAGTGTGACCATGGACACGAGATTAGAATAATGCAGCCACGACCTGAGTGCCGTCGGCCACCCAGTGTTCTTAGGAGCCGGGAATGGATTCCCCTAGTTCTGGAAGAGGAAGGGCCCAGCCTTTGGATTAGTAACTGAATTTGGACTTCTGGCCTCCTGAACTCTGAGAGGATAGTCTTAGTTTCAGAGAAGGCAATGGCAACCCACTCCAGTACTCTTGCCTGGAAAATCCCATGGACTGAGGAGCCTGGTGGGCTGCAGTCCATGGGGTCGCTAAGAGTTCGGCACTAATGAGCAACTTCACTTTCACTTTTCACTTTCATGCATTGGAGAAGGAAATGGCAACCCACTCCAGTGTTCTTGCCTGGAGAATCCCAGGGACGGGGGAGCCTAGTGGGCTGCCGTCTATGGGGTCGCACAGAGTTGGACACGACTGACGCGACTTAGCAGCAGTCTTAGTTTAAGCCACTGAGTTTGTTACAGCGACTGTAGGAAACGAATCCCTAACAAATGAAAACTTATTACCTAGTCTCAGAAGTTTTTGAGACTTATGTCTAGGTATAGCCAATACTTTAAATGTGCCAGGTATGCTTAAGAAAAATGTCTATTTACTAATTGTTATTTTTCAATATATGTCCTTTAAGTTGTTTGTTAATTGTATTCAAATCTTCCATCTCTTTACTAACTTTTATCTGCCTGATCTGTCAGTAATTGAGAGAAGTGTTTTGAATTCTCTCACTGTAATGAATTTGTCAAATTTCCCCGTTTTATCCATTTTTATTTGATACATTTTAAGGCTATCTTTTTAGATGAATAAATTTTAGAATTTTGACTTTCTGGTGAGTTGAACTTTTTTGTCATGTATTGTTGTCATGTATTGACATCCTTATTGCTAATGCTTTTGCCTTAAAATCTCTTTTCTGTGATATCAAATTAGGTACCTCTATCTTTCTACATATTTATGTTTTGTAAGCAAAATAAATGAAATTAAAAGACGCTTACTCCTTGGAAGAAAAGTTATGAGCAACCTAGATAGCTTATTCAAAAGCAGAGACATTACCTTGCCGACTAAGGTCCGTCTAGTCAAGGCTATGGTTTTTCCTGTGGTCATGTATGGATGTGAGAGTTGGACTGTGAAGAAGGCTGACCACTGAAGAATTGATGCTTTTGAACTGTGGTGTTGGAGAAGACTCTTGAGAGTCCCTTGGACTGCAAGGAGATCCAACCAGTCCATTCTGAAGGAGATCAGCCCTGGGATTTCTTTGGAAGGAATGATGCTAAAGCTGAAGCTCTAGTACTTTGGCCACCTCATGTGAAGAGTTGATTCATTGGAAAAGACTGATGCTGAGAGGGATTGGGGACAGGAGGAGAAGGGGACGACTGAGGATGAGATGGCTGGATGGCATCACTGATTCGATGAATGTGAGTCTGAGTGAACTCCGGGAGTTGGTGATGGACAGGGAGGCCTGGTGTGCTGCGATTCATGGGGTCGCAAAGAGTCAGACACGACTGAGCGACTGAACAGAACAGAACAGAAGCAAAATAAACCTGGGTTGCGGGGAGATAATTGTCTTTTAATTTGGTATTCTCTGCTTTTTACAGGCAAGTTTATTTCATGTATAACTTACGATTCTTAAAACATGAAGACTTCTTTCTATAATGTTATTTTGTTCTCTTTGTTTCTTTTATGCTTCTT
Organism: Oryx dammah; assembly: GCF_014754425.2. Classification (NCBI taxonomy): domain Eukaryota; kingdom Metazoa; phylum Chordata; class Mammalia; order Artiodactyla; family Bovidae; genus Oryx; species Oryx dammah. The sequence goes on from NW_024070201.1 coordinate 71,541,780, forward strand.
TTTTTTTTTCTCACTTTTTGATTGGCTAATTTTTTTTTCTTTTACTCCATTTTTCCTCCTGTACTAGTTTGGAAGTTTTACATTCTTTATCTTCATTGTCTTTACTCCTGAACATTTTCAGTGCATGCACAATACAGTTTAAAGTTACCTGGAGGGATTTCCCTGGTGGCCCAGTGGCCAAGACTCAACACTTTCACTGCAGGGAGTGTGGTTTCCATCCTTGGTCTGGGAATTAAGATCCCACATGCTTCCCAGTACAGCCAAAATTATATGTATTATTACACATATATGTATATATATCCCCTCTTATTAACATTCTGCATCAGTGTGGTTTGTTTTTTGCAACTGATGACCCAATATTGTTACATTTGATTATCAACTAAAGTCCACAATTCACATTAGGGTTTCCTGGACCTTTTAACAATGTGTGTGATGTGACCGTCACTGCAGGATCATTAAGAACAGTTTCACTGCCCTAAAAACCCCATGTTCCACTTATTTATCCCTCCCTTTTCCTTCACCTCCAGACACCTGCATCTGTGATCTTTGTCTCAATAGTTTTGCCTTTTCCAAAATTCTATAGTTGAAATCACTATAGAACACAGACCTTTCAGACTGGTTTTCTTTTCACTTCACATGCATTTAAGTTTCCTCTATGACTTTTCAAGGCTTAATAGCTCTATTCTTTTTATTGCTGAATAATATCCCATTGTACAGATGCACCACAGTTTGCTTATCCATTTACCTATTGAAGGGCATATTGGTTGCTTCTGGTTTGGACAATTATGAATAAAACTGCTATAACCATTTGTGTGTAGGGTTTTATGTGGACAAAAGTTTTCAACTCATTTGGGGTAAATACCATGGAGCGTGATTACTGGATTATATAGTTAAGAGTGTTCAGGTTACTTCTCCTTAGCTTCTTTTCTATCAACTATCTTTTAAGTTCACTAATCCTGCCATATTGAAGGTACTTTCTGCTGTTAAATCCATGTAATATCGGGTATTAATACATTTCACCTCTGGAACGTTCATTTGATTCTTTAATTTCTAGTCGTCTATTTAAATACTCCCTTTTTCATGTTTTGCCCACTTCCTCTATTTTTATAAATACTATAATTGTTTTAAAATCCTTGTCTGCTTACTCCTATATTTGGATCATCTGTGGATCTACTTATTTTTTTCTTTTGAGAAGAGGTCACATTTTTCTGCCTCCTCACATGTCCCACAATTTTTAGATACTGCATGCCAGAGATTCTATATAAAAGAACCAAGACCACAGTCGACGCTGTCTTTCTTTAGGCAGCCTTTGCCTCCTCCCTAGTAGGTAGGATGGAGACTGATCACTTTAACCCAGGTAAGTCCTGAGCTGAGCCAGGGCTAGGTTCCCCTTCTATTATGTCCATCGCCATTGTCATTTGACGTGTCAGCAGAATGAAACCTGTCACGTGTTTCTTGTGGGCTCATCTTTCTGAAAATTCAGCTTTTCAAGCAAAGTAAGACCATGACAGGTTTCACCTTGTCTTTCATCCCAGACCTCGACCCTTCTGTGCAGCCGTGGTACTCAGCAGATGCCTTGTTGGGGGAACTGGTCATGCATCTGAGAGTGCTCCTAGATCCAGTCCATCATGCCATCCCAGTGGCTGTCAAAAAATCTGCTGGATTCTCTCCCCTTGTAGAGATGCCACTGTCTTTGGCAAGTCCAATCATCAGTTGTTAGGCTTGGAAAATGTCCCAGGGGAAGAACATAGCCAGCTCACCTAGTGAGGGCTCTTTCTTTAGAATTTTAGTTAACCTAGTCCTCATTGCATCCAAATATCTCCAGTGTCTTCAAAGAAAAGTTATTTATATTTTTTTTTTCCCTGCTCTAATAGTGACTGCTTGGTACTACCATGTCCCACTGAAAAATAGGGACTTCACTGAATTTTTGATTTTAATTGTTGCATTTGGTTCTTTAAAAAAAAAAAAGCTTTGAATTTTTTATGGTTTCAACTATTCTCATGTCTTTATTTATTTCAACATATTAAACACCATTATGTTGTGTTTCTTATAGTTCCAATAATCCAGTATTTTTTGTAGATGTTTCTATTGTTTCTGCTGACTTTTGCTAATGGTACTTCATTTCCCCATATTTTTCATGATTTGTGTGAGTTTTTCATTAGACCTATATTGAAATTATTCCAAATCTTATTGATTGTAAAATTTCCTGGCAATTTGTGTTTGTTTTCATCAGGTATGGGGGCATTACCGATTTTTACCTGCATTATGTTAAAATTCTCAGGTTTGCTAGCTGTTCGGTCTCTGTTGTTCTTGGGTATGGGGAGGGGATGGAAATTGTACAAATGGTATTAATTCGTCCTTACAGAAAGAAAAGAAAGTGAAGTCACTCAGTCATGTCCAACTCTTTGTGACCCCATGGACTGTAGCCTACCAGGCTCCTCTGTCCATCCATGAGATTTTCCAGACAAGAGTCCTGGAGTGGGTTGCCAATTAAACTCATGGAAAATAGGCTAGTGGCCATGAGTTCTCAGGGAAGAGTTCTTCCTACCCTTAGTTAATGCCAAAACAAAAAAGTTTTCTTGCTGTTGGCCTCTGTGAGATTTCTGCACCCCTTTCCGGTATTGACTCCTTCCTGGGTCCCAGCTTTATGCGAGTCTCTGCTGTAACTCTCTTTCCTGCCCTTGGTCTCCATCCTGTCCCAACCTATCTGCCCCCTTCCCCAGAAATATACAAGCAGTTGGCCACCCAGGAGTGTGTATGTCCCAGCTTACTCATCTCTCTGGACTCAGATTCCCACATTATCCTTGGTCTCAGCTGCTGCTGCCGCTAAGTCGCTTCAGTCGTGTCCGACTCTGTGTGACCCCAAAGATGGCAGCCCACCAGGCTCCCCCATCCCAGGGATTCTCCAGGCAAGAACACTAAAGTGGGTTGCCGTTTCCTTCTCCAGTGCATGAAAGGAAGAGTGAAAGTGAAGTCGCTTGGTCGTGTCCGACTCTTAGCGACCCCATGGACTGCAGCCTACCAGGCTCCTCCGTCCATGGGATTTTCCAGGTGAGAGTACTGGAGTGGGTTGCCATTGCCTTCTCCACCTGGTCTGAGAAGAAATCTTTTTTTTGCACAGGCTAATTCCTGTATTGAAAAGCATTTTATCTTTTATTGGTGTTTTATAGTAGATATCCCTCAGGATCTCCAACCTAATTTCTAAAAACAGAATCTCTATGTACTTTTACCACATGGAGCCAGATTCTCCTACCTAACGTTCTACCGACTAGCTCTTCCCCTGGAGCCACTGCTCTGCCCCTGAGAGGACAATGGGGCAAGACCTGGAAGAATCCTTGCAGACTCATACCTCATAAATGTAGTTTCTGCCCAGCAACTAGTACTAGAAGGATGAAAAAATATAAGGCCATTTTTAACACACCCCATGCTGATAGCTTACTATGTTATTTTCATTCATGCATCCACCCTGGTGCAGATGCTGGCTGCATTTGACAACTGGACAAACCTATAGTGACTGGCAAGCACTACACAACCTTTGGGAAAGTTATAAGTGGAGCCTTGGATGAAGACTCTATTTAAAGCTCTGGTTCTTTCCAGGCAAAAGACCTAGGCAGATCAATTTAACTTCTGTGCTTCTCTACATAATGGATTTGCTTCCACAAAGTGGATAATTTATTTCTAAAGCATTAAGGGACTTAGTCCACTAATCATTAACTTAATAATTTCAGGTACTTTTAATTTATTCAGTAATAAGCTTTTATTGACTATTTTCTGACCAGAATCCTAATCACTTGAAAGAAAACAATCCCTGCTCTGGGACACACCTTGAAACAAAAGGGCCAATATTCTGGTTTCTCTTTCGATTGCATAAATCTTACACCTTCTTAAAACATGTGGACTTGACAACCATTTCAAAGTTTTCTATGAGATGGAAAGTAAGGGAGGAAGGGCCCTGAACATTTAATGTTAATCAATACTTCATACCATATATCAATTAATGTTCAGAGTTTATTATGCCTCTCAAGGCCTGCACAATCTGACTCCTTTCTGTGCTGTGCTTAGTCACTCAGTCGTGTCCAACTCTTTGCGACCCCAAGGACTGTAGCCCACCAGGCTCCTCTGTCCATGGGGATTCTCCAGGCAAGAATACTGAAGTGGGTTGCCATGCCCTCCTCCAGGGGATCTTCCCAACCCAGGGATCAAACCCAGGTCTCCTGCATTGCAGGTGGCTTCTTTACCATTGGAGCCACTACCTCATCTCAAAAAACTGCTTCCCTCACCCTCTATTCCTGCAGCAACTTTGTTTCTCCAATATTCCCCATCATGGAGTGTGGTAGAATGGTTGCAAAAATGCTTCAACACTGTATCCCTCCCATTTTCCATACTCTTTGGGATGTGACTTTACAACTCCAATCAAGAGGTAAAGTCTATTTCCCCACTGTTTGAACCTGGGCTAACTTGCTTTAGCCAATAAATGAAGAAGTGATTCTGTGCCACTTCCAAGCCTGGAACTGGAGAGGTCTTGTGTGTGTTTCATACTGTTTGTGGGGTTCTCAAGGCAAGAATACTGAAGTGGTTTGCCATTCCCTTCTCCAGTGGACCACATTCTGTCAGACCTCTCCACCATGACCCAGCTGTCTTGGGTGGCCCCACATGGCATGGCTTAGTTTCACTGAGTTAAACAAGGCTGTGGTCTGTGTGATTAGATTGACTAGTTTTCTGTGAGTATGGTTTCAGTGGGTCTGCCCTCTGATGCCCTCTCGCAACACCTACGTCTTACTTGGGTTTCTCTTACCTTGGACGTGGGGTATCTCTTCATGGCTGCTTCAGCAAAGTGCAGCCGCTGCTCCTTACCTTGGATGAGGGGTATCTCCTTACTGCCACCCCTCCTGACCTATTATATGCTGCTGGAGATCAGTGGAGAAATAACTCCAGAAAGAATGAAGGGATGGAGCCAAAGCAGAAACAATACCCAGTTGTGGATGTGACTGGTGATAGAAGCAAGCTCCGATGCTGTAAAGAGCAATATTGCATAGGAACCTGGAATGTCAGGTCCATGAATCAAGGCAAATTGGAAGTGGTCAAACAAGAGATGGCAAGAGTGAGCGTCGACATTCTAGGAATCAGCAAACTAAAATGGACTGGAATGGGTGAATTTAACTCAGATGACCATTATATCTACTACTGTGGGCAGGAATCCCTCAGAAGAAATGGAGTAGCCACCATGGTCAACAAAAGAGTCCAAAATGCAGTACTTGGGTGCAATCTCAAAAATGACAGAATAATCTCTGTTCATTTCCAAGGCAAACCATTCAATATCACAGTAATCCAAGTCTATGCCCCAACCAGTAATGCTGAAGAAGCTGAAGTTGAACGGTTCTATGAAGACCTACAAGACCTTTTAGAACTAACACCCAAAAAAGATGTCCTTTTCATTATAGGGGACTGGAATGCAAAAGTAGAAGGTCAAGAAATACCTGGAGTAACAGGCAAATTTGGCCTTGGAATATGGAATGAAGCAGGGCAAAGGATAATAGAGTTTTGCCAAGAGAACACACTGGTCATAGCAAACATCCTTTTCCAACAACACAAGAGAAGACTCTACACATGGACATCACCAGATGGTCAACACCGAAATCAGATTGATTATATTCTTTGCAGCCAAAGATGGAGAAGCTCTATACTGTCAGCAAAACCAAGACTGGGAGCTGACTGTGACTCAGATTATTGCCAAATTCAGACTTAAATTGAAGAAAGTAGGGAAAACCACTAGACCATTCAGTTATGACCTAAATCAAATCCCTTATGATTATACAGTGGAAGTGAGAAATAAATTTAAGGGCCTAGATCTCATAGATAGAGTGCCTGATGAACTGTGGAATGAGGTTCGTGACATTGTACAGGAGACAGGGATCAAGACCATCCCCATGGAAAAGAAATGCAAAAAAGCAAAATGGCTGTCTGGGGAAGCCTTACAAATGGCAGTGAAAAGCAAAGGAGAAAAGGAAAGATATAAGCATCTGAATGCAGAGTTCCAAAGAATAGCAAGAAGAGATAAGAAAGCCTTCTTCAGCGATCAATGCAAAGAAATAGAGGGAAAGAACAGAATGGGAAATACTAGAGATCTCTTCAAGAAAATTAGAGATACCAAGGGAATATTTCATGCAAAGATGGGCTTGATCAAGGACAGAAATGGTATGGACCTAACAGAAGCAGAAGATATTAAGAAGAGGTGGCAAGAATACACAGAAGAACTGTACAGAAAAGATCTTCACGACCAAGATAATCATGATGGTGTGATCACTCACCTAGAGCCAGACATCCTGGAATGTGAGATCAAGTGGGCCTTAGAAAGCATCACTGTGAACAAAGCTAGTGGTGGTGATGGAATTCCAGTTGAGCTGTTTCAAATCCTGAAAGATGATGCTGTGAAAGTGCTGCACTCAATAGGCCAGCACATTTGGAAAACTCAGCAGTGGCCACAGGACTGGAAAAGGTCAGTTTTCATTCCAATTCCAAAGAAAGGCAATGCCAAAGAATGCTCAAACTGCCACACAATTGCAGTCATCTCACATGCCAGTAAAGTAATGCTCAAAATTCTCCAAGCCATGCTTCAGCAATACATGAACCATGAACTTGCAGATGTTCAAGCTGGTTTTAGAAAAGGCAGAGGAACCAGACATCAAACTGCCAACATCTGCTGGAGCATCGAAAAAGCAAGAAAGTTCCAGAAAAACATCTATTTCTGCTTTATTGACTATGCCGAAGCCTTTGAGTGTGTGGATCACAATAAACTGGAAAATTCTGAAAGAGATGGGAATACCAGACCACCTGACCTGCCTCTTGAGAAACCTGTATGCAGGTCAGGAAGCAACAGTTAGAACTGGACATGGAACAACAGACTGGTTCCAAATAGGAAAAGGAGTATGTCAAGGCTATATATTGTTACCCTGCTTATTTAACTTATATGCAGAGTACATAATGAGAAAAGCTGGGCTGGAAGAAGCACAAGCTGGAATCAAGATTGGCGGGAGAAATATCAATAACCTCAGATATGCAGATGATACCACCCTTATGGCAGAAAGTGAAGAGGAACTAAAAAGCCTCTTGATGAAAGTGGAGAGTGAAAAAATTGGCTTAAAGCTCAACATTCAGAAAACGAAGATCATGGCATCTGGTCCCATCACTTCATGGGAAATAGATGGGGAAACAGTGGAAACAGTGTCAGACTTTATTTTTTTGGGCTCCAAAATCACTGCAGATGGTGATTGCAGCCATGAAATTAAAAGATGCTTGCTCCTTGGAAGGAAAGTTATGACCAACCTAGATAGCATATTCAAAAGCAGAGACATTACTTTGCCAACAAAGGTCCGTCTAGTCAACGCTATGGTTTTTCCTGTAGTCATGTATGGATGCGAGAGTTGGACTGTGAAGAAAGCTGAGCGCCGAAGAATTGATGCTTTTGAACTGTGGTGTTGAAGACTCTTGAGAGTCCCTTGGACTGCAAGGAGATCCAACTAGTCCATCCTAAAGGAGATCAGTCCTGGGTGTTCATTGGAGGGAATGATGCTAAAGCTGAAACTCCAGTACTTTGGCCACCTCATGCCAAGAGTTGACTCATTGGAAAAGACTGTGATGCTGGGAGGGATTGGGGGCAGGAGGAGAAGGGGACGACCGAGGATGAGATGGCTGGATGGCATCACGGACTCAATGGACATGAGTTTGTGTGAACTCCAGGAGCTGGTGATGGACAGGGAGGCCTGGCGTGCTGCGATTCATGGGGTCACAGAGTCGGACACGACTGAGCGACTGGACTGAACTGAACTGAGTGTGTTCACATACACCTCCCCTGACACCACTGTTAGATCATGCCTAGTGAGCTTGCTCAAGGATGAGAGACCACACGGAGCCAGAACTAACCTGAACCAGCCAAGCACCAACTCCTGACCTACCTGCTGAATCAGATCCAAATCAGAACTCCCCATCAACCCAGGACTCAGCATAGAATGCAGACACTACCGACTAGGTTAGGTCCCCCATGTCTCATATAAAATACAACTGTAAGATCTGGTTTTTAAATGTCTACTTCCCCTGCTAGACTATAACCTCCATGAGGGGAGGAATCAGGTCTGTCTTGACCACAACTTTGTCCCTCGCATCTAGCCTGGTGCTGGCTATAGTCAGCACTCATTATTAGTTGATTAAATGAGTATATTAGTGAATGTGTGAGCAAATCTTCACACAGTCCAACAGATGAGGAAACTAAGGTTGGAAGGGCTTAAGTAATCTTTCTGAAGTTACTCACCAAGGAAATGGTGAGGCTGAAACACAGTTCATACACTTGAAATAATACAGTTCACACAGTTCTGAAGACTAGGTAACTCTAAAGAAGAATCTGCTAAGCCATGTAGATAAAGCCATTAAGAATGACGCATAACCCAGGGTCTGCTGGAAAATATTGCTACCAACTCTTCAGTTTTGTAATCACTGAAAGAAACCAGCTACGAGGTCCTGGGAAATGGCTCCATGTATCATTTGGGAACAGTCATGCC
>NW_024070201.1:71550341-71561012 GCF_014754425.2 Oryx dammah
GCCGTACTCTCACGTCGTCTGCTCCAGCTGAGGGTTTTACGGGGCTTTTAAGCAGAGGATAACCAGGCCCCTCAGACACAGGAGGGCACACTGCTGCCATTGCTAAGGGAGGCTCAGGGTGGCCTGGGAGTTCCATATGGTCAGTTTCACCTGGGTCCAAGCAGATGTTCCCGATTTCAAATTGTGGAATCCCATTTCTTCCAGTTGAAGATGATGTCAACTTCACAAGAGTTGTTAACAAAGCTGTAAATTCAACTAACTCACTGCAGAGGTGCCAATCACATCAGGCTACCAGGTACTGAAGAGCTAGATAAGAGGAGCACCCTGGAATCAGGGGAAAGAGCTCCTTCTCATTCTAATGTCCCTCCAGCATCCTCTACTGATGAAGCTTAACACTGGGCCAAATGGTAAGAAACATTCCAGTATTGCAAGCAAGGCAGAAAAGGATTGGGGCTGAGTTAACACACTGGTGACTGGCAATGCACCCCTACCTTTATTGTCTCTTCCATGGTCTCCACTACCACCCACGAAAACAAAAACACAAATACTGCAAACAGAAATGAGGAAACTCAGGATGCCAACAGCCATCAAGAACATCTTTTGAAAGCTATATACTCACATGTATCTAGGGTGACCTACCATCTGTTTGCCCAGGGCTCTTTGCCCAGCTTTAGCACTTAAACTCCTGCATCCTAGGGGCACCCCTCAGTCCCAGAAAACCTGGAACATATTTGTCACCCTACATGCATCCCAAAGGTTTTCAAACATTCTGTGCATCAGAATTGCCTTGGGCACTTGGTAAAAATACAGGTGATTCTATTAAATCTGTTAAAGGTTATTTTGAGTGCAAGTGGACCATGAAGTGATTTTTAAGAACTTTTATTTGGAGGACAGACCAGGACTTCTTTCCATTCTAAAACCACAATCATTGAAAAGAAAGAAATGACATCCTTTGGAATTAGAGACAAGGTTCCTGAGCCAGAAGACGCTGACAAGTTGTTTGTTGACAGGGCTGCTATTGCTACTGCTAAATCACTTCAATCGTGTCCAACTCTGTGCGATCCCATAGACGGCAGCCCATCAGGCTCCTCCATCCATGGGATTTTCCAGGCAAGAGTACTGAAGTGGGTTGCCATTTCCTTCTCCAGGGGATCTTCCCAACCCAGGGATTGAACCCAGGCATCGCAGGCAGACGCTTTACCGTCTGAGCCACCAGGGAAGCCTTCACACTGTAAGGTACATGATTTAACACGGCCACTTAAAAGATGTTTCTCAAGAACTCAGACAGATTGAAGACACTTAACATTTATTAAGTTTCTATCGTGTTCCAGGCATCGTGCTAAATTCTGTAAATATATTATCTCATTTAATCCTCCCTACAGAAAAGCTATGCCCATTTCATAAAAAAGCAGGGTACCCGACCTAGATTATACGCCAAGTATAAAGGTGTATAGCCCGAAACTCAGATCTCTTCTCTCAAGCAAACTTTGTTTGCAAATAGGGCGCGGTCCTATTCTCAGTGCTATGATAGAAGTCTGCACCGGCTGCAGGGAAAACAAACGAGGCGCATCTCAGACTATCAGTGGAGTTCAGGATAAAAGTCAAACCCTGTTGCTCAGCGCATCATGACCAGGTCCCCCAACGCCTTCGCCCTTCCGCTGGGGCTCGGTCGCTCTTCCCGGACGGACCAAAGTAGCCGGCGCTGAGAAGTCTCTCGTCTTTGGTTAGGGGTGTGGGACTTCGGCCGAGGAAACGTCTTCATCCCCACCATCGCCACAGGCCACCCTTAACGGGGATCCACCGCACCCTTAACCTCTGGGCTCCCCTCGATCCCCGGCGCTGCCATCTTCACCTTCAGAGCCACGGCCCTTTCGGCTCGAGGGACGCCGAGCCGCCCGGAGATCCGGGCTGTGGCGCCGGAAGAGGCGGTGTCGGCGCGTGACGTCAGAGGACGTGCCTGCGGCCGTGCGCCTGCGGTGGGGAAGTGCGGGAGTCGGGCCGGGGTCCTGAGACTCCCACAGACCGCCGGCGGCAGAGCAGGCCCGAGGCAGCGCGGGGTTTGCTTTAGCAAGAGCGGCTTTAAAACCTGCGCGCCCGGCTCCGCTGGCAGGTGCGGCCTCCCGGCCTGTCGCTGCGACTTGTGGGGACGGTCCTGCGGTCCCTTCCTCAGGGGACTTCATTCAGGGCCTCCCGTTGGTGTGTGGGAGGGGAAACGGGTCTAAAATAAAGTTGCTTACGTCTTACTGAGAGGACCAGACTCTTTCACCTTCGAGCATCGCTTCTCACTCGGACCGTGAGAGAGGTATTGGCTCCTCTGTTGACAGAGGAGGAAACTGACTCGGAAAGGGGAAGGCATTTGCCTCAGGCCACGCCGCTGGGAAGGGTCAGATTCGGATTCAAAGCGAGTCCTTTGGCTGCCGCCGGAGCGCTCGCTCTTGGCCCTGGAAGCGGGGTTCTCGTGCTTAATTCGGGTAAAGAATCTCGGCGTGGAAGGTAGGGGTTAGTTAATAGTTTCCGAGACTCCGCAGATTCAGTCTGTCTGGGATGGGATTCTGGAATCTGTATTTTCAGCAGCCGTGCGGCGCACGTAACAACACATCGCTCCCCTGTGAACACAGCAAGAATGATAGCTGGTTGTCGCGTTACGGTTTTAAAGCTTCCTCTACAAATCATGTGGGACTGGAGAGTAGGTATTTGGTTCTGCCCTTAACTCTGTGGGGAGATGGCAGCCTCTGTCCTCTGTCCACATATTAAATAAGAAAACTTACATGCTTATCACTTGGGAGAATTTGTTAAACATACAGATTCCCAGGACCAGCTTAGTTCTACTGAATCAGAAAGTCTGGGGGTGGGGCTGGGAATTTGTAGGCTAAACAAGCTATTAAAAAGAGCCTGTTAACCTTTGAGAACTTTGGAGTGAAGTTGTCTTGGACCTATGAAAAAATGGACTATAAGTCCGTACGTGCCCCCACCGTTCTCGTTTGATTTGGTTTGGTTTTGCCGATGTGTATGCTCTGTTTTTGATGTGGGCTGGACTTTTATTGGCAAAAATGTCAAATTAATACTACTGGTCATTATGGTGTGGATTTTTTACTTAAGACTGGAACGTGGTAAAATTTGAACGTTAATTACCTGTTGATTTCCTGAGGCACACTGGGTGAACCACTTAACCTCGTGGCCCTTACATATCTGTTTATCATAATTTTCTACAATGCTTGTTTCAGTGACAGACAGCTGTATCCATCCAACATCAAATCTTCTGAGACAGGCCATGGGTGTTTTTAACAAGCTTCAAGGGAAGTTTGATGCAGCCTTTGATGATAGAGTATGGAAATGCCCTGAGTAACTGAGTTTTAGCCTATTTCTGAATCTTCGTGTAGGTGGCATATCACAGTTCCGTTGTGTTGTCTTGGGGGACTAATAAGAATAATGTGGTTTATGGTAGATCCTGGTTATAGAATTTCTTAGTATCTACTTTCTTGTGAATGAAGTGAAAGTACTTCAATAAGCTAAATCATTAAAAGATAAGCATTGCAAAAGAGAAACATTAAAAGCCGCATCCCCAAGTAAGTTAGTAGGCTCCTGATTGAGATGTTGTGATCTCAGAGTTGATTTTATGTAGAAGCACTGATTGCTATTGAGTCATCTCATCTACTTGAAAGGATTATAGTCAAAGCTTAGTAGTCAAAGCTTTCACAATCCCAACTTAAAGCATGTTTTTTTTTTTTTTTCTTTAAACAGATACCATTGTGTAGTTTGAATCAGAAATGAAATTTTCTGAAAGCTAAGAGTAGAAGTCTTGGTCAGCATGGAGGACAAAAGACGGCGAGCCCGAGTGCAGGGAGCCTGGGCTGGTCCTGCTAAGAGCCAGGCCACTGCTCAGCCAGGCAAGGAACTGTGGGGATCTCCTGTTTGTGTGTGTGTGTGTGTGGATGGACCAGTATCGTTCTCTTTTAATTAATGTTAAGGTTTCAGTCTTCTCTCTTTTCAGCTCCCACTGCTGAGAACAATCTTCAACAGAGATCTGGTAAAACCTGGATGAACAAGGAGCAGCATCTGTCTGACAGACAGTTTGTGTTCAAAGAACCCCAGGTGGTAAATTCTTGTTTCTTCTTCAACAGTAACAAATATTTATTTATAAAAGCAACAGTCACATAGTAGACACTCAAACAGTGATTGAATAAGCTCACTAATAAAGAACTGGAAGGCCTATAGTAATAATGAAACGTGGAGTATTAATTTCTTAGTATGTTTGAGAATTCTTAGTAGTCTTCCCCCAATTTATAGGCATATATAATTGCCTTTTTTTTTTTGCCAAGGAGGTGTACTGTGACTAGAGGTTATACCATGACTGTTGCTGCTACTGCTAAGTCGCTTCAGTCGTGTCCGACTCTATGCGACCCCATGGACGGCAGCCCACCAGGCTCCCCCATCCCTGGGATTCTCCAGGCAAGAACACTGGAGTGGGTTGCCATTTCCTTCTCCAATGCATGAAAGTGAAAAATGAAAGTGAAGTCACTCAGTCATATCTGACTCTTAGCGACCCCATGGACTGGAGCCCACCAGGCTCCCCCGTCCATGGAATTTTCCAGGCAAGAGTACTGGAGTGGGGTGCCATTGCCTTCTCCATCTAAGTTCTAACAGTCCTAAAAATGCTAGTGTATCAAATATCTATGGAATTGGATTGAAATTTTAGCTACTGAATTGCTTAATCCCGCTGGGAAAAATATAAGAAACGGGGAAGAGTTGCTGTTTTTAATAACATGGGGAAAGGGAGCTAAAAATCAGGTATCTTGCTGTAGTAATGATTGCATAAATAATGATTAAAACTTCTTATTTCCTAGTATGTCTTCTGTTTTTAAAAATCCCTTGGAAAGAATGTTTTTTTTCAGAGTGCTTACTGCTAGGAAAACATATTAATTCTAATTTTGTCATCCTTTACTGCCTACTAGTCACTCTGGAGTAGTTCAAAGAAGAGTAGAACCAGAAGTTTCTGGTGGGGTACTAAGAGCTTAGAATAAAACAGGGATAGTTTTAAATCTGCTTTATTTTAACTAGGAATGAGAGGATACCATAATTCTGCAAGGAAACCTCCCTGGGGATTAGGAATCATTCAGAAATAATATCTGACCGTTTCTCTGCAGGTGGTACGCAGAGCCCCAGAGCCACGAGTGATTGAGTAAGTACGCTGCTGCCCTCCTGGAACTGTTGCCCACAGTGAAATGGAGAGCCCCAGATCTTTCCGTTGGCCTGGTTTTTCCATCTGGAAAAGATAATGGCCAATTAGTGTCTTAAATTTTAAGCTGGGATATCCCTGTCTCAGATATCTTTAAACTTGGTCTTTTGAGAAGCCTTTCTGAATTTGCTGATGGTGTGGAAAATGCAACAAGATATCTGTTCCTTAGATTGGTGTAGATTTCCTGACTCTATTTGACTAACATATATACAGATAGCAGCTAAAATATCTCTTAGGTAAAGACACAGAGGAATTTTTTTCCTGAGTCATTGAAACATGGTTCTTCAAAAAACCTTTTAGTATCAATTTCCTAGCAGTGCTATGAAAACTGCTAGAAATCTAGAAGATTTTACAGTTCATTTATTAAAACCACAGAATTGTTCCAGAGCAATTAAATGATAATAAACATTTCTCTTATATTGATCTGTGTCTAAAAATATTATTTTTTAAAATGATGAAAGATGCTTTGATTTCTCTTGTCCTGCTTCTCAATTTCCATCTAATGCAGATAAATTATCTGTAGAAAGCATGCTTTTATTTTAGCAAATTAACATTATATGTGTACTATTGCTCATGAGGAAGTATTAAGCTGTTTGGCTATTTGCAGGTCAACTTGTATATCTTAGAAAAGTTTGAAATTAACACAAGTATCATCATATTTTCAGAGAGGGTGTGTAGTTGTGGCCTGGCCACTAGTCAGCTATGTAACTAGTCCTTAGGTAAGTTATTACTGTCTCTCTGGACTTGTGTTTCCTTGCCTGTAATATTAAGAGGTTGGACTATATAATCACTTAAGACCCAATCTGGTAGCTTTAACAGTCTTTGTTTTGCACAAATGTGATATTGCCTCCATCGATGGTAAGGAAAAGAAACAAAGCCAAGAAACCTGTTACAAGCTACAAATGGGACATTCAGGTTGAAAAAAAAGGACAATTGTGAATTTCCAAGACAGAGACAAAAAATGATGGTACTCATTCCTACTTGACCATAGGGTTTGTTAATTCTGTTTATCTAAAATTAGTTATGCTAGATTTTTTTAATAGTCAGAAATATCCCTGATATTTAGAGTGAACCATTTTCTAAATATGGCCCAAAATATGGCACTGAAATATGAGCACGCTAGGAAATTTTATAGCCAACTAATATTTTGAAGCATGCTATATGTTTATGACAATAACTCTGCCTACATTTTGGCTCAGAATGGCTTACACATCCACCTAAAGGGCGCAGCTCAGAGATTATGAACTGCTAGGTCACCTGGAAAAGGATGACGTAAATACTGTCCCTTTATATTATTCTCCATAACTTATCTCTGTGAGAAGTGTCTGACACAGCTATCTGGACAGAAACACCTAGCCAATCTGGATCACATTTCTTACCATGACGTGCCCTTCTGTAACAGTTTTGTACTTTCATACGTTTGATTAAGTTCAATAAACTTTTTACTGTTCATCTGTTGCGTGCTAGGCACTAGGAGACAGAAAACTCAGCCATTCCAGCCCTTCAGCAGCTCATAGTCTAGTAAATGAAATAGACATGTAGTCTGACAAATTGTGATCCTGACTATCTTGGAACAGTATACTTCTAGGTGAGGTGTAGTGGTCACAGAGGATGAGCTATGTAACATTATTTGACTGGATCACAGGTCAGGAAAGGTTTAGACAAAGTGATACTGAGCTGAGATTCTGAAGGATGAATTAGAATTCTCCACTGGACCGAAGCTGGGGGCGAGTTGGATTGGGGGTGCTAGATAGTGGGGACACATGCCAGCATATAGAAAAGCGTGGGATCAGACATGTGGTGGTGTATTCAGAAGATTCCAAGCAGTAATTACCCTGAGGATGCTGAGTCTGTGGCAACTTTTAGGAGGTGGAGCTCTATCATGGGGACCTTCTACTTTTGTTCCATGTATCTCTGTTCCAGGCTCCAAGGGGATGCTCAGTTTGGCATCCCTTTGTGTGATAGATTCCTATGCCACATCAACCTGAATTATGGGTGAAATATCAATGTATAGTGGAGAAGGCAATGGCACCCCACTCCAGTACTCTTGCCTGGAAAATCCCATGGACGGAGGAGCCTGGAAGGCTGAAGTCCATGGGGTCTCTAGGAGTCGGACACTACTGAGCGACTTCACTTTCACTTTTCACTTTCACACATTGGAGAAGGAAATGGCAACCCACTCCAGTGTTCTTGCCTGGAGAATCCCAGGGACGGGGGAGCCTGGTGGGCTGCCATCTCTGGGGTCGCACAGAGTCGGACACGATTGAAGCGACTTAGCAGCAGCAGCAGCAGCATGAATGTATAGAATAAGAATTTACTTTATCGTGGCCTTTGCCTTCATGGCCTGATTTTGTCAGGATTTTATACCCAGGGCCATTAATGGTTACCACCATCTTCCCTTTATCTCAGTGGTAGAAGAAGGTGGGGCTCTATTTCCCTCATCGTGCACCCTCATCGGGAAGTGGTTTTGGTGAGCTGGGACTTTGTGCACTCCGAAGGACAACTCTTCCTTCCGCTACATGCAGTATGTTGTTTAACTTGGTACTAATAAATCTTTGTTTTCTTGGTTTCTTTAGTAAAGAGGGTGTGTATGAAATCAGCGTGTCACCTACAGGCATATCTAGGTAAGTGAATTCTCACTAGAAAGGGACTATAATTAATCACTTACTTCAAGTCTTTTGAAATATTTAGAAAGTTTTCTTTGTAGAATGTTAACCTTGATTAAAGTAGGTAACATCTGCCCCTTAAATTCCTGGAGAGCAAATATGTGGTAATATCTCCTTTTATACTAGCTTCAAAACATTTTCATAACCTCTCTGTCAGGTATAGTATAATTGTTACTTCTCCTGTTGTTCATGTGAGGAAATGAGGTCCAGGGAGATTCAGTACTTTGTCCTAGTACTACATGGTAGTTAATATTAAAGTTGAGTCTGGTCTCAACTTCTGTGCTGTGAGTGATATATTATTGTTGGATTGTTGTAGTTGTTGTTCAGTCGCTAAGTCAGGTCCGACTCTTTGGATCCCATGGACTGTAGCGTGCTGGGCTCCTTTGTCTTCCACTGTTTCCCGGAGTTTGCTCAAACTCATGTCTGTTGAGCTGGTGATGCTGTCTAACCGTCTCACCCTCTGCCATCTGCTTTTCCTTTTGCCTTCAGTCTTTCCCAGCATCAGGGTCCTTTCCAACAAGTCAGCTCTTCACATCACATGGCCAAAGTATTGGAGCTTCAGCGTCAGCGTCAGTCCTCCCAGTGAATATTCAGGAATGATTTCCTTTAGGATTGACTGGTTTGATCTCCTTTCAGTCCATGGGACTCTCAAGAGTCTTCTCCAGCCTCACAATTTGAAAGGATCAGTTCTTTGGTGCTCAGCCTTCTTTGTGGTCCAGCTGTCACATCTGTAATGAGTACTGGAAAAACCGTAGCTTTGACTATACGGACCTTTGTCAGCAAGGTGATAGTCCTGCTTTCTAATACGCTGTTTAGGTTTGTCATAGCTTTCCTTCCAAGGAACTGGCGTCTTATAATTTCATGGCTATAGTCACCATACCCAGTGATTTTTGGAGCCCAAGAAAAAAAATCTGTCACTGCTCCTGCTTTTTCCCCTTCTATTTGCCATGAAGTGATGAGACCAGATGCCATGATCTTAGTTTTTTGAATGTTGAGTTTCAGGCCAACTTTTTCACTCTCCTCTTTCACCTTCATCAAGAGGCCCTTCATTTCCTCTTCCCTTTCTGCCAGTAGAGTGGTATCATCTGCATATCTGAAGTTGTTGATATTTCTCATGGCAATCTTGATTCCAGCTCGAGCTTCATCCAGCCCGACATTTCACCTGATGTACTCTGCATATAAGTTAAATAAGCAGGGTGACAATATACAGCCTTGATGTACTCCTTTCCCAATTTTGAAGCAGTCCCTTGTTCTCCGTCTGGTTCTAACTGTTGCTGCTTGACCCACATTCTCAGGAGACAGGTAAGGTGGTCTGGTACTCCCATCTCTTGAAGAATTTTACACAGTTCATTGTGATCCACAGAGTCACAGGCTTTAGCATAGTCAGTGAAGCAGAGGTAGATATTTTTCTGGAATTCCCTTGCTTTCTCCATGATCCAGCAAATGTTGGCAATTTGATCTCTGGTTCCTCTGCCTCTTCAAGACCCAGTTTGTACATCTGGACATTCTTAGTTCATGTACTGCTAAAGCCTACTTGAAAGATTTTGAAAAAAAAAAAAAAAAGATTTTGAGTATAATGTTGTTATCATGTGAAATGAGTGCAATTGTATGATAGTTTGAACATTCTTTGACATTGCCCTTCTTTGGGATTGGAATGAAAACTGACCTTTTCTAGTCCTGTGGTCACTGCTGACTTTCCCAAATTTGCTGACATACTGAGTGCTACACTTTAACAGCATTATCTTTTAGGATTTTAAACAGCACAGCTGGAATTCTCTCACCTGCACTAGCTTTGTTTGCAATAATGCTTCCTAAGGCCCACTTGACTTCACACTCCAAGATGTCTGGCTCTAGGTGAATGACCACACCATCATGGTTATCCTGGTCATTAAGACCTTTTTTGTATAGTTCTTCTGTGTACTCTTGCCACCTCTTCTTAATCTCTCTGCTTCTGTTAGATCCTTACTGTTTCTGTCCTTTCTTGAGCCCATCTTTGTATGAAATGTTCCCTTGGTATCTCAATTTTCTTGAAGAGATCTCTAGTCTTTCCCCTTCTGTTGTTTTCCTCTATTTCTTTGCATTGTTCATTGAAGAAGGCCTTCTTATCTCTCCTTGCTGTTCTCTGGAACTCTACATTCAGTTAGGTGTGTCTTCCCCTTTCTCTATTGCCTTTTGCTTCTCTTCTTTCCTCAGCTCTTTGTAAAGCCTCCTCAGACAACCACTGCCTTCTTGCATTTCTTTTTCTTTGGGATGGTTTTGGTCACCACCTCCTAAATAGAGTCCGTAGCTCTGCAGGCACTGTATCTACCAGATCTAACGCCTTGAATCTATTTGTCACTCCACTGTACAATCATAAAGGGTTTGACTTAGGTCATACCTGAATGGTATAGTGGTTTTCACTACTATCTTCAATTTAAGCCTGAATTTTGCAATAAGGAGCTCATAGTCTGAGCCACAGTCAGCTCCAGGTCTTGTTTTTGGTAACCGTATAGAGTTTCTCCATCTTCAGCTGTAAAGAACATAATCTGATTTCAGTTTTGACCATCTGGTGAGGTCCATGTGTAAAATCATCTTTGGAGTTGTTAGAAAGGGGTGTTTGCTATGACCAGCATGTTCTCTTGACAGAACTAATAGCCTTTGCCCTGTATCGTTTTGTACTCTAAGGCCAAACTTACCTGTTATTTGGGCTATTTTTTTGTGGACTTCCCTGGTAGCTCAGCTAATAAAGCATCTGCCTGCAATGCAGGAGAACCCAGTTTGATTCCTGGG
>NW_024070201.1:71561022-71637327 GCF_014754425.2 Oryx dammah
TTGGGCTTCCCTGGTGGCTCAGCTGATAAAGCATCTGCCTGCAATGCGGGGAACCTAGGTTTGATCCCTGGTTTGGGAAGAGCCCCTGGAGAAGGGAAAGGCTACCCACTTCAGTATTCTGGCCTGGAGGATTCCATGGACTGTATAGTCCATAGGGTCACAAAAAGTCGGACCCGACTGACTGACTTTCACTTTCACTTTTGGGTATTTCTTGACTTCCTACATTTGCATTTCAATCCCCTATGATGAAAAGAACATCTTTTTTGTGTTTTAGTTCTAGAAGGTGTTGTAGATCTTCATAGAACCAGTCAACTTCAGCTTCTTCAGCATCAGTTGTTGGGGCATAGACTTGGATGACTGTATTGTTGAATGGTTTGCCTTGGAAATGAACCAAGATCATTCTGTCATTTTTGAGGTTGGACTCAAGTACTGCATTTGGGACCCTTCTGTTGACTGTGAGGGCTACTCCATTTCTTCTAAAGGATTCTTGTCCACAGTAGTAGATATAATGAGCATCTGAACTAAATTCACCTGTTTGTGAATTTAATTCATTTTAGTTCACTGATCCATTTTGGTTCACTGATCCATAAGATGTCAGTGTTCAGCCTTACTATCTCCAGCTTGACCATGTCCAGTTTACCTTGATTCATGGATCTAACATTCCAGGTTCCTATGAAATACCGTTCTTTACAGCATTGGACTTTACTTTCCCCACCAGACACATCCACAGCTGAGCGACATTTCTGCTTTTACCCAACCACTTCATTCTTTCTGGAGCTATTAGTAATTGCCCTGTGGTCTTCTCCAATAGCATGTTGGATACCTTCAGACCTGGGTAGGGGAAGGGGGCTCATCTTCTGGTGTCGTATCTTTTTGTCTTTTCACGCTGCTCACTGGGCAAGAATCCTAGGGTGGGTGCCGCTTCCTCCTCCAGTGTGCTGGGTTCTGTCACAGCTCTGCACTGTGCCCCATCTGTCTTGGGTGGCCCTGCACAGCATGGCTTATAGCTTCATTGAGTTACATAGACCCCTTCACCATGACAAGACTGTGATCCACGAAGGGGATTGCTTATTATTGCATGGATTATTATGTTAATCATGCATTATTATATATAGTATATGTAAAGTTATATTGTGTTGCTATACAAAGGTAGATTTCAATAATATTAAAGCATATGCGATTTAGGGTATGTTAGGCTGTAGTCATTATTTCATTTTGAAAGCATCACCTTAGTGCATGTTACTGTAAATTAAGGAGATGTTTAAATAAATCAGAATTTATGTATCTAAGTGAATTGCTTAGAAAGAGTTGCTTTTGAATTTGGAAGTCTCTATAGTTAGTCCAGTGGCACTGCCATTGTTAAAACCCTTTTCAGAACTTCCCTTTTAGAGCAAGTTTAATAGTCACACAAGAAAACCAGTTGCATTCTTTTTGTTACATGTCATTGTTAACCTGGTATGGCTTCAGGTGAGCTCTTTAAAATATCAACTCACAATATGTGTAAGCCGAATTATTATGCTTTACACTGGAACCTTATACAGTGCTGTATGTCCATTATATCTCAGTAAAACTGGAAACAAAATAATAATTCAGATCAAACATTGTAAGTTGTACAGCTGGTTAAAATTAAAAAATTCCTTGTTAAACTGTTAAAAAAAAAATCAAACGTACCTTCCGAGAGTGAAAATTTACTACCAGCAAGGCTGTTGAAGAGCATGTTCCTGTCTTTCAGAACATTTCTTAAGAAAGTTATCCAGAAATTCAAATGCATTGTTAAAATGAAATCTTATATTAGGGACATTGAAATCAAAACTACAGTGATATACCACTTTATATTCACTAGAATTTCCACAGTCAAAAAGACAGCAATAAGTGTTATTATAAGAGAGAATGTGGAAAAACTAGAGCCTTCCTCTATTCCTGGTGGAATGTAAAATAGTACAGTCCACTTAGAAAAAAGTTTGGTGGTTTCTTAAAAAGTTAAGCATACCTTTATCATATGACACAGCAGTTTCACACTTAGATATCTGATTTCAAGAGAAATGAAAACATACATCCATACAAAGACTTGTGTATGAAGGTTCATAGCAGCCTTCAAAATAGAAAAAAGTAGAAACAACTCAAATCTCCATCAATTGGTGAATGGACAAACAAAAGGTGTTATATCTATATAATGGAATATTTTATTCCACCATAAAAAGAAATGTTGTTTGATAATGTGCTACAACATGGATAAACCTTGAAGACATTACACCAAGTTGAATTTTACGGTATATTATACTATACCTCAGTAAAGGAGAGAAAAAAAAAGATATCCAAAACAATTCTGAGCTGACTTGGCATTGTTGAAATAAGTGTCTATTCAGTGGGATAAAAAATCCTCATTTGGATATCTTTAGTTACAGTTATAAATGATTGCTTTCCCTACGATTGGCAGAGTCTCGGAAGACTCTCTATTGTTAAAGTAACACAGGGCCAAGCATTTTATTATTCTGCTTTTCACAATGATGCTATCAGGCGGAGATCATCTTTGTGTTACAGAGGAGAAAAGCCAAGGTTCCGAGAGGTTAAGTAACTTGTCCAAGGTTTCACAGCCCAGCAGTGCTGGGGTAGTATTTGAACCATGTCTCTGAAAGCTGTCATGTACGTCCTTATCCTTCATTGCCTGTTTTATTGCCTGTCTTTACTTGGCAGAGATTGGTTTTTCATCTGGAGCATCATGATCTGGATGATACTACCCTCTGGGGGTGTGGCAAGATGATTTCATCTACCCACGAAAGGAATCATCGTCCAGATTCATTTACTCCGCTGATGGTTGGTGTCCACCCATCTTCTGTGTTCTTTGGTTAGTACCTGTTCTTTCTGCCTCCAGGGTGTGTTTGTGTCCTGGCTTTGTTGACTTGAAAGAGGCCGACTCAGTGTTTGAACAGCTTTGTCGGGATGTTCCCTGGAAGCAGAGGACCGGCATCAGAGATGGTAAGTGGATATCTTGGGATCACAGTTGTTGATGTTTGGCCCTCCTTTCCAGGTTGTTTTCCAGTACCCTTGCTTCTTGGCATCGCAGTCAGACTTGCACAGATGTTCAAAGCCTAACTGGAACCCTAAGCAGAGGCAAGAATTCGCCTAAGGGGACAGGGCAGAGTGTTCCTCGCAGAAGACACAGCTCATGGTTCTCAGTGTGTGGCAGAGGTGGGCTTTCAAGGAAAGGAAGGAAGTTTGGTTTGGCTGAGCTGTGGTTGACGTGCTTATCTCCCTTAGTGTTTGATCACTGTTCATTACTTCAGACAGTGCCAACTTCCCTCTTTCTTCATAGAAGCTTCCAGAACTTGTTTTTTTTTCTGATTCTGTTTGGCATCTATTCTTTCCATCATCTTTTTATTGTCACTCTAGTCTCACCAGAAGTCTCCTTTAGCTTCAGCATTTGTAGCATTCTCCTGAGCTTGTCAAGATTGCCTGACTTGGAGTGGGTACTACACAAGCAGCAGTACCTGCTATACCAAAGGTGGTCACTGGGGGGCGTTGGTGCTCTAGCTTAGAATCTTTTTTTTTTTTTTCCTGGCACATTGAGTGATTTTAAATTTTCTGTGGAGAAAGAGGCAAAGTATACTGGCATCACTTTTGTAACAGGCATCAGAAGGAGAGTTGGCTCTTTCAGGGTAGCCTTCTAATTCCCAGCAGTTTCTACAGCAGGGTTTTCAGTGACAGACTTGGCTTCAATTGCTGGCTCTTTCAAAATGATTGTTTATTTTAGACAAATGATAGTTAAGTAATTTTCTGATTCTTAATTTTTCTGATCAAGAAAATAGAGCTAGTAATAATACCTATCTTGCAAGGTGGTTGTGATAATTAAATGCGACAGTGCCTGATAACGTATTTAACAGAATACTTGGCACATAGTAAGCCTTCAGTGAATGTTAACTGCTTTTATTATTATTGTTATTGTTGTAGTGGTTGAAGTCAGTTGTAGGGAAAAATAGCAGATCTGTGGGTAGCTCCTTCTCTAACTATAAAGTGGACATCAAAAACTTCTGATTAAAATTAACTATGTGCTGTGGTGGGTCAGAGCACCTTTTTCTTTATTGGGAATTAAAAGGGCTTAGATAGTGGTGGCACATGGGTGAACAGTTGGTTTTGTTTCCTGTATGGACGTTCATGCCACAATTTCCTACCTACAAGGGTTCAAACTCCATGTCCTGCATCTTAGACCCTCCCTAATGTGAATCCTCTGTCCTGCGGTGTGACTCCTTCCCTCTGGTTTGTGTCACCACTGACACAAATGGGTCACACGCATTCTTACCCCAGAGCTTCACTCGTACTGGTTCTGCCAGTATACCCTCTCTTGCCATCCTTTTAGCTGTCGCCATGCCACTCCTGAGGTCCCGTGCCCTTTATGAAGGTGGAACCTTGGGTCAGAGCCCATCCTGCCTCTTCCTTTGTATTTCTCATAGCTCCCTATACGTTACTAGGCAGGGTGTTGGCACTCGGTAGGTACACGTAAAATAGCATGGAACCCTTTCAAAGGCCCTGTATTTTCTTTCTTAGATGTAACTTACCAGCAACCAAGACTTACAGCATGGTATGGAGAACTTCCTTACACTTATTCAAGAATCACTATGGAACCAAATCCTCACGTACGTTGGAATGTTGTTATTGATATGGTTTTATAGACGATTTACTGTGCCTGTAGAGTACTGTGAAATAACAATAAATGACCTTGCGGAGCTGCACGGTGGTTCCTAGTTCAAAAAATCCTCCGAGTTCAAACACTGAGTCTTTGTGCTTATCACCATTGATGTGCTTTTGATCCACAGATGAAGTCAGAGGATAAGGAAAAAAAAACTGGAACTAGAGTAAACTAGAACCAGACGCAGGGATTTCAGAGAAATGAATCATTTCTTTTCCTAATCTCCTCCTTCCCCAAGCTTTTCTCCATAGCCCTTTGTGTATCTCCTGGTATATATTTGCTGTGGTTCCAAATCCTTATGACTGACCAGTGAGGGCAGAATGTTTCTTTCCATGTCTCAGGCTCTTTTCCCATTTGTGAGAAAAATCTGTTGCTTTTTTTGTTGACTTTGTATTCATTTTGTGGCTGCAGTTCTCATACTTATCATTGCTTTGGCTTGTCTCTACTGCTTCTTGTGTTTTTAAAAAATGTCCATGAAAGACGAAGAGATTCTAATGTATAAATTAAGCTTATCCAGATGATGGAATTAAGATCCAAGAAATAGCTCTCTGTTTAGTCCTTGGAATCTTGCCTTTGGCAAATAATAATATGGTTTTGTGTTGTTTTTTTTTTTTTTTTTGAAGGAGACTTTGAAGAAAATGGAGTTTTTGCGTATGGCATTGGAATAAAGAGAAATGTGACACATTTAGAACTCCTAGTAATTTCTTATCATAAACTAGCATTTTACTAAAATGCTCAGGGATTAAATATTGACTGAAGGGAACATGGCTTTTTCACATGAACAGATAGATGGGTGCTCTGGTTTCTAAGGCTACATTTAGAATGTAACCCAGGGAAGTACTGAGGAGACCCTTTATACCTGAAATTGACTTGGAAACATGAAGAGAATTGAACTAAGCCAGTCCAGCATAAACTGCTGGATATGTTTCTGTCAGAATTAGTGTATCTTCTTATCAACAGTTATAACAGAGAAGTTGAGGATTAAATAGCCTGTGGGAAAGAAGTTCTTTCATTCTAGCTAATCTTTCAGAACAGGATTTCTCAACCTTGGTATCACTGACATTGCAAACACAATAACTCTTTGTTGTTAGGTTGTCCTGCGTATTGTAGGATGGTTAGCAGTATCTGTGACTTCTGCCCCCTAGATGCCAGAGGCATCCCTTACCCAGTCAAGGCAGCCAAAAATGACTCTGGACGTTGCTAAACACCTGTTGGGGTTCCAAATTGACCTTGCTTGAGAACCACTGCTTTAGATTAAACGTAAGACATGTAAGGTCTTCTGAGATAGAGTGACCACTTAGGCTTGGGGACATTTTGACAACTCTTCAAAAGAATTGTTTAAATGACAACCCTTTTCTTATATTGTAAGTAATATGTGTTTATTACTGAAAATTTAGAAACTGGAGGTAAATATGAAGAATATTAAAATTTTGGATAGTGCTTCCATCTGATGATTTGGTTCCAGTCTTTTTTTTCTTTTTAAGCAAATATATGTAGAGAATTTCTCTATAAAAATAAAATCAGTTATTCATATACTACATTTAATTTTGCTGTATTATTAACATTGTAGTGTCATAAGGTTGTCATATTAGAATTCTTTAACTTGAATTTGACTGGCTCATAACTTTGTATTTATTGTTAATAGATTCAGTTTGTATACCATCTGGAACAAAATCAAAACAGATGTCCCTTTCTCTTTTTTTTTTAAGGGAAGATTCCCTAATGTGTATATATGTGTTGGGGATATTAGTTTAATTTTAAAGTTGTTTTTACCTCAAGCTTAGTATTCCATAGCACAGGAGGAGGTTCAATCATAGGTACTTAAACATCTTTTAGTCTTTTAGTTTTTTTTTTGGCTGCACTGGGTTTTCATTGCGGCATGCAGGCTTTCTCTAGTTGCAGCACGTAGGGACTTCTCTAGTTGCAACTTGCAGGCTTCCGTCATTGTGGAGCATGGGCGGGTGGCTTCTAGAGCACATGGGATCAGTAGTTGCTGCTTGCGGGCTTGCTAGTTGCCCTGCGGCATGTGGGATCTTATTCCCTAACCAGGGATCAAACCCGTGTTCCCTACACTGGAAGGTGGATTCTTAACCAGTGGACCACCAGGGAAGTAAGTCCCTTTTAGTCTTTTTTCCAAGCTAAATCTTATATGAATCCACTGTGTGGAAATAAAAGAGTACCCTCATTGACTGGTAGTCTCACCAGCTTGACCTCTTCTCCTTTCTCCTCCTGTGGTCCCAGAGGCATCTCTGTGGTACCTGGGTCTCTGCAAAACACTGTTTGAAGTCCACCAAATAGGTCCTTGTATTTTCTCATACTCTTTTCCACAAATGTCTTTTAAGGATAGAATGTCTTCACTGAACAGTGAGATGACGCTGGATTTTAATTTAGACTTTCAGTTCTGCAGGATCTGTATATAGAGTATTGGTTGGAGAGTCTAAATTAATCCCCTAGTTCATTATTCCTTGTTTTCTCCTTTTCTACTTACTTCACCACCAAAAATAACCAAGAAAAAAAAATATATTCACTTAGAAACATAATGCAGACTTGGTGTTAGCTCAGTCCCTGAGCAAGTCAAGGAAGTGCTAATTAGCTTCTCAGTTACATTGCCAAAAAGCTATCCTCCTCCTCTACGTTCTTGTGTTTCTTGTCAAGTGTATGATTCTAGCATCTGATCTTTATCCCCACGAAGATAAGCTGCTTCTTGTTGTCATTCAGTCATGGCCGATTCTTTGCGACCACATGGACTGCAGCATGCTAGGCCTCCCTGTCCCTCACCACCTCCCAGAGTTCACCCAAGTTCATGTCGTTGAATCAGTGATTCTTTCCAACCATCTCATCTGCTGCCCTCTTCTCCTCTTGCCTTCAGTCTTTCCCAGTATCGAGCTTCCCAGATGGCCCTAGTGGTAAAGAATGGCCTGCCAATACAGGAGACTTAAGATACACAGGTTCAGTCCCTGGGTTGGGAAGATCCCCTAGAGAAGGAAATTGGAACCCACTGTAGTAGTCTTGCCTGGAGAATCCCATGGGCAGAGGAGCTTGGTGTGCTACTGTTCATGGGGTCGCAAAAAGAGTCAGATACGACTTAGGGACTAAACGGTTATCGATAGCCCTTGAGAAAGAACTAAATATCCTTGACTATGCTTCAGTTCAGTTCAGTCGCTCAGTCATGTCCGACTCTGCGACCCCATGAATCGCAGCACGCCAGGACTCCCTGTCCATCACCAACTCCGGGAGTTCACTCAAACTCACACCCAGGGAGTCAGTGATGCCATCCAGCCATCTCATCTTCTGTCGTCCCCTTCTCCTCCTGCCTCCAATCCCTCCCAGCATCAGAGTCTTTTCCAATGAGTCAACTCTTCGCATGAGGTGGCCAAAGTACTGGAGTTTCAGCTTCAGCATCATTCCTTCCAAAGAAGGGCTGATCTCCTCTAGAATGGATTGGTTGGATCTCCTTGCAGTCCAAGGGACTCTCAAGAGTCTTCTCCAACACCACAGTTCAAAAGCATCAATTCTTTGGCACTTAGCTTTCTTCACAGTCCAACTCTCATACATGACCACTGGAAAAACCTTGACTAGATGGACCTTTTGCCAAAGTAATGTCTCTGCTTTTGAGTATGCTATGCTATTTAGGTTGGTCATAACTTTTCTTCCAAGGAGTAAGTGTCTTTTAATTTCATGGCTGCAGTCACCATCTGCAGTGATTTTGGAGCCCAAAAAAATAAAGTCTGACACTGTTTCCACTGTTTTCCCATCTGTTTGCCGTGAAGTGATGGGACCAGATGCCATGATTTTAGTTTTCTGAATGTTGAGCTTTAAGCCAACTTTTTCGCTCTCCTCTTTCACTTTCATCAAGAGGCTTTTTAGTTCCTCTTCCAACAACACAAGAGAAGACTCTACACATGGACATCACCAGATAGTCAACACCAAAATCAGACTGATTATATTCTTTGTAGCCAAAGATGGAGAAGCTCTATACTGTCAGCAAAAACAAGACCGAGAGCTGACTGTGGCTCAGATCATGAACTCCTTATTACCAAATTCAGACTTAAATTGAAGAAAGTAGGGAAAACCACTAGACCATTCAGGTATGACCTAAATCAAATCTCTTATGATTATACAGTGGAAGTGAGAAATAGATTTAAGGGACTAGATCTGATAGATAGAGTGCCTGATGAACTATGGACTGAGGTTCGTGACATTGTATAGGAGACAGGGATCAAGACCATCTCCATGGAAAAGAAATGCAAAAAAGCAAAATGGCTGTCTGGGGAGGCCTTACAAGTAGCTGTGAAAAGAAGAGAAGCGAAAAGCAAAGAAGAAAAGGAAAGATATAAGCATCTGAATGCAGAGTTCCAAAGAATAGCAAGAAGGGATAAGAAAGCCTTCTTCAGCGATCAGTGCAAAGAAATAGAGGAAAACAACAGAATGGGAGACAGCGATCTCTTCAAGAAAATTAGACATACCAAGGGAACATTTCATGCAAAGATGGGCTCGATCAAGGACAAAAATGGTATGGGCCTAACAGAAGCAGAAGATATTAATAAGAACTGTACAAAAAAAGATCTTCATGACCAAGATAATCACAATGGTATGATCCCTCACCTAGAGCGAGACATCCTGGAATGACTATGTTTAATGACTACTAATGACTTTCCCCACATCAGGGTCTTTTCCAATGAGTCAGCTGTTCACATCAGGTGGCCAAAGTATTGTAGCTTCTGCTTCAGCATTCGTCCTTCCAGTGAGTATTCAGGTTTGATTTCCCTTAGGATTGACTGGTTTTATCTCCTTGCAGTCCAAGGGACTCTCAAGAGTCTTCTCCAGCACCACAATTTGAAAGCATCAGTCTTCTGCATTCAGCCTTCCTTATGGTCCAGCTTTCACATCCATATATGACTACTGGGGAAACCATAGCTTTAAATATACAGACCTTTGTGAGCAAAGTTGATATGCTGTCTAGATTTGTCATAGCCTTCCTTCCAAGAAGCAAGTGTCTTCTAATTTCATGGCTGCAGTTACCATCTAGTGATTTTGGCGTCCAAGAAGAGAAAATCTGTCACTGCTTCCACTTTTTTTTCTTCTATTTGCCATGAAGTGATGGGACCAGCTGCCATGATCTTAGTTTTCTGAATGTTGAGTTTCAAGCCAGCTTTTTCACTCTCTTCTTTCGCTTTCATCAAGAGGCTCTTTAGTTCCTCTTCATTTTCTGCCATTAGAGAGTTATCTTCTACATATCTGGGGTTGTTGATATTTCTCCCAGCAATCTTGATTCCAGCTTGAGCTTCATCCAGCCTGGCATTTCACATAATGTACTCTGCATGTAAGTTAAATAAACAGTGACAATATACAGCCTTGTCGTACTCCTTTCCCAATTTCAAACCAGTCAATTGTTCCATGAAAGGTTCTAAGTGTTACTCCTTGACTCACATACAGTTTAAAGATAGCTTAAAGCCATAAAATAAATAGGAAATACAGCTTGATAACATTATTTTGGAATTTCGCTCTTGAACGTAGGTTAGTTTAATAACATTTATTTAATGATCTAAGTTTTGTTTGTTGTTATTGCAGTTTATTTGTTTAAATCCTCTGCCTTAGAGGAGCTGAATAGATATTTTTCCAAAGAAGACATACAAATGGATAATGGTGGTGGTGTTGGTGGTTTAGTTGCTAAGTCGTGTCTGACTTTTGTGATCCCGTAGACTGTAGCCTGCAGACTTCTCTGTCCATGGGATTCTCCAGGCAAGACTACTGGAGTGGGTTGCCATTTCCTTCTCCAGGACAAATGGACAATAGGCACACGATAAGATGCTCAGCATCACTAATTAGGGAAATGCAAATCAAAACCATAGTAAGATATCATCACCCCATTCCTGCTAGAAAGGCTATTATCAAAAAGGCAAGAAATAACAAGTGCTGGTGAGGATATGGAGAAAAGAGAGCTCTCATACCCTGTTGATGGGAATTTAATTGGTGCAGCCATTATGGAAATTTCTC
The DNA here is from genome assembly GCF_014754425.2 of Oryx dammah. Lineage (NCBI taxonomy): Eukaryota > Metazoa > Chordata > Mammalia > Artiodactyla > Bovidae > Oryx > Oryx dammah. The sequence goes on from NW_024070201.1 coordinate 71,571,704, forward strand.
AAAAAATTAAAAATAGAGATACCGTATGATCCAGCTATTCCACTTCTGGTTATTTATCCAAAGAATATGCAGACACTAATTTGAAAATATATGTGCACCCCTGTGTTCATCACAGCATAATTTATAATAACTAAGATATGGAAACAACCTAAGCGCCCATCAACAGGTGAACGGATAAAGAAGATGTCGGGGGTGTGTGTCTATATATATGTTGTTGTTCAGTCGCTAAATAGTGTCCAACTCTATGCAATCCCATGGACTGCAGCACGCCAGGCTTCACTATCCTCCACTGTCTCCCGGAGTTTGCTCAAGTTCATATCCATTGAGTTGGTGATGCTGTCTAACCACCTCATCCCCTACCATCCTCTTCTCCTTTTGCCTTCATTCTTTCCCAGCATCAGGATCTTTTCCAGTGAGTTGGCCCTTCGAATCAGGTGGCCAAAATATTGGAGCTTCAGCTCTAGCATCAGTCCTTTCAATGAATATTCAGGGCTGATTTCCTTTAGGATGGACTGGTTTGATCTCCTTGCAGTCCAAGGGACTTTTCCAGAGTCTTCTCCAGCACCACAGTTTGAAAGCATCAGTTCTTTGGTGCTCAACCTTCTTCATGGTCCAACTGTCTTATATTTATAAATGGACTACTACTCAGCCATTTTAAAAAAAGATGAAATCCTACCTTTTGTGAGACCATGGACGAACCTTGAGGACATTGTGTTAAATAAGTCAGGTGGAGAGGGACGGATTCTGTATGATTTTATTAATGTATGGAATATAAAAAAATCAATAATATAAATGAACAAACAAAACATGTAGGTACAAGGAGCACAGTCGTGGTTCCCAAAGTGGAGGGGACAGAATGGAGGGCACAACAGAGGAGGGAGGTCAACTGTGTGGTGATGGGTGGAAACTGAATGTTTGGTGGAGGTGAACGTGCTGTATGGCTGGGGAAGGACGTGGCCACCCACTCCAGGGTTCTCGCCTGGAGAATCCCATGGACAGAGGGGCCTGGTGGGCTACAGTCCTTAGGGTCACGAAGAGTCAGACACTGCTGAGCAACTGAGCACGCACGCATGTGCATGGCAGAAATATTATGTTATAAACTAGTGTTACTTCAGTGAAATAAATAAAGTCCTCTGCTAAGAGTGTAATGCCACTGTCCGTAACATGGAATGCCAGCTTTTAACATGACTTCCTTGAGACAGTAAAGCTGATTCTCACATATGCTCCCTGGAAGTTTTACCTGATAATAGTCATGGTATGTACCTAAGAATGATATTATGCTTTCCTTTGCTGAACATACATTTCTTCACTTCCAAACACAGAACATGAACTCTGAAAGGGCTCTCTGAAGTGGCAGTTCTTTTTTTTTTTTTTTTTAATAATTTTAAATATTTATTTATTTTTGGTTGTGCTGGGCCTTTGTTGCTGCACAGGCTCTCCTCTAGTTGCAGAGAGTGGGGGCCTCTCTAGTTGCGATGCACAGGCTTCTCACCGTGGCGGCATCTCTTGTTGCAGAGCTCAGCTCTTGGGTGCATGGGCTGCAGTAGTTGTGGAGGTGGGCTCAGTAGTTGCAGCTCCTGGGCTTTAGAGCATAGGCTCAGTGGCTTGTGGCACATGGGCCTAGTTGTTCTGCAGCCTGTGAGATCATCCCGGACCAGGGGTCGAACCCACGTCCCCTACATTGGCAGGCAGATTCTTTACCGCTGAGCCTCCAGGGAAACCCTAGAGTGGCAGTGCTTAAAGTAGAATCTGTGGGTCCCTGGAGGGAGTCCACGAAATTCTTTTTGGGAATCCACAGGGTCAAAATTATTTTTATAAGATTACTAAGACTAGGCGACATTTTTCACTGTGTTGAGTTTGCACTATACAAAAACAATGGTGAGTAAAATCGCTGGTGCTTTAGTATGAATCAAGGCATTGCCACTGAACTGTACTAGTAATCATTGTTTTCTTTACCACGTACACTTCCAGTTTAAAAAAAAAAAAAAGATGGTTTCATTCAAGGGTGTCCTTTGATGAAGTGATAAGCATTATTTTATTAAATCTTGATCTTTTAAAATTGTTTCATGAAATGGAAAGTATGCATAAGGCATTTCTGCTACAAATGATTTATGATGGTTGTGTGTGATTGCTTAAGGTAGAAGCTGAACTAGCTACTTTTATCCTGGACCATTTTACTTGGAAGAGCAACTGGCACATACACTATTCAGACTTGAGTATTCAGCAGACATTTTCTCATAAGTGAATGAAGTGTCACTTCTAGGAAAACAATGGACAGGATTTAGTAAAAGTTTGATACTAATAAAAGTTGAGGTTTCAAGGAAATGTTAGGAATTCTGGAAAAACTCATATCCTTCACCCTGAACCTGACCTCTTCCCATTACTTAGCTTTTTCTGAAGAAATCAGTGGTAATCTTAATCGAGATGATTTTTTAATGGTGTATAATGAAACATGTCAGTAGTAAGAAGGTCTACATAACTCAGTGAGCCAGTATTTTCCAAATGACCAGGGCTCGATGTTACAGAATCATGCAAGATTACAAGGTCCATTCAAAGTGCAAGTTGGACCAATAGATTTAGATGTGATAATATAAAAAATGTGTTGATATAGTTTCAGATTCCACATTGCCTCTAACCTTTAAGAAATCAGTACAGTTGAGCTTTGGTTTAATAGCAAAGAATATCTACGGTTATTTGAAAAGGTTTTTTCTTCCTTTTTCAAACTACATGTCTGTGTGAAGGCAGTTTTCTTTGTATGTGTCAACAAAAGCATTTAAACAGATTGAATGCAGAAGCAGATATTAGAACCAACTCTCTTCTGTTAAATCAGACATTGAAGAGATTTGCAAAACAGTGCTACTCTTCTCACTAATTTTTTTGTATTGGAAAAAAGCTAATTTTCATAAAATACTACTTGGGTTAGCATGTAATGGGGTTGTTATTTTTTAAATGAATTAACCAAAAGTTAAAATATTTTTAGTTTTAATTTTTAATATGGTAGCTATCATAGCTATAACTCAAACACATAGAAGTTCTTTGGGGTCCTCAGTAATTTTTTTTGGCTGTGCTGTGTAGCTTGCAGCATCTTAGTTCCCCAACCAAGGGTTGAACCCGGGCCCACAGTAGTGAACATGCTGAATCCTAACCTCTGGACTGCCAAGGAGTTCCCTCCTCAGTCATCTTTGGTAGTGGTGTGAGAAGCCCTGTCCTACAGGAAGCTTCTGTAAAGCACTTGAGGTTTCTTGCAAGGCAAGACATACAGAGTTCTAACCAGAACCATAAGAGCTACATTGATTATAGCTCCCTAATACAACCTAAGGTCAAGGGTCATAGTTTCCTAAAGCATGTATGGTGAGATGGTGAGTTCTGAATATAAACTACAGATGTGAACTCGGTGCTCAGGAGGCAGGGCTGTGGACTGTTTAAATCTTTTGTAGTTCACAGCCATTTCATGACTCCATTCTGTAGAATGTTTTTCCCCTCTGGGTTCTGGTCTTAGGAAGTGTGCCACTCTAGAAATACTAAATATCCTTTTCAAAGAGCAATTTTGCCGCTTGTGATAAAATGGGAATGGAATCCTCGTGGCTCAGATGGTAAAGAAACTGCCTGCAATGCGGGAGACCTGGGTTCGATCCCTGGGTCAGGAAGATCCCCTGGAAGAGGGCATGGCAACCCACTCCAGTATTCTTGCCTGGAGAAATCCCCATGGACAGAGGAGCCTGGCGGGATAAAGTCCATGGGGTCACAAAGAGTCAGACACAACTGAGTGACTAAGCACAGCACAGGAATGGAACAGAGGGCCACCCCGAAGGAGAGCTGTTTCACCCTCAGACTTCAGTCTTTATCTGCCAACTCCTGATGGCCCATGAGCTGTGGTGACAAAGCAGGCTTCCTGCTTCACATGCCACCTCCATGCCTTACTGAGGCGACGGCCCAGAGTGTACCGACAGTTACTTCTCTGGAGGGTCATATATTTAACATGGAAAGGATGAGATGGGAGGATAGGCCTGGTCTTCATGACATTGCTACACCAAATTTAGCACCTTAATAAAATTGCAGAGGTCAGCTTGCTTCAGAATAGACATAACGGGAGAGAATGCGACTTCTCTTCTGGCCTGATGCTTATTATGTTTCAGATGGTTGGCTTACCCCAAGCCCCTGTTTATAGTGTGACTGATTCTGCGCTTCCTGTTTTTCCCTGTGACTGCCACTGTGTATCTCATGTGAACTGTCTCTGCCCCTTCTCTTGACCTGTTGATTGCAGTGGCATCCTGTGCTGCTCACGCTGAAGAGCCACATTGAAGAGAACACTGGCCACACCTTCAACTCCTTGCTTTGCAATCTTTACCGAAATGAGAAGGACAGCGTGGACTGGCACAGCGATGACGAACCTTCACTGGGGAGGTGCCCCATCATTGCTTCACTCAGCTTTGGTGCCACACGCATGTTTGAGATGAGAAAGAAGCCCCCGCCAGTGAGTAGTCCCTTTATTTATTTTATGTTCCTCCCGCTATCTAATAATCGGTGAAAAAAAAGCTGGGCTCCTAAAAGGCTCCTATTTTCAGATTTAGGGGATTGGAGTATGTGTCTGGTTGATGAAATGTTTTCAACTGATGGCTCATATCCTGTGGATAACTTTAGACTTCCAAAGAAGCCATTCATTCATTTCTGCAACAGAAATTGCCTACCATGTGCCAGGTGTCAGAGGCTTATTTCCATTGGTAGAAAGGCCAGGCATGGTCCCCATCCTCATGGAAATGGGGGTAGACAGACATTATTCATTACTCAAGTAACTGGATGGCAGAGCTCAAGTGAATAGGGGCAAGAAGGGAAAGGAAGGAGGCTCAGGGAAGATGCCCTTCTTCAGGAGCCTTTATTTTAAGTAAGTGTTCTTCATGGCAGTGTTGCCTGTCCTCTTTGAAGAGAAGTACCGCAGTCCATCCTAAAGGAGATCAGTCCTGGGTGTTCATTGGAAGGACTGATGTTGAAGCTGAAACTCCAATACTTTGGCCATCTGATGCGAAGAGCTGACTCATTGGAAAAGACCCCGATGCTGGGAAAGATTGAGGGCAGGAGGAGAAGGGGACAGCAGAGGATGAGATGATTGGATGGCATCACCGACTCAATGGACGTGGGTTTGGGTGGACTCCGGGAGTTGGTGATGGACAGGGAGGCCTGGTGTGCTGCAATTCATGGGGTCGCAAAGAGCTGGACACGACTGAGCGACTGAACTGAACTGAACTGAACCACACGCATCCCCATTCCTTCTTAGCCGGTTCCTAAAATCCAGATGAACAGTACCTCTTTCAGAGAGGAAGTTCCAGCCAGGTGACTAGACAAGCAGTGACTAAACTGTAGAAAAACTTGAGCTGTCCAGCCCCGCTCTTGCCTATATTTTAATACGTTGGAGGGGTATGAGGGCTCTTTGTGTTGTTTTTTTTTTTAAATCAAGATGTATAGAACTTTAGGACTGAAGCAGATAGAAAGATAGTAGGAACTCTAAGAAAAGAGCAAAGCTCTACCAGATTATCTTATTTCCAGGATTTGCGTGTGGGTGTTTTTTTTAAACCAAGGCTCCCAATCATTTAGCTTATAACATTAAACCAGACACAGTCAGTGTGGACGGCCTACAGGGCTGTGTTTTGAGTATGACCTAATCCAGACCACATAATTATCAGGCAGTCAGTGCTTGTGTCTGTTCTTCATCAGATATACTTCTTGGGCTGTTTTCCTGACATGTATTTGGGTTTCCAAACATGGTATTTTGAAGCATATTGTGTTGTTTTGCACTTACTCCATTAAGCACCTTTCCTTGGCATATCTTCCATTGACAGGGTTGTATTTGCTTCTGTTTACACAGAAGCTTTGGTCTGTGTTGGTGGGGATCGGGGGTAGTTGTCAGTTGCCAGTGACTTCCTGAGTAAACTCGCTCCCTGGGCACTCTGACCAGCCTCACTGTCCCAGGGTACCAGGGAGAGCCGCCTCAGAAGCAGGCTCCCCAGCCTCTGCCATGCTCCTTTCAGGCACAGTTAGCTTTTATATGCAGGCTTCCACTTGGTTAAATCCTACAGTCACCCGTGAGGAGTTCATCCTGCCCTTCGTAAGTCTTCTGTTGTGTGAGTGGCAGAGAAACACCAGGTGTCTTATTTTAAAGTTCAGACCCCCAATCCAGACATATGGAACACCACCTTTTTGCCAGGCCTGGTTTTGGGAGCTGGGATTATAGCCATGAGTAAGTGAGATGAAGTCATCCTTCCCCTCCTGGAGCTGATGATCTGGCCCCTGTTAGTGCTCTGTCTCCCTTCCAGGGTTATTCTTCCAGCTTTCTGAGTGGACAGCAAACTCTGGTGGATCCAGGATAATCTTTGGTGTAAGCCGAGTCTCTGCTTCTTTGCAGTGACTTTCTTTGTTGCCAGGTACTTAAGTATTCAGTTCCTGTTTTTCTCTACACATAACATTCACCACCACCACCATCACCCTTTTTCAAAAACATTTTTTGGCCTATTTCCAGATTTTAAGGTTAAGAATTCCCGAAGCATGCTTTGTAGGATAATTAGTTTTACTGTACAAGTAATTTCCAACTGTTAAGCATTAGTCATTGGAAGGACTGATGTTGAAGCTGAAACTCCAATACTTTGGCCACCTGATTCGAAGAGCTGACTCATTTGAAAAGACCCTGATGCTGCGAAAGATTGAAGGCAGAAGAGAAGGGGACGACAGAGGATGAGATGGTTGGATGGCATCACTGACTCAATGGACATGAGTTTGAGCAACCTCCGGGAGTTGGTGATGGACAGGGAAGCCTGGCGTGCTGCAGTCCACAGGGTTGCAAAGAGTCAGACACGACTGAGCAACTGAACTGAGCTGAAGCATTAACAGTGTTCTGGTGCCCAGAATACCTCTATTCCTTTTCCCCTCTAGACAGCTGAAGGTCATTTTCTCATATGAGAACATATTCATGGTGATCAAGAATTATTTCTTGGAAATATAATTCAGTTATGTTATAGGTTAATGGGTGGATAGAAAATGTAACTGCCACATAGCATTGTGTCTGAGGGCAACCATTGGGAACAAAATCTCTAAGAGGGACACTGACCATACTTCCTATTGAAACTTTGTCTTCTCAAGGCTTCTTAGAGTCTATTTCGATGAACAGGAGTGAAAGCACAGGCCATGAAACACTGAAAATGTGGTTAAGTCCCTGTAATTGTCTGCCGATAGCAGGGGAATTTGCACTATAACTGTAGTAGTTGATTTGATGAAAATACCTATCTGATAGGTAAGAAAATTTGTCTGAGATCTTAGTATGTCAGGAGACTGATTAATAAGTTTTTGCTTCTGGCATAGTCTTAACTGTGATTGAATTTGATGCAGTTGTATATTCCTTCAATTCTGACTTTTGTTTAAGATGGGGAAATTGAAGGTTGATATATTTGAAATTATAATCATGCATTAGCAAATACAGTTTTAAAACTACTTCCCCTCCCCCCCTCCTCCCCCCCACCCCCTCCCCAAGAACCTATAAATTCCATTCTTGGATAAACAAAACCCAGGTTTAAACTTTTGGAAAAATTTCTTCAAGTTTCTTTAACAGATTTAAAACATCTTGGGCTTCACAAATCTCGCTAAACTTGAACTATAGAAGCCTTTCTCTGAGTTGACATCTTTGGGGATGTATCTTAGGGCACATCATCTTTATCTTAGAATAATGATTTCTTTTCTGAAGGATTGAAAGGAGAATGGTTATTGCAGATCTGTCTACTTCTCTTCCTTAACTATGGTGGTAGCTTTGAGAACATGACTCATGATTCATATAACTCAAGCTAAAAGCATAAAATAAAAAGTGTAATTCAAGTTAGTCTTCTGTGTGGAATTGTAGCAGTCTGACTTTCTTTAGCTCCTAGGAACCTGTCTCGCTCTGCCACTAAAGACTGTAATTTTCATGTCTGTCAACAAGACATTTGGAGTGTGCTAGAGATCGTGGGAGGGCATCTTTTTCAAAATCCAGTTAGTTTTAACCTATCAGAGGAGAAGAAGTTAATACCTGTTTGACTTGAGTCAAAGTTTCTCATCTAAAGCTGACATAGAGGAATCATGAGATTTCCTGTATTTGATTCAAGTATGCAGATTTGAGACAGAAAAGCATCTGTTCGGGGCCACTTTCAAAGGGAATTAGCCTTTTTTTTTTTTTTTTTTTAACATTCAACTCCCCCACCCCTGCAGCAGCTGTTTGTTTTGCAGTCTGGCACCTTAAGTAGTTCTCTGTAGCTGCTGATCTTCTGAAAGCTGCCCCAGTTCCACACATTGCATTCCTAACAATTTCTCGCTGTGCTGAGATGGTAAGGAGATCTTTGTTTCCCTCAGCATCAGTGTCCCTCTGATTCATGCAGTTGGCTCAGGCGGCTTTGCACATGCATCATCCTTAGGATTAAACACTCACTCCTCCAAGATGCCAGTCCTTGATCCTCATCTCCCTGTCCAAGTCTGTCAACTTCTGCTCGTTTGTTTTGATTTTATAGTCGATTACCACTTCCTTTAATGATGATAAGCTACTTGGAGACATGGTAGCCTTTCCTTCATTCACCCATCCCTTCTTTTGTTAATTCAGTTAAACCTGAGTGAACAGCATTGTGTCTCTCTTCCGGGGCAAACATCAGAATATACTATCTTAAGACAAAAGTAAAGCTTACCAACTATACCTCTGTAGACATTTTTTTTTAAGAAACCAAGAAGCTCTTTTATTCTCCCAAGGTGGGCTCATTAAAGCTTTTCTACGTTTGTGTCCCAAACCCAGTTGTACTTTTCAGGCTATGTCATGTCCCTGTTACAAAGATTAGTCTGTTTCTTTTCCCAGTATAGCTTTAATTCTATACTGAAAAACAGGCTGGAAAAGGAACTACAAAAGCCATTTGGCAGGCTGCTATTTCTCTGTCGGTTACCATAGAAACAATGATGGCTGAGTTGGGGAGGGGGGTGAGTATTAGATAATAGGAAGTTTGTGATGCACTGGAGATTTAGATGCCAAAAGCCTTGTTTTCTAGAAAATTACCCATGTGTAAGCACTATCCTTTATCAGCTGAATCCTAAAAATGTAAGGGGCTTCTATCTACCTTAAGATGATTGAGTTGAGGCAAGTTGGGAAATTTTCCAACCATTCCTTTCTCTAGCACCTTCTGAAGAATGAGAACTCTGTTCATAATACCAAAAGAGATGTTTGTAAAACCACTTGTGATGGGAGAGGTTGAGAGTTACCAGTGCATTCGAGTTCCTAGTACCTCCCTGTTTACACACTACTGGGAAGAATGGGATATAAAAAGGTCATTTAAATCATAAATATCAATATTTTTTCCAGGGCTCTAGAAGAATTGAGGATATTAGAATCCAAAATAATATAAGCTGACTAGCCTAAATTTGAAAATCGGGTAAACTAGACTGTGTGGCATTCCAGGGGTGGCCCCAAGCTGCGGCCCCAGCCACCACACCCATTGCTGCTCTTCCAGGCATCCATACTTCTTAGTCCATCTTCTGATTACTGCATCTGTTCTGAGAAATTACAAGAACTACTCGAAAGGAACTGTTGATAACCATCATCTTTTTAATACAGTCCCTAATGAAATTTAAAATATCAGGTTTCGTTTCCTGTTTCTGTTACTGATGCCTGTAAAAAGCACTTATCTGCCTCATTTATACTCATTCCATTTTTGTAAATGGGGACGATAATTGGTAGCAACTTTATGGGAGTAATAGGAAAGTTTTCCCATGAAAGGCACTACGAAAGTTGTTGCCGTGATCAGGGAATTTTTAAGCTGTTATAAGTGGTGGATGCTACAGGGACTTTTCAGATGTGGAAAGTGAAAAAGAAAATGAACAACAGTGAGGCTAACCTCCAGGGTTGCCTCACCCTGTGAATGGCATTCATTGAGGGGGTGCAGGGGAGACTTGGGGAGGGTCAAGTGCATGTGGATCAGGAATGGTGATTGAGGTTTTGAGCCCCTGTCTTTAGGATCATGCAGTGTTTTGGAGAGTGTGAGTGAGTGAGTGGGGAGATAAATTGGTGCACGTGTAAGTGGATAAAGATAAGTAGTCCTGGTAGGACCTCAGTTCTCTACAGACGAGCTCTTTGGGGAGTTTGGATCGTCATTTGCTTCTTTGGAGGCTGTCTCAAGCTAGAATTCGTGTCCTAACTGCCACTGTGAATAACTAATTTTTGCAAAGAACCTCCTGGTTTTGTATTGCCACTGATAGCACTTTTAATCTTGGGAGAACAGCATTTTCCAAAGTGATTTGTGTCAAATTTGTGTGTGTCCTGACTAGATATGAGGTCTGCTTGGAAACTTTTTTTAAAACCTTGCCTTAATGGTAGTTTTTTCCCCCCCTCCACTTTGCCATGCTCTGGAAAACTATTCCTGAGCCTTATGGTAATTTTCTTTCACAAGCCACATTTTCCTGGTGGATGACTGCTTAGCTGAGGCAGAAAAGAGCTTAGTGAGTCTGAGGAAGGAGAAGGAGGCCCAACAGAGGAGCAGAGTGAGCAAGTGCAGAGAGGAGCAGGTGATGAGATGGAAGGGGTAGGTGGGGCCAGATCCCACAAGGACAGGATCCTTAGGAAGGAGTGGGTTTTAAGTACATCAGGAAGCCACTGAAATGTGTTAGGTGGAAGAGAGACACGATTTGATTGAAATTTTACAAGGTCAGTTGCTATTGCGTGGAGCTCAGACTCAACAAGAGCAAGAGTGGGAGCCAGGAGACCAATTAAGAGATTGTTATACCTCCTGGGACCAAGGCAGAGGAGAGAGGTGGACAGCTTCAGTGACATGAGCTCAAAGGAGCAAGCATTTTTAAGACATGGCTGGGAATAATGGTCTGAAAGTGTTAATGAGGAGTATCCCCTCACTCTAACGATGTGAAAGACAAGATCATTTTCCACAGGAGAGAGAGTTTCTGAGAATTTGGAGTCTTCTGGAGAGAGCTAGGTTTTGATTAGGACAAGGAGGTAGAGGGAACCTTCAGAGCACATGAGGTTGAAGATCTGGGGGCGTTTGCTCATCCTTACATGAGAATTCCAGCAGACACAGTGGCAGGGCCAGGGGTGGTTGTGTGGGATTGTGTTTAATCAGGTTACGTCTCGGGATGGTTTGGGAATAAGTGTTCTGATGTAATGGATGACTGGAGAACCCTGCACTTTTCCTGGTGACTGGGGTCAGCTGGATGTCAGGCTTCATGGAATTTGTCCTGTACGCTCTTTGAGGAAGGAGAGCATTTATTTCTGGTGCTGCAGTCTTGAGTAAAAGCGCTTTCAGAATAGCAGTTCCTTTAAGTTGCATTTCTTGGAAATATTATATCACCAAGAACAGCATCTTCATTACGTTAAATCTTCTGGCTTTAAATGCACATTTAGTATAGCTAGAGTGACTGTAACAGTAAAGGTAAAGCCAACCTTGTTTTTGCTTAATTCAGTAACATTTCAACCCTCCTACCCCCAACACTATATCAGCGACAAACACTGGTGGCAGGTGTTGCAGTGTAAACTGCATTTGCCTTCTAGGATCACTGGGTGTGCCTGGGCTGGGCTGGCTGGCTGCAGGTGCCAGGCCCTCATGCGTAGTGTTCTCACTCACCTCACTAGGACCTTACCTGCCAAATCCACGTCAAAAATCAGGAAAAGAGTTTGATAAAAGCCCAAATATTTGTGTGTGGCAAGTGAGTTCAAAACTGTTTCGAACAGATAACCTCAAATCACTTTTAATCTATGCTTTCCCAAGGATTTCCCTGGTAGTCCAGTGGTTAAGACTCTTGTGTTCCCACTGCCGTGGGCACAGGTTCAATCCCTGGTCAGGGAACTAAGATCCTGCATGCTGCATGGCGAGGCCTAAAAAAAAAAGTCTATGCTATCCCATCTAGTTTCCTACTTTATCAGATCTTATTTCAAAACCAGCTGCTTCTTTTTTTAAAGTAATGTTTTTCAGATCATGTTGAAGATGCCATCTCTGAAAGTGTTTGGTTTGAGTCAGCAGACTAACTGTGGAGATGACTTTGTGGGTTCCTAGCTTTATTTTGTTTCCATAATTTCCATAACTAATATGTTTTGTTTATGTCAAATTTAAAAAATATATTACCACTATGAACAACAGGTCCAGCTGTGTTCTTATACTGGCACTGTAGAAACAACTTTATGGTCCAAATATAGCTGCAAACTTTGATGATCCATAAAGCTGTCTAGAAGCCAGCCAGGTTCTCAAGGGCAAGGCCACACCGTAGTTTGATTGGGAACACAAGCTGGAAAGAAATGACTGAAAGAGAGGAGAGGAGACATTTTGGCATAGTCCTAACTCAGGAAGCAGGGCCAGCGAAGGGACACTTGGTGTGCTCCAGCAGTCTAAGCAGCTGTAGCACATGCTGGCATTTAGTTTTCAAATATCATTTTAATCTGCGGTAAAGCCTTAACCATACTTGTCAAGCAGCTCTACTATGGATTCTTGGACCAGAGAGCAAGGGAAATTCCTATTCTGACTGTTACCATCTTGTGAAAACCCTTTGCTTGATTCTGCAGATGCTCCAACATCTTGGTTTTTTTCTTGATTTTTGAAGCACAGATTCTGGAATCAGTTGTCTGCACCGGCAGGTTCCCTTTCCTACAGCTTAACTTACTTTTGGAACAGCTGCTCTCTAGCTCCATCTCACCATGCTGCTAGTGCAGTGATACCATTGTCCTGAAGAGCAAGTAGTCTGGCCTTTCCTCGGTCGTCATTGTCTTCTTCCTTGTAATGTTGGTCACCAGCATCCAGCATCTCTCTCCCTGAAACTCAGCCGTCTGTTAGCTGCCCTTTCTTGCTCCTACTGGCTTCTGAAATGCTGTATTATCTTAGCCATTCTCACATTTTTCTCACTGTTACGTTTCTGCCTCCTTTGATGTTTTTTTTCCCTTTACATGCAACCCCTTTAAATATGGATATTCAGAATTGTCTTTGATTCTGTCATCTTTGTCTACATGGCTTTTAGGGAAATTATGAACCAGGAGCAGATTGGAAACGCCATGTGGGCAAGGCCCATCTCTGCCTCCTTTATCGCTACACCCCCAGCGTTCAGCACTGTGTGTGTGTGTGTGTGTGTGTGTGTGTGTATTTTGATTGAATATGTAAACAGATTTCATTTGTTGCTGTGGCTTCAACCATTTCTTCTTCGGTGGAGCAACTTGTGAATCTCAATTACGGCTTTGACTTTTATCTCACAGTCTAGTCATCGCTTTCTTCTTAGTCATCATCACTTTGTCATGAGACATTTCTACTTACAACAGCACGTGACTTCTAACCTGAAATTGTAGACTTACTGCTATTCTCTCAGAAAACTCCACAATTCTACCTGCTCATAAGTACCATTATGTTCATGATGTCACTACTCTGTTGGTCAGGTTTAATCATAAATTATTTTCAGTTCTTCCACATTCTTTCATTTCAAATGTTTTAGTTCCATATCTTCTTAATTCTTTCTTGAAAGGTCTGAAAAACTCATTCTTCTAATAGTGGCTTCATTTCAGGCTTTCTTTACCACATGCCTAAAATACTAAAATGCCTTTTTCCACTCTGATATCTGTAATTCTAATCTCTTCTCCCTCAGTTCTATCTGATAACCAGATGCCAGATATTTTCAGAAATAGCTTATTTTCTCTATTTGTTCTTTCTTCTCTTTCCTCCTGCTCACAAATATTAATTGAGCACGCACTATGTGTCGGGCACGATGCTCAACTCTGGGGAAATAGCAGTAAACGTGGCAGACACGGGCCCTGCCCTCCTGGATGTCACTGGAGCTAGAGAACAGTCAATTCAGTGGAGAGGCATAATTACGGCTTGCAGTTAGGGCTCTGAATTTAGATTTTACTCCAAGAGCAATGGGAATAAAGGAGGTTGTGACATGCTCTGGTTTATATTTTAAAAAGAGCACTATGGCTGCTGTGTGAAGAATAATTCAGGGAGAGGCAAGGAGACTAAAAGGTTGTTCCAGTGTTTTTACTGGGAGACTGCTGATTTGCACTCAAATGGTGGCAGTGAGGAGGAACACAGTAGATGAATTTGAGGTGTATTTTTGAGGGTGGACCAGGTTTCTGGCTCAAGCAGTTGGTAGATGGAGGTGCTGTTTACTCAGGTGGAGGAGGAGCAGGGGGTTTGCATTTTATTTTGCTCTTGTTTAGGGAGGATTGTGGAGGAATCAAGAGATCCTTCTTCCACATGCTAGGTTCAAGATGCTTGAGACTTCAAAATTGGCTATGGCGTCAGGGCTTCAGATGATAGGCCTGTGCTAGAGGTGTCATTTGGGAATTGTCAGGTTAACAACAGTAACGACAGTAAAGGGATAGTGATAAATAGCATAGTACGGGTGCATAGTACGGAGTCTGTGCCGGGCTCTGTTCTCAGTGCTTTCCATGCGGCCTCCAGGAATCATGAAGTCCATGCTGCTGGCATCTCCATCACACAGGTGAGGTGGCTAAGGCCCTGTGTTAAGGCACTTGCTCCACATGGAATGGACAATCAGTTATTGAACTGACTTGAAACTAATAATCTAGATAGTATGTAAAGCTGTGGAACCACCCATTATCAATTCAGAGCAGAAGAATAGAGAAGAGGAGCAGAAAGCCAAGGCTGAGCTCACTGCTTTCATCAGTTTGTTTTCCAACTTAGAAGTCTTTACTCACTCCTGCTGGAACACAGGGTATAAAATGTAAACTCTCCCAGCCAGATTGTCAAATCTTCACCAAATCTATGCCCAACCAACTTTGATGTCTTACTTTGATGTCCCTGTGTGATTGCACCATACTGCTGACTTATCTCTTTGCTCCTTAGACATGCTCGCCACCTTCTCATTGGGCTTCCTGGTGGCGCTAGTGGTAAAGAACCCGCCTGCCAATGTAAGAGACACAGGTTCGACCCCTGGGTCAGGAAGATCCCCTGGAGGAGGGCCTAGCAACCCACCCCAGTATTCTTGCCTGGAGAATTCCATGGACAGAGGAACCTGGCAGGCCCCAGTCCATAGGGTTGCAAAGAGCTGGACATGACTGAGCCAACTTAGCACAAATGCACACTACCTTTTCATTAACTTAAGTCCTCTCCAGCCTTCAAGGGCTCCTGGAACCTTGAAGCCTTTCAGTGAACAAAATAATAGTAGTTACTGCATGCCAGGTGCTTCCTGAGCTTTGGAAATGAGAAACAGATAGCAGGCTTCTACTTTGTTTTGACCTTTCTGCTCATTTGTTTTGTTATTATAAGCATCTTATTAATAAAAAGATGGAAGAATTCCTAGGTAAGTAGCTCATCCGGGAGATCAAAGATGACTTGGAAAACCAGATGTTTCACTGTTGACTAAGATCATTAATTTGGAAGCATATTTTGCATCCATGGCCTTTTCTGATTGTGTTGGGACCACTGAGATTAAGAATACGATATTTGAAGCAGCGTATGTGTACTGAGCTTTGTTTCAGGCACTATCACATGGAATGGCAAAGGGTCATCAAAGAAGCTGGGCAGGTAACATCTGAGCTTGCTTGGGAGCTTACGTGGGACGACCAGATGTGAGCATGAGAGAAGGAGTTGTGATGGGTCCACCAGCAGCTCAGTTGGGCAGCTCTTAAGCAGGAACTGGTCCTCAGACTTGTGTATATACTTCCCAGTATTTTTAAGAAATTTATAACTCAGGAGAGATCACATAAAAATCCCATTTATCAGCTTCCCTAGAAAATCCAAAGATCAGGCAACACCCGGGGAATAACGAGGAAGCCGCAGAGGGTACACAAGTCCCGGGCTGTCTGGTGTCCATGGTCCCCACTCCCCGCTGTGTTACACCTGCCCCATGCCCCTTGTTGATGCCCCCTGCTGGTAACGGTGACCCTTACAGAACAGACAGGGTGCCATGTCATTCAGACAGGAAGTATTACAGGATTTCAGAAGAAAGAAAGCCCTTTGGAGAGCACAGTAAGGTGGAAAAAAAAATACAGACTTTAAAACAAGGCAGGTCTTAGTTCAAATACTTGCCTCCATGTCTCCTGCCAGCCTTTTGCCTTAGAAATGTACTTTCCCTCCAGCTTCCTTTGCTTATAATAACATGAAGAATATCACGTCCCTTACAGGGTTGTGGTGAGAATTAGCAGTACTGGGTACATACGGTCCCTAACATGCCTGGCATTTTAGCAGCTTATACCATGGTTGATGGTGTCCAGAAAGTCTAGCAGGATGACTTGGTTTAAGTACCTGGAAATTGTTAGGAAAAAACACTTGGACCCAGGGGAGTGGGGAGCCAACTCCAGGTGGATTAAAGAGTTAAATCTAAAAAATACAGAATTTTTTTTTAACTGAAAGGAAATGCAGTTGTATATTTAGGTTTCCTGAGAATGAGAAAAAGGCTTTTTAAGCACAAAACCCATGAAGGGGAATCAAAGAAAGATCAGCAGAGTTGACTGTAAAAGTTTTTGAGCTATTCTGTGTTAAACATCATAAACACAGTTAAAAGTCAAATAGCAAGTAAGAAAAATATTTACAGAAAATATAACAAAGGGGAAATATCTTACTATATATGGTTGCAGATCAATAAAAGCATTACCATCCCATAGAAAAATGGACAAAAGACACTAACAGAGTTTGCAGTAGAAGAAATGCAAACAGCAGATAAGCATATGAGAAAATGGTGAACTTGGTTAGTAATTAAAGAACTTTATGTTTGAAGAATGAGCTGCTGTTTCTCCCTAAACTTTTTTCATCATTGTCAATTGATAATGTTCCATATTGATGATGATGAGCTCAGAAGGTAGGTACTGTCATATTTTCCAGATGGAATTATAAATTGCCACAATCTGCTTAAAGCAGTTTGATACTATAAATCAAAGTGCCTTTAAGTTCATGCCCTTAGATCCAGTTTTTCCATTTTAAAGGATTTATTCTAGGGACTTCCAGTGGTTAAGACTCTGTGGTCCCAATGTAGGGGGCATGAGTTTGATCCCTGGTCTGGGAACTAAGAACCCACATGCCGCACAGCATGGCCAAAAAGAAGAAAAGAATATAGCCTAGAAATACACTCAGAGATATTTTGCCCAAAATCTACTTGCAGTAGCTTTTTCTTTCTTTTTCCTTTTTTTTTTTTTAAAGTATTAGTGGTATATTAAAATCTATTTCCAACTATGCGTACCTCACTGCTATATCCTCAGCACAGTGCCTGACATATCCAGGTGGTCAAAAAATAGTTTATGAGTTTAAACGAGGAAGGATATGTTCATGCAAAGGAATATTATAGAACCATTTTTAAGAAATACTGTACATCTAAGATGTAGGAAATGCTCACAGGACAGTGTTAAAAATGAGTGCACGATTGTACGTATAGAATATTCCCTGTGTTTGTATTGTATGAATTCTGGATGATGGGATTAAAGGTGATTTTTATTTCTTCTTGGTGCTTTTCTTCAGTCATTCAGGACATATTTATTGATATATGTGATAGGCATTGAGCATATTTCAAAAGGGAAAGATAGCATCGTCTTCCCCTCATGGAGTTTATCAGAGATCAAAAAGGCGGACATTGAACAGGTAATTACAAGCATATCATTTACTCTAGTGAACTTATGTTACTTTTATAGTAGGGAAAAAAAACTATGCCAATGATGGTTTTTAAGCACTGATGTTTGTAATTTCTAAGATACCTTTTTAGGACGAGAGAGCAATAATTACATGAAAGGTCTACATCGATCTCACACAGTGTGAAGATTTCCTTTCCAAGGGAATGAAGAACGTTTAGGTTTCTTATCTGCTGGGTGGTGTGTAATGATATGACAATAAATACATCCAGGCTTTTTTTTTTCCCTCTAAATAGCATTTTTCTAAAGGAAACTGAATAGACTCAGATCTTGGTAAGAATTGTGAAACTTTAGAAGATCCCAGCATTCATTGAAAAGTATAATTAAGCATTCAAATGAATTGGCTATGGTTAAGGAGGGAGTGAGAATGTTGATTAACATTTAATGTGAAAAAAAATTTTTCTTTTTCTTTTTCATTTTCTTTTTCTTTTTCCATCTACTTATGAGTTTTCAGGTGTGTGGGAAACCAAGAATATCAGTGGCAAAACCCACCCTGTAGACTGAGTCTGGCCCTGCAGTCTCTTTGAATGGGGATCAGGAATGGAAAATTTTACCCTAAGCCAGAGCTTTTTAGAGGATGTGTTTTGTTTTGTTTTGCACAAAGACCTGAGTAAATCAAAAGGGTTTCAGAGCCATGTTTGGGTAACAGCCATGCTTAATAGCTGTGAGCTTGCTCCTCCAAACAGTCAGACTCATGCTTCCACTGTTGCTTATCCATTTATCAACTGAGCTCTTATGCTCAGCCACGTGAGCTCCTCTGGCCCTCTGTCTGATTCCTTGGTGGAAAAAGTCTCTGTGAACCTTGGTTGCGTTGAAGGGTGGCTGTGTGGTCTGTTGCTGCCCCAGTCTCAGGAGAAGGAAGCATCTGTTGAGCCCAGTGCCGCCTTGGTAGAACCCCCGTCCTCTTTCCCGTCTGTGTCCTCCTGCGAATTATGGGGGGCCTCCCTGGTGGCTTGGTCAGTAAAGAATCCTCCTGCAGTGCAGGAGACCTGGGTTCGATCCCTGGGTCGGGAAGTTCCGCTGAGAAGGAAATGAGGAATGCATTTGCTGAGCCCAGGGTGTTTGAAGGAACGAATGACGAGCAGCAGAGTAGTGACATCACCTCCCCCTGTGGATGTGCTGGTATTACCATCCCCGACCATCCCCGCAGGAGATGGATCAAGGTAGCTCCCTGCCAAGAAAAGGCTCACCCTCTTTTGCTGTTTGGTACAACTAAGGGTTATACTGGATATGATGTGTTTCAAACCACCCTGAGGCTTTCTCTCATTTGAAAAACTCAGATCTTAGAATTGGAGAGGGAGACGTGGTTCTGCTGAGCATCACATTCAGTCCATGCTGATATACCCCTCCTGAGTTTGGAATCCTCTCTCCCTGCTTCGTGTTTCCAGATAGGGTTACAGTGCTCACCTCTTCTGCTGGCCTTAGCACTTCCTCCTCCCCCAATAATGACTCCACCCCCACCCCCCGACTTTTGGAAAAGTGTTAAGAAATTCCATTTATTTGGAGCACAGGGTGCCCGTGAAAGGGATGTAGGAGACAAAGCTAAAGAGGAGGCAGGCAGGTCATCAAGGGCCTTGGGTGCCAGGGTAATGAATTTGAACTCCATCCTGAAACCTTTGGGATGTCATTAATGTATTTTAAGCAAGAGAGGGAAATTCTGAGATCAGATTTGCATTTTATTACAGTGGCTCTGACAGAGCAACCCTGGATTAGAAAGTGCTGGCTCTTGACTCTCCTAACTTCTTCTCCGAATCAGTCCTCAGACCTGCCCTCTGGTCTCACAGACCTGTGTATGCAGGACGGGCCTTGGCTTCCTGGCCTCTAGCTGTTGCATGTACAACTCCTTCTTCCTAGGACATGCTTTTCTTTCTTAGTGTTTTATTTTTTAAAATTAAAGTATAGTTGATGTGCAGTATTACTTCAATAATGCTTTGATGTTCTAGGAGATCATCATCTCAGGCTTGTCTTCCTGTTGTGTTAAGTGTCTTTCCTGTCTCCTCACTCTCCTGTCCCAGTGCTTGATTTATATAGATTAAAGCCCTGCTGTACTTTTGGGTTATGTGGAGGGCAGCAGCAGTTCTGTCTGTAGCTGTGTCGAACCTTGATCTGGTGACTGACTTTACAGCCTAAATCAAGGAGCCTTGGACCCTCTGATCTCATGAGCAGCGCACTGCCTTCTGATATCTTTTCTTCAGTAGGATGTACATCTCCTCTATCTGCAGTCCTTTTTTCAGAGAGCACCCTTTTGCTTTTCTGAGATGGAACTGGGCCACCTGCAGACAAGGTCACCTTCGCAGTCCTCTGTGGTTGGCTGAGGGGTCAGAGGTAAATGTGGTGCTTGCTACTGGAAAGCAGAAGGTGGCAGACACAAAATCAGTCACAGAGACTGAAAGTTATTTCAAACATTGCTTGTGTCTTCTGCTTATGAAAGTTATGACAGTGCTTGACAAAGTCACTGCCAAGGGTTGGGGCCTGGAATCTAGACTGTTTATAAAAGTTCATTATTGTTTTGGTTTTGATTTTCCTGGGGGAAATCATTGTAAACAGTACATTCTCAGAAGCACCCCTGCAATAATAAACATAAACACAGCATTGCAGTGAAATCAGTCCTGCAGTAATTTAAATGTAAATCTCTTGCATTGGAAGTGAAGCAAATGGATGGATGGGTCTGCTTAGAATGGAGTGAAGAAGTCAGGACACTTGGGCCTGCCCCCGTCTCAGCTCTGCATGTGTTCTCTCTTGCTGGGAGCAAGGAAGTTGTTGACTGTGCTCCTTTGTCAGCGGTGCAGGAGGAGTGACACCACCTGTGGGCCATATCGCAGCCGTGCTGGGAAGCTTCACCATGATACTGTCCGTGGATTGACTTGAGCTCTGGAAGAAAGGGCAGTGTAAATATGGGCATCTGTATTCTAGGTGCTCACGAGTTGCCATCCGTTCTCAGAGGCTTACACAGCCAAGCTCAGTTTAGCAACACTGTTCTGGTCACGACAGAGTCCCTTTCTTTGAGAAAATCTGGCTGTTGACTGTTCTGGAAAGAAACAAGAATGTATCTCCAAAATACCAAAGTAGCTATAGGAAGAGTTATGATCAGTTTTAACATAGATATTAATTAGTGAATTAGCATAAACTGTGAAAGGGGGTCAAAGCTCATCACACCACATCTTGTTTGAAAGCCTGTTCTAACACTATGTCAGAACACAGGGCGCAGAATAAGGCAGATGTAAAGAATTATTGTATAAATGACTTTGAATTCCTTCATAGGCCAGAATGTACTTTTCTGCAATTTGGATGCTGATAATATGAACACTAAGAGCTGTTCAGTTCAGTTCAGTCGCTCAGTCGTGTCCAACTCTTTGTGACCCCATGAATTGTAGCACGCCAGGCCTCCCTGTCCATCGGGAGTTCACTCAAACTCAACGTCCATCGAGTTGGTGATGCCATCCAGCCATCTCATCCTCTGTCGTCCCCTTCTCCTGCCCCCAATCCCTCCCAGCATCAGAGTCTTTTCCAATGAGTCAACTCTTCTCATGAGGTGGCCAGAGTACTGGAGTTTCAGCTTTAGCATCATTCCTTCCAAAGAACACCCAGGACTGATCTCCCTTAGGATGGACTGGTTGGAACTCCTTGCAGTCCAAGGGACTCTCAAGAGTCTTCTCCAACACCACAGTTCAAAAGCATCAATTCTTTGGTGCTCAGCTTTCTTCACAGTCCAACTCTCACATCCATACATGACCACTGGAAAAACCATAGCCTTAACTAGACGGACCTTTGTTGGCAAAGTAATGTCTCTGCTTTTCAACATGCTATCTAGGTTGGTCATAACTTTCCTTCCAAGGAGTAAGCGTCTTTTAATTTCATGGCTGCAGTCACCATCTGCAGTGATTTTGGAGCCCAAAAATAAAGTCTGACACTGTTTCCACTGTTGGCCTGTCTATTTCCCATGAAGTGATGGGACCAGATGCCATGATCTTTGTTTTCTGAATGTTGAGCTTTAAGCCAACTTTTTCACTCTCCGGTTTCAGTTTCATCAAGACGCTTTTTAGTTTCTCTTCACTTTCTGCCATAAAGGTGGTGTCATCTGAATGTCTGAGGTTATTGATATTGCTCCTGGCACTCTTGATTCCAGCTTGTGCTGCTTCCAACCCAGCATTTCTCATGATGTACTCTGCATATAAGTTAAAAGCAGGGTGACAATATACAGCCTTGACGTACTCCTTTTCCTATTTGGAACCAGTCTGTTGTTCCATGTCCAGTTCTAACTGTTGCTTCCTGACTTGCATACAGGTTTCTCAAGAGGCAGGTCAGGTGGTCTGGTATTCCCATCTCTTGAAGAATTTTTGACAGTTTATTGTGATCCCCAAAGTCAAAGGCTTTGGCATAGTCAATAGAGCAGAAATAGATGTTTTTCTGGTACTCTCTTGCTTTTTCGATGGTCCAGCAGATGTGGCAATTTGATCTCTGGTTCCTCTGCCTTTTCTAAAACCAGCTATTACACTGTACCTAATACCCGCTGGGCTCCAGGTAATTCACACATACATCAACTGAGGCTCACAGCAGCACTATGATCCAGGTAGTACCATCATCTTCATTTTTACAGATGAGTAAATTCAGACACAGAGAGGTGAAATAACCTGCCCACGGCCTGCCAGCTGCCAAGCGACAGAGCGGGTAAGCGAAGCCCTGCCACCTGGCTGAGCTGCAGTTGCCATTTCTCTAACCAGTGTTGCGTTCTGTTGCCTCTTGATCACACGAGCAAAAAAAAAAAAAAAATTCAGTGCCATGAATACTGTTTTCTAGGAAGACAATGGAGACTACACATATGTGGATCGAGTGAAGATACCCTTGGATCATGGGACCCTGTTAATCATGGAAGGGGCCACGCAAGCGGACTGGCAGGTGAGGACGTGCGGGTAACACGGACTCACTGTCGTGGGGAGGCAGTTTGCCGACGGGCTCATAATGATTAATTTCTGCATTAAACATGGTGAAAAGCATGTTGCTTTTATAAGGAGCACGAGGCAATAAACTGACGTCATTTCCGAGACGTCTTGATAGTGCTGACAGAATGGCGCTCTCCAGCAGCGATGTCCGGTGGAACTTGCTGTGATGAAGGAAGTGTTCTGTATCTCTGCAGCCCAGTGCGCTCACCACCAGACACGTGACTCTTGATCCCCTGAGATATGTCTGGAGTGCTGAAGAACTGCATTTTCAGTTAAGCTAGAGCTTCAGGCAGCCAGTGGCTCTCATGGGGGGCTGCACAGCTCCGCAGCTTCGGCCAGGCCATTTGTAAGGTGTGCAGATTAATGTAAGAACGCCTAGCGTGAGAGAGCACGCGCCTCTCTGTGGTCTCAGTCATCTGTGTGTGGGCTTACGAGCTTTGGGAAAAATGGCAGGAGGCCGCGAGGAAGAGCAGCACTTAGAAGAAAATGAAAAGATCTCCGTGACGGTGGGGGTGGGGATTTGTTTCCGAGAAGAAGACGTTTCTCCACAAGACTTTGAAGAGCTATTGCTGCTCATTGAAGGGAGATAAAGTTGAAATATGTTTGTGTCCTCATAAAGAAGTTTTAAATGGCTTTGTAGTAAAAGTGTAAGTGTGTTTATGTCAGAGTTTTTCATATTTCCATTTAGCATCGAGTGCCCAAAGAGTACCACTCCAGAGAACCAAGAATAAACTTGACCTTTCGGACAGTTTATCCTGACCCTCGAGGGGCGTACTGGTGATGTGAGATCCTGGAGAGAGAAGCCGCGCTGAGACTGAGCAAACCTTCTTCCATGAAGACACTTCCGGAGGCTGGTCCAGCTGCTCTCGTGGCTGTCTGGAGGATGAGGGTGGGATTTGCTTCTCAGCTCGGAGTTCTATTAAATGACAGCCTGCAGTTCGTGTTCAAAATATGTTTACTGTGGGAATAGTAATCCCTAATCACATTTTGAAATCACATATTTTCTTTAGGCAGATTAACAACTGTGTGGCTGTGTTTACCGATGATTTTGCCCATAAGCCATTTCCCCACCACTGCCCTCTCCGGTTTCGGTTGAAGAAATTTGAATGGACTTTGCCTCCGGGGGAGGGTAAATCCACATCTTTGTTCCTTGTGCCTGTAGCAAAGTGGAGGTAGTAACACACATCAGTGACTCGGGAGCCTTCCGCAGGCAGACAGCTGCTGCAACCCGAACAGAGTTTTGCTGAAGTCTGCCTCGACTCCTGAGCATGTTGGCTTGTGTGCTGTGGTATTGGAAAGCTGCATACTCTGGGAGCACTTTATTTAACCGAGTCTCCTTGCCTGTCCGTCTCCCTGGCAGACACGCAGACAGGTTTCAGGTCTCTGAGTGAAGAGCAGAGGTGGTCTTCACCGGTGTATCTCCAAGCTGCCCCCTAGACTGCTCGTAATACAAGAGGAAACTGTCCCCTCAAAGGAAGGAGGAATTGAGTGATGTCACGAGAAGTTTCAGCTGAAGAGCGGCAAATGCCCTGCTAGTGGCAGCTGTTCCACATAGATTAGTTTCCCCCCGGAGATTTACTTGAGTCACTTAAACCCAAGCCAGATAGGAGCGGGAGCCGTCCTGCAGGGAACAGACTCAGTTACCTTAATAGTGCTTTTCCCTGTAGAGTTCAGGAGCCCCGTGACTAAGGCTTTCTTCTGACTCAAGTGTTGTCTTCTGGACACACTCCCGAGATTCTAGGGTTAGTCTCTGATGTCACCAAGCTTCCCACAGCAGACAAAGCGGCTGCCCCTTGTTGCATCATAAAAGCACGTGTATTCCTGACCCCTAGACTTAGGAGCAGCATGCTGGATCAGTTCCAAACCAAGACAGAGAAAACCAGAGAGAAAGAGGATGGATTTAAACGGCTGAAAGTAGGGCGAGGGAGTTAGAGTTTCCCTAGCGCCCCATGGGGAAAATTTACCCAGCCTTCTTGCTTTTTGGTCTTGTTTCCATTCCACGCTGTAAGGTTGATGAGCCCCAGGATCATGATAAAAGGCCAGGGGCAGATGAGCGCCTTGCCTGGCCAGGCGCTGTTCTTCTGTTGAGCTCTCTGCCTTCTTGAACCAGAGTCTCTTCTTTTAAATGTTGTCTCCTGTGTGTAGCTCCTTTGTCTAAGAAATACCAAATGCTTTATAAAATCTGAGCGTCACAGTAAGCCTTCCTGTGAGAGAGATACAAATTACCACAACAAAAAAACAAAGCCTATTTAATTCCTAGCTTTCCCGCAGTTCAGACACACACAGCCTAGCCAGGGAGGTGCCGCCAACTATGGCTGTGAGTTGGATGCATGACCCCAGGGAAATTCCTCTTCCATTCCCACAAGTGAAAGAGCCAGGAGATGACTCCAAGTCTTGTTACCAGATCCCTCCCAATTCGGGCCATGCATTGCGTCAGCTGCAGATTTGATCTCTTCCCTCATCATGGCCGTGTCTGTCAGGGAAACAAATTCCTGACCGCCTGGTCCACCACCTGGGTTTCTTCATCTGAGAGCAGCAGTCTGAGGTTTTGTTTCTGGCTGTCCGATGGCAGAACAGCCACTCTTCCTACTACTAAGGTAATGTCCCTTCTGAAATGTCAAGGAGGTAGTTGCTGGACAGGGTTCAGAACTGGACAGGAATTCCAGGCCGTGGCAAAGGCTGCTCATGCTCAGAGACTGCACCAACCTGTTGCTGTGTCTCGCTGATTGTAAATCTTAACTAAGAATTAAGGCCAAAGCTCTTTTTGCCAGCATTACTTGTTAAAGTTGAGGGAGCAAATAAAGCAGCTGTAGCATGAAGGAAAAACAAGTCTGGTTTCTTAGCTGCTTTCTTAGCGCCTTAATAACCTGCCAGGACAATTTAGTAACCATGCTAGGAGCTTCCCTGGTGGCTCAGACAGTAAAGAATCTGCCTGCAATGCAGGAGACCCCAGTTCAATCCCTGGGTCAGGAAGATCCCTGAAGGAGGAAATGGCAACCCACTCCAGTCTTCTTGCCTGGGAAATCCCATGGACAGAGGAGCCTGGTGGGCTGCAGTCCATGGGGTCGCAAAGCGTTAGACACGACTGAGCGACTAACACGGGAGCTTCTTATAGATAATCCCTAACCCTCCCTGAAGCCCTGCCAGAACCAGCTGCTGTTCCCATAGGAGAGATGAGGCAACCAAGTCTCCAAGAGGTGAAGTCATTTCACAGGACTTGTGAATGGCAGAACCAGAACATAAAGCACAGGCTAATCCCCTCACTGTGCTTCTCCCTCTGCCATGCAGGATTTAGGCAGAATGGTCTAGTGGGCACCTCCAGGGCCCCAAGCCTCAGGGCTTGCCCCTGCAGGGCTGGCAGCCCAAGCTCACCTCAGTGCCATGCTGGCTGGGCTACTGCCATGCCCCCCTGTTGGTCCCCTGGCTCTCCTGTGCACCAGGGCAGATGTCTGTACCTCCTTAATCAACACTGGCATCTCCTAGTCAGAAACTCTGCTGCCACCTGGGCTAGAATGGTCCAGTTTAACAGGGGGGGCTCATTGTGGGGAGATACAATCCAATTTATGATGAATTAGACAAATTCTCCAGCCTTCCTGGCAAGTGATTGAGAACATGTTTCCTGACCATCCAAGCAACCTTTCTGTCGTAGGCGGGTGGCCGCTGCTTCCTTTCATTCTTACCTGTGAGTCCATTTCGGGACCCTAATGCCTAGATTCAGCATCAGGCTTCCTCATGATACTGGCCAGCACCACGGCTCCAGTCAACCAGCAGACAGCCCAAGCAGCAGGGCAGGCTGCCCACTGAAAACGTGTGGACCACTGGCAGCTCTCCTCAAAGCAGGCCTCGGGGCAGTCTGACACTTGGTGTTGGTGTCCTTAGTATTGAAATCAGGTTCCAAGTAGTTGTCAGCTAAACCACTAACTCATGTGGCATTGATGATTCCTATTAAGTCGGGGTCACAGCTCACTAATTAACCTGCTATTTTCTTGTGACACACTCCCTGCTGCCTCCATGGCTGGCATGACCTGCCCCCCGCAAGTGGCAGAGCTGTCTAGGCCTGGCCAGTAAGTGGCACCATCTCTTGGACCATGTCATGGCAACCCCAGAAGAGTTAAGTGGGCCCTGCAGTGAGCAGAAGAGTAGTTGGAGGGCTTCAGAGAAAGCCCTGACACGTGATGGGTCCCTGCCCCCCTGGGAATAGTTCTTCCTTGAGTTCTGGCAGCTTTTCCTTGGCTGCAGAATATCTGAGACCCATTTGCCTTTTCTGGTCATAAACACTTGTAGTGTTGAATCTGAAGTCTTGATTGCTTTATTTTCTTAACTATTTCTTTGAAAAAGCCGAATGTTTCCATAGTGATGCATTCTGTTGGCTGAAATCTTCACATATATGTGGTTCCACCCACATGCTCTCCTCAGAGGGACCTAGTCTACAATTGTCCCCTGACCCCACCCTCCCATTTTCTCTTCTTCAAGGAACCCCTGTATGAGAGCCCTGTTAGTTTTGTGCTGCTGGAATCCACTCTTAGATACAATGATTCCTGTGTCAGGGGGTCAGAAAGGAAATTATCGTGATGTTTATTCATGAGTGGAACACAGCCTAATGGTGCCTTTTCCAGCTGGCTTGGTGCTCCTGTGCCAAATTAGAAAAGCCTTTCTCAGCCTGTGGCCAGAGCCCCGTGCTGGGCTGTGCCTTCAGCATAACTTAGATAGTGTTTCTGTAGCCAGCATTACCCGAAAGAGCGTTTTCTCAGATGAGCCAGCTTGGAGCTGACCAAGGCCTGTGTGACAGTGTCATCATCATAGTTATTTAGATAATACTCTAATAATCACTCCCACTCCCCTTCCGTGTAATGGTGACATCACAGTCCCTTTTCTCATGTGGGCTCCACAAGGGTGGATGTGCTCAGGCAGGATCCTGGCCTCTGACCCCACTTGTTTTTAACTCTGGACACAAATGCTAGGTTTCTAAAAGGGAAGGAAAGGTGAAAGCCAGAAGGAAGCATTGAGTATTTACTGGACCTATTACACGCCTGCTCAGTCATGTCCAACTCTTTGTGACCCCATGGACTGTAGTCCACCAGGCTCCTGTGTCCATGGGATTCTCCAGGCAAGAATGCTTGAGTGGGTTGCCGTTTTCTCCACCAGGGGGTCTCCTGACCCAGGGATAGATCCTGCATCTGCACTGCAGGTGGATTTTTTTTTTTTTTTTTTTTTACCGATGAGTTACCACATAATTTGATTGCTTGCTGCTGCTGCTGTCAGTCGTGTCCAACTCTGTGCGACCCCATAGACGGCAGCCCTACAGGCTCCTCTGTCCCTGGGATTCTCCAGGCAAGAATACTGGAGTGGGTTGCCATTTCCTTCTCCAATGCATGAAAGTGAAAGTGAAGTCACTCAGTCGTGTCCCACTCTTAGCGACCCCATGGACTATAGCCTACCAGGCTCCTCCATCCATGGGATTCTCCAGGCAAGAGTACTGGAGTGGGGTGCCATTGCCTTCTCCGAATTTGATTGCTTAGTTTTTTTTAAAACAGATGAGGAAACTGAGGTACTAGAGGGTAGCTCAAATCGTGAGATTGGGTATCCCTGGTGTTTGGGGAGGTCTCTGCACCCCCACCTCCACGGCACCCCCATCCCCGTGCCCCATCTCCGGCGCTGGGCCGGGGCTGGAGGGACTGCGCATTCTCAGCCCCTTCACCAGCCGGCAAAACCTAGGGTCCCTGCCTGGAGCCGCAAAGCTTCTCCCCCTGGGGAGGGGGGTGGGCAGGAGGAAGTGGTGGGCCCGGCGCTGGGCTTTCAAGGGCCTCGTGATCGGGTTGCAATTAGCCGCCCACTGCAGGAAGGGTGTGGGCGAGCGCTGTGACAAGCGCCTGGCGCGCCGCGCCTCTGATGCTCTAGGCGCCCCGGGGAAGGAAGGCGAGCGCAGCCTGCAGGAGCAGCCTTTGCCGAGGAGACACAACGGCAGCCTCGCCTTTCTCAGAGGCTGTGGCAGAAAGGCCCTCCCCGGGAGGCTCTGCCTGCCAGGTCCCTCCCTGCTCCCCCTGCCCTCATCTGCACGTGGATGGGACCATCTGGGAAGGGAATCCATACTCTCCCAAAAGCCATTCTGGGTGGAGGGCTGTATCCTCTCTTCCTGGAGAACATTTGTGGGGTGGGTGGGCGGATGAAGGATGCCCTAGGGGCCTCCCTAACTCTGGCCCGGACCATTCAGGCCAGCTAAGCATCCAGCCAGATCTCAGGAGAGTCCTGGAGAGGAGGAGGGCCCCCTGGAAGGGTCTCCCCCAGGCCCTTGTTGCTTAGAGAATGCTTTGCTGGAATGTTTTCTCTGAAAACGTATCAAGGGATTAGGCAATAATTTTTTCCCTGCACACTTTCTCTCATGGTAGCTGTTAGCCCCTCTTCACCTGGTGTGAAAGTGGAAAGGACAGTTAGCCTAGAGGCAAAAATTGGGGGTGGGGGCTTGGGGGAGTAGATGAAGAGGAGTCTGAATGTGTGGCTTCCCTTGCGACCCTCCCAGGCCCCCAGTCTGCCTCCTGGAGGCCTCCTCTGCCTTCGGGGAGAGGGGGCAGAGAGAAGGGCTGGCTCATTCTTCCACACTTTGCCCCTTGTCTCCGGAAGTCCTGTGAGGGTGGTTATTGGACACACTATTGGACAGATGCTCCTCTGACGGCCACCCAGGGCCATGCTGGCAGAACCAGCGTGAACACGCACAAGTGCCTAGGCCAGTATCCTTTGCATCTCTCTGGGGTTCTTTGACCTGAGACCCCCAGCTAAAAGCAGAACCAGGTGACAAGAGGGAACCTGGGCACAGAGCCCCAGAAGGTCGCAGTGCCTGTGGGGCAGGCCTTGGAGGACTGGTATGGATGTTTCCCATGTCGCACCAGCCAGGTGACTGGGTACGTGGAGAGGATCCCTGCTGCAGCTCCAGGCAGCATCCTGCTGCCGAAAACAGAGCAAGCCAAACTCTGCACCAGTGGCTTCAGGGAGCTGGCTGGACAACTTCAGGCAAGCCTGCCTGAGTCACCTTTGCAACAGGCCCATGCCCCACTGAGTGTCACTGTGTTGCCTGGGAGGGTGGAGTTAGGAAAGAGCTTTGACATACCGGGGGCTTCCGTGGTAGCTCAGCTGGTAAAGAATCTGCCTGCAATGCAGGAGACCTGGGTTCAATCCTTGGGTTGGGAAGATCCCCTTGGAGGAGGAAATGGCCACCCACTCCAGTGTTCTGGGCTGGAGAATTTCGTGGACTGTATAGTCCACGGGGTGGCAAAGAGGACTGAGCTACTCTCACTTTCACTTTGGCAAACCCTCTGTGTCCCAGCCTCCACTTCTGCAGAGCCATTGCTGATCGAGCTTGAGCCAGGCTGATGTGGCCTTGAATCCCGTCTGTCCTTCCCAGTGAGCCACCTTGGGCCCCGTCCATCAGCCCTCAAGCCTCAGCCTCCTCACTTGTGAAATGGACATCGTAGCAGCCACCTCTCCAGGGTCTCGTGAGGGGCGAGATCCTGAATGTGGCGTGCCCGATAGTCATGTGCCCAGCATGTGCTTTAAGCAGAACGTTCCACATGCCCCGCTAGCCCCGACCCTAACCCCTGTGCTGGGCGGGCAGTCCTTCTGTAACTGACGGATGGCCCTGCGACCCCGCCTTTCCCCTTGCCAGGCTCCCTGGGTGCCTGCATCTCCGCTGCAGTCAGCGAGGGGAGGCCCAGTGGCTTTGGGGAGGAAGGGCAGAAGGGAAATTGTGCACAAGGAGGCTGATCCTGTTAGGGTCCAGCTGTACCTCCTAGTGTCTCCTGGGACGCTCTTTAGCCCGAGCCAAAGAGTGCTCCCAGATGCTGAAGTGGCCTTGCATCGAGGCTCTGGAGGCTCTTAGCAGCCGCACCACATGCTCCCCAGGTAATGGGTCTCCTGATGCCCCTGGGCTGGCCTGGTTCCCCCGCCTCCCCCCCCCAACCCCACCCCCACCCCCGAGTCAGTTCTTGATGTTTCCCAGCCTGGAGAGCAGGTCACAGGTCAGTGTGACACACCCCCACCAGTCACACTGTTTGCTTATCCTTGCAGGCCATTTCTGGGTTCTGTACAGAACGCCTTGGCCTGGAAGCGTAAACAAGATTACCAGGCAATCTTGAATCAGGAATTCTGTTCAAGACAGGGCTTTTATGCCCAGAAATTGTGTGTTAGCTGCAGTGGGGAACATATAAAAGGGAGACACGATCCTTCCTATTACAGACAGAAGTAAACCAGCGTGGCTTTTATTTTCTCCTTCAAAATTAGTTTTTATTCCTAACTACAAAAGGAGTATGTGTTCTTGGTAAGAAATGTCAAAGAAAGATACAAGGACAAAAAAGAAAATCATTTCTAACTTTACGCTGGAGCTGACAGCTCTTCATATTTTGCAGTGGATTTTTTTCTCTACATATTTGTATCCTTGGAAAAAAAGAAAAGCAACTTCATGCTGACCCCATCAGTGTGTTTTTCTACTTATTTTGTAAATTGCTGCGTGACATTAACTGTTGTTCCCTAAGGAGTGACAGCATAAAATTGTAAAGATAGATATATCATTATATAACAAGTCTGTTGTCTTAGATAACTCAGTCATTGTTGAGGTTGGAGTTGTTTTTGCTATTTGTAACCATTCTGTTGATTTTGGAAGTCATGAGGATGGATGGTGGGGTGGTACTCTTCTAGCTAAGAGCCTAGAATTTGGCCTCAATCAAACCTCAATTCAAATAATAAAAGAAGGGGACTTCCTTGGTGGTCCAGTGGCTAAGACTCTGCACTCCCAATGGAGGGGGCCTGGGTTTGATTCCTGGTCAGGGAACTAGATCGCCCATGCTACAACTAAGAGTTTGTATGCTGCA
Organism: Oryx dammah; assembly: GCF_014754425.2. Classification (NCBI taxonomy): domain Eukaryota; kingdom Metazoa; phylum Chordata; class Mammalia; order Artiodactyla; family Bovidae; genus Oryx; species Oryx dammah. Next base: position 71,603,110 of record NW_024070201.1, read on the forward strand.
ACTAAGGCACAGGCAAGAAAAAAAAAAAAAAGGAAATGTTTATTCAAACAAACAGAAAAAAAGCCCCAAATAATAAAAGAGATAAGTAACATTTTTATATTGTGCCTGAATATTGTGCCAGGCACTGTGTTAAGTGCTTTACATATATTAACACATGATTTGTAAATCCACAAAACAGGCCATAGACTAGGCATTATTTTTACCTCCATTTTACAATTGATGAAACTGAAGCATTAACCCTCCCCTTATGCAGCCATCCTGTGGTGAAACCTTTGTGCACATGTATGCCTGTTTCTTAGAATACATTCCTGAAAGCAGGGTCCCAGCCCAGATTCAGAAGGCTATACATATTTTTAAGGCCTTGAATACAAAATGTATTCCAAGTGGCTCAGTGGTAAAGAATATACCTACCAGTGCAGGAGACACACGAGATTTGGGTTCGATCCCTGGATCGGGAAGATCCCCTGGAGTAGGTGAATGGCAGCCCACTCCAGGATTCTTGCCTGAAAAATTCCGTGGACAGAGGACCCCGTACAGCCAGGGGTTACAAAGAGTCGGACACGACTGAGCAACCGAGCACACACACATAACGTAAACGGCTTACCAGAAAGGTTGCCCTGACTTCTCCTACCAACAGTGTCTGTGTGCATTTGAGAAACTCAGGCCATGCTTTAAGCAGCAATCATGTGCCAGGCCAGTGTTCTAGCAAAGTTTCCGTCTGTGAAGGAGAGACTGTCCCGCGCCCGGCAGAGAGTAAGCAAGCACTCAGTACATTTTAGCCTGCGTTCGAATTGTTGTCCAGAGAAGGCGATGGCACCCCACTCCAGTACTCTTGCCTGGAAAATCCCATGGGCGGAGGAGCCTGGTGGGCTGCAGTCCATGGGGTCGCGAAGAGTCGGACACGACTGAACGACTTCCCTTTCACTTTTCACTGTCATGCACTGGAGAAGGAAATGGCACCCCACTCCAGTGTTCTTGCCTGGAGAATCCCAGGGACGGGGGAGCCTGGTGGGCTGCCGTCTGTGGGGTCGCACAGAGTCGGGCACGACTGAAGCGACTCAGCAGCAGCAGCAGCAGCAGCGTGTTATCACGTGATGTGTCATTTGTTGAGTAAACAAGCCACATACTTGAAGAACCTCAATAACAAGGTGAATGTGGAATGAGGGGTCCGGACAGGGAGTGCTCCAGGCGTTGGAGGACTATGGGATGTAATTTGGGATAGCAGTCTTGGAAGGCTTCTTGGTAGAGGGGGCACCCGGAGAATGGGGCCAGAGTCCCTGAAGTGACAACCTGAAGGCCCATGAATGGTGGAGCCCTAGGTGGCTTGTGTCCAGGGCTCAGGTAGGGAGTGCTGAGCTGGAGGAGAGACAGTGGGAGAGGAAGATGGACCCAGATCAGGTCTGGGAGCTGCCCCAGGCAGAAGGCTCTGGTGGTACGGAGCCTCTGAGCACTGAGACTTTTAGGAAAATATGTTTATCAGGAGGGAACACGGGGATGGGGCTGAGGTGGGGAGGCCGGCGGGAGACCAGGGCGCTGGCCCAGGCAGAGGGCCCTGGGTGTGCCGCCCGGTAGATACTCTCGGAGCAGTGAGGAGAAAATATGTCTGGTTTCCTGGTGCCTCGAGTGCCGCAGCATAAGAAAAACAGACGCAGGACTCAGCCACGAGGTCAGCGTGTCTGCCAGAGCTGGACGGGAGACCTTGGCTTCTATCCACGGCCACAGTCAGACTCCTGATGCCCCCCTCACCAAGTCCGAGGCGCTCTGTTCAAGGAGACAGCACAGCAGGCTCCAACCCACCAGCTGCCCCGAGAGTCACTGCCAAGCCCGCCCGCGCTGGCGCAGGGGGAGCCGGGGAGGTGGGCCTCGGGCCAGCTTCCAGCAGGGGGCGCTGGACCTTCCGGGGGTCCCTCCCTCCCAGGCAGGGACCCAGGAGTCAAGCGGCAACGCGCTCTTCTTTTCCATTGCCTCTGGCCTGTGACCCCCAAGCAGGGGTCAGAGATCTGCAAGCGGGCAGGAAAGGGGCTCCCCGTCCCCCCCATCAGCGACGCCTGTGCTCTGCAGGAGGAGTGATAAGGGGGCCTTGGAGAATATGTCCGATGTTTTTCCCTCCTGGGGTCGGAGCGCTCCTTTCCTCTCTGCGCTAAGGTAGGAGATGCTCTCCCCCACACCGTCATTCCGCCCCATCCAGGATCCTGGGGGGAAAGGCTGCTAGGAATGGGCCAGGCAGGTGGGTGTCCAGGTGTCAGCTCCAGCACCATCTCGGCCTGGGTCTAGAACTAGCCCCTCAATTTCCTGCTGTGCGGCCTTTGGCAAACTTCCTGACCTGTCAACAGGGTTGTTAATGAATATCGGGGTGTTATGAATATCGAGTGTGACAGTGTAACTGTCTCCGTCTGGGTGACTTGTCATCATCAAATAATGGAGACGGGAGGAAGGTCCTCCACCCTGCGGGCTGGGGCCGACCTCACTGTGATGAAGACAGAGGGACTTCTGTGTAGATGGGTCTAGGAGCAGGCCTTGGGGGAGAGAGGGCCCAGCGTGGCCAAGAGAGGCAGGGGAGAGTCTGTACACAGGCCACTGTTGGGGCAGGTGGGAGGAAGCATGGAAAGGGACCTGATTCTGGGGTGTGCCCAGGGCTTCCCTTGCGGCTCAGCTGGGAAAAGGATCTGCCCGCAATGCGGGAGACCTGGATTCGATTCCTGGGTTGGAAAGACCCGCAAGAGAAGGGAAAGGCTACCCACTCCAGTATTCTGGCCTGGAGAATTCCTTGGACTATACAGTCCATGGGATCGCAAAGAGTCAGACACAACTGAGAGACTTTCACTTCACTTCACTTCCACAGAGCAGGGCGGGGAGGGAAAGAGACCGAGAGGGAACAGTGAGAGGAAGGAGAATGTTCTGTTACAATCCGTCTCCCCATCACCTCACCCCCACCTCCCACCCCAGTGCCTCAGTACAAAGCACGGGATTCTTTCCACTCTAGCCTGGGAGCAACATGGGGCAAGAGCTGGAAAGGCTGATTGTGTTCAAGGGTAAAAGGTGAGTAAGGAGGGATGCTCTGAAAGGTGGCCCCCGGGGGCTGGGGCGGTAGCATCGCAGCATCAGGACTTTCTGAGTCTTGTCTGTCTCTGGCCCCCAGGCCAAAGCCCTTTCCCACACTTAGCTCCAGTTTTTCCACCTGAAGAATACAGGGTTGAACAAATTCAATTTTTTGTAGCTGTTTTGACCACAATTCATGGTTAAAAAAAGAAAAACAAAGGTTTCAGTTCAGTTCAGTTCAGTTCAGTCACTCAGTCATGTCCGACTCTTTGCGACCCCGTGAATCACGGCACGCCAGGCCTCCCTGTCCATCACCAACTCCCGGCGTTCACTCAGACTCATGTCCATTGAGTCAGTGATGCCATCCAGCCATCTCATCCTCGGTCGTCCCCATCTCCTTCTGCCCCCAATCCCTCCCAGCATCAGAGTCTTTTCCAATGAGTCAACTCTTCGCATGAGGTGGTCAAAGTACTGGAGTTTCAGCTTTAGCATCATTCCTTCCAAAGAAATCCCAGGGCTGATCTCCTTCAGAATGGATTGGTTTACACACACATTTAACTAGAGCTCCAGGGAACAATCCTTTATTACACTTCTGTCCTCTGATGTTTTCTGTTGTGCATCATTAAAAAATGCTGGTCATGGCCCTCCTTGCTCTGAACTGACCCAGCTCATCTGGAAGGTTCCTTCCTGCTCTGGCAGCCAGCCGTTCTGTTCCATTTCCTCTGGCCTCATGACCCCCATCAGCCAAGCCTTTGTGGTTTCCTTCTTCATATCTTCAAACAGTAACCTCAGACGCAGGAGGGAGCCTGTGGACGGACGGCGCTGATGTGAGTCCCCCCACCCCTCCTCCATGGGAGGTCCTGGCGCGCCCACTGTCTGGCTGGGCGCTGCCTGCTCTGTGTCTGTGGGTGGGGAGGGTCCCTGGTGCCATCACCACGGGAAGAGGAGTGGGTGTGAATGGCATCCACGCTTCTCTCCCCACCCCACCCGACTGCCCGGGGCCAGAGGACACCTGCCTTCTCTCTGGAAAAGTTGTTGGGAATTGGAACTTGGCTCCTAGATGGAATTCCAGACTCTCCCCCAGGCCCGGCCTCTTCACCCTGAACCCGCCTCGCCCTGAACTGCTCTCTGAAGGTCCAGGAGTCCCCCATCATGGGAGCTGCTGATGGAGGATGAGATGAAATTTAGACTGACAGACCTGGGTGCAAACCTTAGCTCCACCTCTGCCTGGCTGTGTGACCTTGGGAAAGTTCCCTAACATCCCTTAGCTTGTTTCCTCAGCTAACTCTTGGAGATGGCAACCCCCGCCTTGGAGGATAAGCTTAGGGTGAGGTAATAGGTAGAGTGCTTTGTGTTGGTGTCTGGCAGGAGGAAAACTCAGTCCTTTTAAATCCCAACCCCGTGGTGTCTTTGTGAGGGACTGGCTGGAGAAACGGCAGCTGTTAGTGCCCTGAGGAAAGAAAGGGGAGACGCCTTCCAGGGTCAGCTACAGGAGGGGCGACATTGGAGAGAGGCTGCCTTAAGGTGGCGGTCCTGGGAGTGACTCCCCAGCCCCCAGGTGTGCAGAGTCTAGGGTGCAGCAGGCGTCTCGTGTCCGCTCGGCAGCCCGAGACAGTGTCTGAGGAGGGACACAGGCAGGGGCTGGGGAGAACGGGCTCTCTGGGCGCCCAGAGTGGGTCAGGAGCTTCTCACAAGGCTGATGCTGTGTGTCAGCTCAAAGCCAGGCTCACCGCACACCACACCACGGGACTTCATTTCGATCCTTGTTCTTTGGAATCCACTTAAAAATTCTCCCTCCTGCAGGGTGAGGAGGGATTCTCGTAGTATGTTCTCTTGGAATAGTCTGCTTCGATCCTCGTAACTGCCAGTCACTCAGTCGTGTCCGACTCTTTGCGACCCCATGGACTGTAGCCCACCAGGCTTCTCTGTCAATGGAATTCTCCAGACAAGAATACTGGAGTAGGGTTGCCATGCCCTTCTCCAGGGAATCTTCCCAACCCAGGGCTCGAACTCAGGTCTCTCGAATTGCAGGCGGATTCTTTACCATCTGAGCCACCAGGGAAGCCCAAGAATACTGGAGTCAGTAGCCTATCCCTTCTCCAGGGGATCTTCCCAACCCAGGAGTCTAATCGGGGTCTCCTGCCTCGCAGGCAGATTCTTTACCAGCCGAGCCACCAGGGAAGCTCAGGTAGAGGATGGGGCAGGCCTAAGTCTTCCATAGTCACAGGGTAGGAAGAAGAACTTTCGAGCAGACCCTGGAAGCAGAGTATCTAAGCAGGCAGTCTTGACGGGTTGTCCGTCTGTCCCCCTGATGTCACCCGTTGCTGAGGCAGCATGCACGTCTTCTTTGCGGGGTGTCTTCAAAGCCCATCTCGCTTTGTTTTCGGTGCCATCCCACGGTGTTAACTGTTGAAAGGTCCATATCTTGGCTCAGATCCGACTTATCTTGGCTCTGAGCCCCACTGGAGATAGGCACGGGGGTACCTCTGTTTCCGGGACTGCTGTTCCCAGGCAGCTGCTTCTCAGAACACGGAAATCCGTTCCTCCCAGGGCTGCTGGGTGCACTGGCTCCTGATTGCTGTAGACCCTGGGGCTCTGCCAGCCGAGGTGACTTGCCCAGGGGGTACACAGCTCCAACAGCAGAGGTTAGGGGGCCTTCCAAGGCTGCCATATGCAGCTGGGACTTGACACTGCCTTGGGAGACCTCTGACCCCTTACCTCTGTGTTCCTGGCCAACTCCTGCTGCCCTCTGCTCTGTTTTGCCAATAACCAGAGAACCTCCTTCCAAGGCAGTGGCTGGCTCTTTAACCTTGGAACATAAATAAGTTGCTGGGGCTTGTTTTAGGGGGCACGTGGGGCTGGCTCGTGGTTCAATAGAGGCTGTGAAATTTCTCAGGATCCAAGGCTGCCAGCACAGTTTTATGCTCACTAGCTGGAGGGATGTCTCGGGGCCTCAGTGTCCCTGCTTCTATGTGAAGGGCAGTGCCCGCTGGACCCATTCTGGAGAACCTGTCCCCACAGAGGGCAGCGAGGCTGGGCTTAAGTTCAAGACTGGGTCCTATCCTTATGGTGCCACTGCCTTGCTGCTTGCTGTGTGACCTTGGTTTAGTTTCCTCCCTTCTCTGAGCCTCTGTTCTCTTCTCAGAAGACGGCAAAGATAGCGGTGCTTTGCTGAGGGCACAGAGGGGAGACTCCTTGGCCAAGCTCTGGGGCCCAGATTGTACATTATTTCATCTTTACCACGGAGCGATTCCCAGCCCTGTGGGCCCAGCGGAGGCTACGCTTAGGCCTGCAAGAAGCCATGTGGGCCGGGGGTACCGCTCTGGTGCCCCAGTGGCTAAGAATCCAAGCTCCCAGGCAGGGGCCTGAACGCGATCCCTGGTCAGGGAACTAGATCCCCAATGCCGCAACTAAGCATTCACACACCACAACTCAAGATCCCGCCTGCTGCCATGGAGATCAAAGATTCTGTGTGCCAGAACCAAGACCCAGTGCAACCGAATAAACATTAAAAAAGAAGAAAAGTGCGCGGGAAGGACTGAGCCACACAGCCTGGGCTGCCAAAGCTGTGTCAGGCAGCAAGCCCCCAGCAGGGAAATGCGTTCCCATTATGCACATCAGCGTGGCCGGGCCCCACAGCCTGGGCAAAATCCTTGGGAGGTTTCCCTGGGCTCTAGCTCTCTCTGCATGCCCAAGACTCCCTGTCCCCAACTCCAGGCTGGTGTTCCCTGGGGCTCATCCTGGGAGTCAGGGTTGTCCGGGTGCCTCCCCTGGCTGGGCCAGCCCTGCTGTGCCAGCTCGGGCAGCCGGCCTGCCAGCAGCTAGTATGCCATTGCCCTATGTACAGTGAGGCCCAGATTAGACAGTGAGCTCACTGCGACATGAATGGGGCCGCTGGGGCAGGGGCACTGGCGGCTGAAGATCTGACTTGGGGATATCACCGGGGATCTCCCTGGACCCTCTCCCTTCCCCTCTCTGTCTCTCAGACTCCCTCTGTCTCTCCCCATCTCCTATGCACACACCCAACACCCTCTCCCGGAGAGCTTGCTGGGGATTGTCATGGCAACCCTCCAGCGAAATTATCAAGACACTTTTATGCTCACAATCGTACCAGACCAAGTGCTAATTCTGAGTGAGGCAGAAGCAGCTGGTAGGATGCTGAAGCCACGGGCTTTGTGCAGAGGGCCCTCTTCGGGGTAAAAAGGGCCACAGCAGGAGTTGAGGGTAGGTCCAGGAGGCAGGACCACCTGGGGAAGGCCCTGTCACTAGCCTGCCACAGCTGACTCCTCCCCGCCCCCGTGCCACATTTATCCACCTCCATCACCCGCCTCCACCTGGATTCATGTACACACACACACACACAAGTGAACAAGTATTAGTTGAGCCAAAATACACCCAGAGTACAGGCTGACCCAAACAGCAACATCTGGAATAACCGTGATCTCAGTCAGCACTCAGAGGCCTGAGACCCCCCCCCCCCCAGAGACTTCTGGCTGGGCCTGAGGGCACAGCCAGCTGACCCAGGCTTCTAGCCGGCGATGGGTCTCGGCCAGTGCTGCAGGAAGGGGCCAGGCCCTCTTGTCAGAAAGCAGAGAAGGGACCTGTGACCAGCACTGCCCTGACCTGGTCCTTCCCACCTTGCTGTGTGGCTCCCTGACTCTCTGCATCCCAGGACAGACACAGCATCCCTGGGCCCTTTGGATCTGGACCCGGTACCGGGGCTCTGTTGGATACGAAGCCCTGCTAATAGCTGAAGAACTGGTGGTTGCTATTTTTAAACCCTGGCTCTGCCCAAAAGCCAGAGTGTGGGTGGGGATGGTGGAGGAGGTGATGGCACACGCCCCGCCCAGGCTGCTGCCATCTTCCTCCCCATCTGCTCCCCCAGCGGCTCCCTCCCTGGGGGGCAGCCCTCCCCCTGCAGCCTCAGCCCGGGCTGCTTGCCACTCTCTGCCCCCAGAGCAAGCATCTCCCTCCTGCAACTGGGTCCCCTCATCGGCACTTCCTTCCGAGGATTCTAGACTATCTAGAGCTGGAAGGGTCCCCAGCAAAGCAGAGTCTAGCCTGTTCACTTCAGATGGGGAAACGGAGGCTCAGAGATGGGAAGCAGTGGTTTCCAGGCCACAGGATGGAGCTGAGGCTGCAACCTGGGCTTCTGACTTCTCGTCCAGTGCTGGTCTCATGGCATCAAAGGGATGGTATTTGGAATAGATGGCTAGTGGGGACCCACTGTATAGTGCAGGGAACTGGCTCAACATTCTGTAGCAACCTAATTGGGAAAAGAGTTTGAAAAAGAATAGATACATGTATATGTAAACAAAGAAACAAAATTTCAAATAGAAAAAAAAACCCTAAAACTGAAAAAGGGTCGCCGGGGGTGGGGGGAGCTGATGAGATGGAGTGTTGCAAACCATGAGCACTGATTTCTGAGTCTGGCAGACCTGGCTTGAGTGCCGGCTTCAACACTTTAACACCAAAGGTGACCCCAGTCAGCTGCCAAGTGCCTTCAGCCCTCATCTGCAAGATGGAGTGAGAGCAGGGTCCCCCGCGAGGGATGCAGGGAGGATGACTTGATAAGGCACGCGTAGAACACTGCTCGCACATCGTAGGTGTTGCCCAGGTGAGTCTCTCTCCCTCTGTGCAGTCCTGGAGTGCAGGCCTGCTGAGGAGAGGGGCCACCCTGTGTTCCAGGGTGGCCGGGGAGGCAACCTAGCCTGTCCTGGGAAGGCAGGCTGCACCGACAAGCGCAAATACATGAGAAGGCCTTGCAGAGAGGTACAGAGCAACTGAGCAGGGTCCTTGAAGCGAGCAGGCAGGAAGGCTACTGTGAGGAAGCTGCCTCGGAGCTGAGACCTCCGCAGGGCAGGGACACAGATGGCGTGGCCCCAGCCTCTCAGTAAGTTCAGGTGGAGCCCAGCTAGGCCCCGTCTCTACTCCCATTCCAATCATCTCCTTCTTTCTAGAAGCATCCTTCTCCCGGATTCTGAACCCATTCTCCTGGTGTCCACACTCTTACCCTGTTGGACATTGGTTCTCTGAATCCTTGACTGATTCACGCTCCTCTCCGTGTTGGCTCGTCCGAGCCCCTCTCCGTCTGGAAGGTGGTTTCTACCCGTTTCCCTATCTAAACGGGAAGTGACTCCTAAACTGCCCGCATCCACCCCCCACCCTCCTCTAAGTTCCAGAGTCCCACTTGACCTCTCCGCTCAATGGCTAATGGCTCTCCTGGTTGGGATAATCCAAGTCAGTGTAAAAGAGACTCCAACGTAGAGTAGTTTAAAAGTATCCAGTTAAAAAATAAATAAATAAATAAAAAATAAAAGTATCCAGTTGATGGCTCTCTCACTAAATAGCTCCTCAGGAAGTGTTTCAGGTCAGTAGAGAGCTCTGATCCACAGGATCATTTGGGGACCCGGGCTGATGATGGCACTGTGGTCTTTAACATGAAACCTCTGGGGCTTACAGCCAATATGAGGGGAAGAACACGGAAGCCCCGGGTGGGATTTTCCTCTTAAGCAAGTGAGACCGGAGTCTGACTTCTGCTCACATTCCCCAGATGAAAGCTCAGACCTGTGACCCGGACGAGCAGCAAGGGGGGTTCCTGCTCTGGTGGTGGGGGAGGTGCTCTGAAGGGCAGCCCCCTCTGTGTCTCCCTGGCCCCTAGCTTTGCCCTTGGCAGTTCTCTGTGGCTCTCGATTGCCACCCCACAGGATGTTGAAAGTCTGTCCTCCTTGGGTGCTTTTTTTTTTTTTTTTTTTAAAGGCTGGGACCAACATGGGCTTTTCAAGTCCGGTCTTGCAATTTTGTTGATAATAACAGTCCCTTCAAAAATGTAGTAGGCTTCATTCAGGTCTTTCTGCTCAGTCAGTTCCATGTCCAGTAACCATACCCCAAGTTCTGTTCTTTTTTTTTAACTTTTTATTTTGTTTTGGAGTGTAGCCAATTAACAATGTTGTGATAGCTTCAAGGGGACAGTGAAAGGATTCAGCCATATATATACATGTATCCCTTCTCCCAAGTTCTGTTCTTCATGGAGTTTTTGTCTGTGTTGCCCAACCTGTCTCTTTCTCTCCCATTTTAAATGAAAGTTACCCTAAGGACATCTGAAATAACAGACCTGGAGGGATGACAAGGCAACCACCCTTTGGCGCAAGTGTGATTCTGTTATTCGGCTTCCTGTTTGTTGTAATAGACAGGGTTTTGAGAAAGGCTCTGAGCCCTGAGGTCTAATCACCTCCCATTTGGACAAAACCCAGTTGGTTTTTCCAACCCTGAGGATAGGATGATTTTCCACATTATCTGCTTTTCTGTCCATCTCTCATTGTAAACGAAACTAGCCACTCTCTTATAATATCTTGCTAAAGGCAACGTTGAGAAGCCAACACATGCAAATGTTTTTGGCTCTTTCTAACCTTAGCTCAGTTGGTAAAGAATCTGCCTGCGATGCAGGAGACCCCAGTTTGATTCCTGGGTTGGGAAGATCTGCTGGAGAAGGGGTAGGCCCCCCACTCCAATATTCTTGGGCTTCTCTTGTGGCTCAGTTGGTAAAGAATCTGCCTACAATTCGGGTGACCTGGGTTCAATCTCTGCGTAGGGAAGATCCCTGGAGAAAGGAAAGGCTACCCACTCCAGTATTCTGGCCTGGAGAATTTCATGGACTGTATAGTCCATGGGGTCGCAAAGAGCCAGACACAACTGAGTGATGTTCACTTCACTTCAACCATTTTTTCTAGAATTAGATGCTCAAGTGGGCATGTGGTCTGCCTTCCAAATTACCACAGGTAATGTTTTTTATTAAATGTTTTGTCACAGCATAAGAAGGATCGGAGAAGGCACTGGCAACCCACTCCAGTACTCTTGCCTGGAAAATCCCATGGGAGGAGCCTGGTAGGCTGCAGCCCATGGGGTCACTAAGAGTTGGACACAATTGAATAGCTGCAGTTTCAATTTTCACTTTCATGCATTGGAGAAGGAAATGGCAACCCACTCCAGTGTTCTTGCCTGGAGAATCCCAGAGACGGGGGAGTCTGGTGGGCTGCTGTCTATGGGGTCACACACAGTCAGACATGACTGAAGCGACTTAGCAGCAGCAGCAGCAGCAAGAAGGGTCACCGGTTTTCCATTCTCCAATATTTGTTTCCATGTTACTCACCACCTGTTGGCCACGCCAGTGCCACATGTTTTAAGATTTTTATACATGGCACCTTTCCATATCTGGTGCCAATTTCTGTATCAGAGTATTGCCAAGCTGCTGTTAAAAGGACTCCAAAATACAGTGGCTTTAGGATTAGAGAAATGAATTTTTCTCTCACATAGTACAGTTCTTTAAAAAAAAAATTTTTTTTTAAATTTTTACTGGAGGAGGGCATGGCAACCCACTCCAGTATTCTTGCTGGGAGACTCCCCATGGGCAGAGGAACTTGGTGGGCTACCTACAGTCCATGGGGTCAAAAAGAGTCGGACATGAGTGACCAAGTGCACAGCACATTTATTTTTAATTGAAGGATAATTGTTTCATAATATTGTCTTGGTTTCTGCCATACATGACATGAAGCAGCCACAGGTATACATTTGTCCCCTCCATCTTGAAACTTCCTCCCACCCCCTATCCCGTCCCACCACTCTGGGCTGTCGCAGAGTGCCAGGTTGGGCTCCCCGAGTCACACAGCAAATTCTCCCTGGCTGTCCGTTTTCCGTATGGTAAGGTATGTGTTTCCACGCTACGCTCTCCATTCGTCCCACCCCCTTCTTCCTGCTCCGTGTCCACAAGCCTGTTCTCTACGTCTGCGTCTCCATTGCTGCCCTGAAAATAGGTTCATCAGTACCATCTTTCTAGATTCCGTGCGTGCGTGCTCAGTAGCTTCAGTCCTGTCTGACTCTTTGCGACCCTGTGGACCGTGGCCCACTAGGCTCCTCTGTCCATATAAGAACATTGGAGTGGGTTGCCATGCCCTCCTCCAGGGGAATCTTCCCGACCGGGGATGGAATTTGAGTCTGCCTGCGTCTGTTGCATTGCAGGTGGATTCTTTACCCATCGAGCCGCCTGGGAAGCCCTTCTAGAGTCCATATATATGCGTTAATACACGATATTTGTTTTTCTCTGAATTATTTCACTTTGTATAACAATATTTGTTTCTCTCTTTCTGACTTACTTCACTTTCTATATCAGGCTCTAGGTTTGTCCACCTCATTAGAACCGACTCAAATGCATTCCTTTGAATAGCTGAGTAATAAACCACTGTGTATATGTACCACAACTTCTTTATCCATTCATCTGTCAATAGACATCTTGGTTGCTTCCATGTCCTAACTATTGTAAATAGTGCTGCAAGGAATCTTGGGGTGCATGTGTCTTTTTCAGTACAGTTTCCTCAGGGTACAAGCCCAGTAGCAGGATTTCTGGGTCACATGGTGGTTTTATTCCTAGTTTTTAAAGGGATCTCCATACTGTTCTCCATAGTGGCTGTATCAGTTTACATTCCCACCAGTGCAAGAAGGTTCCCTTTTCTCCACACCCTCTCCCACATTTATTGTTTGTAGACTTTCCGATGATGGCCATTCAGACTGGTGTGAGGTGATGCCTCATCGCGGTTTTGATTGCATTTCTCTAATAATGAGCGATGATGGACATCTTTTCACGTGTTTACTGGCCACCTGTATGTCGTCTTCAGAGAAATGTCTAAGTCTTCTGCCCGCTTTTGATTGGGTTTTTTTCTGGTGTTGAGTGTCATGAGTTGCTTGTATATTTTGCAGTTTGTCAGTTGTTTCATTTGCTATTATTTTCTCCCATTCTGAGGGTTGCCTTTTCACCTTGTTTATAGTTTCCTTTGCTGTGCAAAAGCTTTTAAGTTTAGTTAGGTCCCATGTCTTTATTTTTGTTTTCATTTCCATTACTCTGGGAGGTGGGTCACAGAGGCTCTTGCTGTGATTTGTCATAGAGTGTCCTGCCTGTGTTTTCCTCAAAGAGGTTTCTAGTTTCTGGTCTGACATTTAGGTCTTTAATCCATTTTGAGCTTATCTTTGTGTCATAATACAATTCTGATACGATCATTTCAGGCCTCACCCCAGTGGGTGATTCTGATGCATAACCTGCAGACCCCACAAGGGCCCTCCCCTCCCCAAGCTTCTCTTCCCTGCAACCTGCTTTTGTCAGTCAGCGGCACCACCATCTAGCATTTGTTCAGGCCAAATACAAAGATGTCAATCTTGATTTCCAGCCCCCTTCCCCAACCCCTCCCTCTCCCTCCAATCCATCAGCAAGTCCTCTCAACTCTATCTTCAGACAGATCCCAGATCTAACCATTTCCCTCCATCTCCATTTTCCTCACTCTCACCCAGGTCTTCCGTGTCTTACATTTGGGGGTCATGCAATGATCTTCTATGTGGGATCCTTGCTTCTTCCCCCACACCCTCTCCAGGAACTCTCCACTCTGCAGTCAGAGTAAGCTTTTAAAAATACAGACTGGAGCATGTAGCTCCGCTGCTCAGAACTTTCCAGAGCCTCACCACTGCCCTTCGGATAAAATGCAACCTCCTGACATACACGCACTACTGTATATAGAATAGGCAAATAGCAAGGACCTACTGTACAGCCCAGAGAACTCTACTCTGCTCTGTGATGACCTATATGGGAACAGAATCTAAGAAAGAGCGGATGTATGTGTAACTGGTCCACTTTGCGGTGCATCAGACACTAATACAACCTTGTTCAATCAACTGTACTCCACTATTTTTTTTTTTGAAGATTTAAGTCCTGCTTTTATTTTTTCCGCGTCTTAAAATGTGTTTTTAATTGGAGGATACTTGCTTTACAATAGTGTGTTGGTTTCTGCCATACATCAGCATGAATCAGCCATAGGCATGCAGATGTCCCTTCCCTCTCAAACCTCCCTCCTCCCTCCCACCCCATCCCTCTAGGTTGTTTTTATTAAAAAAAAAAAAAAAACGGTAATCTCCATGGCGTGATCATCAAGGCCTTCTGTGACTGTCCGTCCTTCTCGCACTCCCTGCCCGCTCTGCTTTAGCCACAAGAGTCTTCTTGCTCTTCCTGGAATATGCCGCGCTCTTTACCGCCTCAGTGCCTTGGCGCTGTTCTTCTGTGTGAAACACTTGCCTCCCGTTTGTCACACCCTGGTTCCTTCTGTGTCCTCCACCAGGGGCAAAGAGCCTCAGTAGAATGCATAAATGAGGGGTCTTGGGGGCTAAGTCTTCTGGGTTTGAATCTCAGCTCTGCTGATTACTAGCTGTGTGACCCTGGGGAAAGGTGCTTAGGTCCTCTGTGCCTTGATTTTCCTATCTAAATAGGGATAGTAAAAGTACTTGTTATCCAAAGTTGCTGAGAGGATTAAATAAAAGTGATCACATTAAATGAGTTAATGCACAAAAAAAGAGTTAAGAGCTGTGGCATCTATAAAACACTTGATAGTGCTATTATTGAGTTCATGGCAACCCACTCCAGTATTCTTGCCTGGAGAACCCCCATGGACAGAGGAGCCTGGCGGGTTATAGTCCATGGGGTTGTAGAGTTGGACATGAGTGAGCGACTAAGCACAGCATAGCTTAGTGCTATTACTGTCCTTCAGGGAGCACCTTAAATACTCTGAGGAGCCTTTCCCGGCCACCCGCAGACCCTGCCCCCACCCCTCCACACCCCCCATCTCTCTGTCTGCATCCCTGTCACACCACCCCCAGTACATTTCTTGTTTAGGTGTTTATCGTCTACTCTGCCCGCTTCCCTAGACTGTAACTTTCTTGAGGGCAAGGACTTTCCTGAGCTGGTATTCTGCAGGTTCTCAATAAATCTTTGTTGAATGGCTATGGAAGAAATGGAGGCCAAAGTCCCTTGATTCCTGCCTTTTCCAGCAGCCCTGAGAGCTGGGTGCTGGCACCCCAGGGCTATGTGTCAAAAACGATGCTCAGGGTTTTTTCTTGGGAGCCTGGGAACCCCAGGCAGGGGGCCTACTTTTAGAAGCCCTGGGGGCATTGGTGGGCACCAATCCTTAGCAGAGGGCAATCAGAGCCTGGAGTCTGGAGTGGAGACCGCTGGGTCCATCAGTCTCTAGTGGACTACTGATCCTCTCTGTGCCTCCACCTTCTCCTATTTAAAACTGCGAGAATACCAGCTACCTCACAGGGCTGTTAGGAAGATTAAGTGGGATAATATATGTAAAACACAGCTCCCTGCCTGGCTTGGAGTAAAGCTCTCCATATGGTTAGTTATCATTATTGTTGTCAGCGCCAGATCTAAGTGTCATTCTTCTGAGCATGAATGGGGGTGCGCGAGGGACTTGGAGGGTGCAGGTAGTTGAAGACACAGACATAAAGACAATTAGGGGAGAGAAGTGGACTGGAGTCATCGGCTGTGTTTGTATTCATGAGTGCCTCTGTGCGTGCGTGCCTGTGTTTGTGTGCGCGCGTGGGGAGGAGAGGTGGCATGGATCCAAAGGAGAAATCCGGTTCTTCCTCGGAACTCGGTTTTGGGGAGCCCGAGGGACCTGGCTTTCCCTGCGGCAAGGAAGACTGGGAGCTGCCTCCGCCCCGCGCGCGCTCAGCCCAGAACCCTAGGCCAAACAACCGAGCGTCTCGATTGTGTGTTTCTGGGATTAGGCGGCTGGATGGGGTAGGGGTAGGGGGGCTGACTTGCGCCCGCGCGGTCAGCACGGCTGGTCCAGACTTGGGGAATCCTAGGGCGGGCAGGACCCCCTCGCTCCCCGACCGCCCCGCGCCCGGGTCCCGCCGCGCGCTCCGCAGCCTCGGATGCTCCCGGAACGCCCGCGGGCGGGGCCTGCCTTCCGGAGCCGGGTTGGCGGGCGGCGCGGGGGGTGGAGGGGAAGGGCCGCTACTTTCCCAGAGTGGCGGGGCGACGTCAGGCGGAAGGGCGCGGGGCGCGCACGCTTTAAATGGCATTCGCTGTCATCCGAGCTCGCAGCCGTGTGGGCAGGAGCCGGCTATATAAGCGGCTGGCCGGGCTGCCGCCGGGCAGACGGCGACAGCGGCGGCGGCGAGCGCCTCGGAGCAGCGCACCCCCCACCCCATCCAGCCCCGGAGCCCCGCGCCCCCCGACGGGCCCGCCCGCCCTCCAGAGGAGCGCCGACCCGGGCCCGTGAGGGCCGCCACCACCCCGCAGCAGATTTGGATCCCCCGCCCGGCGAGCCCCAGGCTGCTGCCTCCCGGGGGGCCCCGGCGCAGCGGCCGCCCCCGGAGAGCCCCGCCGCCCCGCCGGCCGGCCCCGAAGACGCCGGCCGCACCATGGCGGCCGCCAAGCCCGGCGAGCTGATGGGCATCTCCTCCAGCTACCAGGCGGTGATGCCGCACTTCGTGTGCCTGGCCGACGAGTTCCCGCAGCCCATGCGGCCCGCCAAGCTGTCCAAGGGCAAGGGCCGGCTGCGGCGGCCGCGCCAGTCCCGTTTCAAGACGCAGCCGGTGACCTTCGACGAGATCCAGGAGGTGGAGGAGGAGGGGGCGTCCCCTATGGAGGAGGAGAAGGCCAAGAAGTCGTTCCTGCAGAGCCTGGAGTGCCTGCGCCGCAGCACGCAGAGCCTGTCGCTGCAGAGGGAGCCGCTCAGCGGCTGCAAACTGAGGAACAGCCTGGACTCCAGCGACTCCGACTCGGCCCTGTGACCGGCGCCGCCCGCAGCCGGGACTCGCGCGCCCAGGCGGCGCGGCGCGACGGACCAGCGTGCGAACCCCGAGGGGGCCCCGCGCCCTGCACCTCGGGGTCCCCCATCCGCCGAGCACCCTGGTTGGGGGACCGCCTGGACCCTCACCCGACTGCGAACTGGTCCGGGCGTCCCGAGCTGAGCTCGCCCCGGGCGGGAGCGCGCGCCGGGGAGCCGGGGCGCCGGGGAAGGGGGTGCCGCCTTTCTTTGCCCTTGTAAATGTTTATTTTTTAACTCTTCCCAGTACGAACTCTGCTGTGAGTGTGCGCGGGGAGGCGCACCCGCGCTGAGTCGCCGCGGGTCCCCGGGGCTTCGCGGAGAGTCGCTCCACGCCCTTATCCGATGGTCTGAAACTCCGATTTTTGCACACCGCTCCACCATACCCACCTCTCCCCGCCACCCCCCGCGCGCACACCCGTTCACACTCACGCCGACCCACTCTCGCTGAACACTTTTATAATTGTTAGGCGCGGCCGATGGGACTTGGGGCGCAGCGCAGCTGGCGCTGTGGCCGGGGGATTGATATTTATTTTTGCATTGCGATGGCTGATGGCGTTTATTTAACGATCTTTTTACCTAGATATGTCTGTGAGGCTCCCGGACGGAGACAAATAAAGTCAATATATTTGCACAGTGCATTTCTCAAGGCTCTTGACTTCTTGGACCCCTTTAGGGCCAAGGTTCCCAAAACTAGGGGAGAAGTGGGGAGGATTAATTCGCTGGAATTGGGGGGGGGGCAGGAATCCCCAGCTGGAAGTAACTCCAGCAGCTTCGGTCACCGGGACGAAGTCGCAGCCCCAGTGCGCGGGTCCATGACCCACCTCCCCAGGGGACTCGCCGGCCCCGAGCTCTCCTGCCTCCCAGGTCTGTTCTCTGTCCCAGTGTCCAGGACGGGGTGGAGCCGCTAGGGAGCTGAAGGTTGGCGCTGTGAGGACGCAGAGCCCCTGCCTGGGGCGGACTGACCTCTCAGGGAGACCGGGGTCAGGGTCACCGCCCCGTACCCACCACGGAAGACCCCACTCACCCCGCGCCCTTTCCAGGTAGTAGGTGGAGAGATGCCCCAGCCAGCAATGAGAGACCCAGGCGGGGATCTCTGGGTGGTGGGATCCGAGGGCCGGCTGGGAGCTGGCGAGAATGTGTGTGTGTGCGCGCCCTCCAAGTCGCCTACGTCCGAGGGCGCCAGGGCGCCCCTGCGCTGGGGCAGCAAACAGCGGCTGCTTTTGGTTTGGTCCTTTTCTCCAGCTCTTCCCTTTGCCCTTTGTCAAGGTTCCGCAAGGAATCTGTCTTTTGTCAGAGCCTGAAGGGCGCTTGGGTACCACGGAGTCTCTCCCCGCACCCCCACCCGCCTTTGTTTACAGAGGAGAAAACAAACCCGGCAGACAGGGAAAAGTCACATGAAGAGCAGGCGCTGCGCAGCCAGCTCTGACTCGGCGTCCAGTGCTCCTTCCGTCCCACGACTGTGTTTCCAGTGCTTTCTAGCAGCGGCCGGAGTCCCTGGCAGTAGGTGGTAAGGGGGGTAATAAACAGCATTTGGTTGAGGAAAGCAGTTCTCCACACGTGGGACCCCCCACCCAGCCCATCCCTCTGGGGTCACGCCAGCCTTGAGCCACCAGGGCCGGGCTTTCCTCTGAGTAGTTCGGAGGGACGCGGAGAGGGTGGATGCCCTGACGACTCGGGTTTCTCCAGGTCGCGTGTGTCTGTGCCCGGGCGCCCCCTGGTGGTAGGGGACGCCGGTGCTTGGCTCAGCCCAGCCCTGCAGGGCATCTGTACTGCCTTTTACTCCTCACACCTCACCTCTCAGAAGGCAGAGCAAACAAAACAGAGAAACAAAAAGGGATCTCACACAGGGTCTGAAAGGGAAGCCTGGCGTGCTGCCGTCCATGGGGTGGCACCGTCTGACAACAGGGGCCTAAGAGAATGTCCTCCCCTCTGGCTCATGGGGTTGGGGTGGGGGCGGCCAGGCTCAGGGCCTTGGGGATAGGAGTCTTTGGTGCTGTCCTCGCCCCTACCTGGGGAATTCACTGGCCTCTCTGGGCCCCATCAACAGCCAGTTCCATTGCTGGGATGCATGAACAAGGCACTTGGCGTGGTGAGGCAGCCATGGGTCCACGATTTGATTCCAGTCTCTGCAGCCACCCTGGTTAGACTGGTTTGAGCTCCTTGGGTGGCAGGAGGGTGGCTGAAGCTCAGAAGCCCCTCCTAGAACCTTCTCCCATTCTGTTCCCTCATCCTGTTCCACCCCCAACTCCATCTTATCTTATATTTTTACCAGTAGTTCCTGTTTCTGCTCTTCAAGAGCCAGGCGCCCCCACCCTTCCTATGGGTTCATCCTTAAGGCCCGAGATCCCGGTTAGGTGTCTCCCTCTGGGCACCACGCTCCTGCCAGTACCCTTTTCCCTGCTGGAGAACCTCCTTCTCCACCACCTTCAGCCCATACCCCAGCTGAAGGCCTACTTGTAGGGTCTCCTTGAGTCACCCTGGCCAGGACCCGGGAATGTTGGGGGGACCACATGTGATTATTCCAGTTCTTGCTCAGCCTCTGGCAGGACCCAGCACCTAGTAGTCCCTTCTGAAAAGTTTGTTGGGTTAAAATGAGTAAGGGGACAGAGAGGAAGATTGATGTTCATCTTGCCTACTTCCTGGTTTGCTTTAAAATTATTCTAATGTTTCATTACCCAAGAACTATTTGTTCCTTATAATAAAAACAAGTAACTCATACTCCTACCACCCCGAGATAAATATGTCAACATTTTGGAGGTTATGCCTATATTATTGTGTGTATGTATATATATATGTGTGTACATATATACATGTTTCACAAAATGGGCTTATGCTGTAAATACTTTTTTTTTTAATGTTTGTTTACTTTTTGGCTGTGTTGGGTCTTTGTTGCTGCCCGTGGTCTTTCTCTAGTCGTGGCAAGCAGAAGCGCCTCTGTAGTTACGGTGCTCGGGCTTCTCACTGCCGTGGCTTCTCTTGTGGACCTCAGGCTCTAGGCGCGAGGCGCCAGTAGTTGCAGCTCACACTCTCGAGAGTGCAGGTTCATGAGAGCTGCATGGGCTCATCTGCCCTGCGGCATGTGGGGTCTTCCCAGACCAGGGATTGAACCAAGGTCCCTTGCACTGCAAGGCAGATTCTTAACCACTGGACTGCTAGGCAAGCACCCCAATACTATTTTTTTTAAAGATGCTTGTTTTCTTACTTGGATTTGTATTTAATATCAGTATTGATGTATATCATGATTTGTAATAAAATCCTATGGAATAGATGTGCTTCCCAGGACGTGCTAGTGGTAAAGAACCTGCTTGCCAGTGCAGGAGACGTGCAAGATGAGGGCTTGATCCCTGGGTCAAGAAGTTTCCCCTGGAGGAGGGCATGGCAACTCTCCATGCCTAGGCAGTTATTCATGCCTCGAGAATCCTCTGGACAGAGTCATGGCGTCGCAGAGTCAGACACGACTGAAGCAACTTAGCACAACACAGTACATTGAATCGATGCCCCACATTTAACTAAATGAATTTCCCACTCTTTGGTATAAAAGTGATGTCTTGTTTGTTCCGGTTTGTTAGTTTTGCCTATAACTGACATTAGTTCTAAGGATTGAGTATGCGCGCACCTGTGCTAACTCGCTTCAATTGTGTCCGACTCTTTGCGACCCCATGGACTGTAGCCCGCCAGACTCCTCTGTCCATGGGAATTTTCCAGGCAAGAATACTGGAGTGGGTTGCCATGGCCTCCTCCAGGGGATCTTCCTGACCCAGGGATTGAAAGCACGTCTCTTAGCTCTCCTGCCCTTGCAGGCGGGTTCTTTACCACTAGCCTCACCTGGACTGAGTGTAGAAAGTTGGAAGCAGTAGTGACAGGGAGAAGGGGAGGAGATGGCGATGCTGTTGTGTTGGAGGCAGCAGGCCGGGTCTGGGGTGCTGGGGGCCCGCACATTACACTGGGGATGCTCTCTGATTCCGAACATCTTTGCTCTGCTCAAGGGAAGAAGGAGGAGCGTCAGGAGGGGCTTCTCTGAGGTGGCTGTGCAACTTCTAGGGCTCAGCTCCCCCCTGTGTGCTCCAAAGCACCACACGGCTCCAAGGAGCTGGGCTGGGAAGCCAGAGAGTTGGAGAGGAGGGAAGAGAGGGAGACATGGGCTGAGGGAGCAGGAGAGCATGAGAACCAGAAAGACGGGAAGGAATGGGGCCCTTGGGGAAATGCAGAGACAGAGGGAGATGGGGAAATACAGAATCAGGAGCCAGAAAATGTCGCGAGACTGAGCAGAAGCGGGGCCACCCTTGGAGAGAGCGAGAGAACGGGATCCGTGGAGAGTAGAGGGGAGGAAAGGCGACATACAAAGTACTCTGGATACGGGTCTTGTAGGAGGGAGAAAACCAGGGCGAAAGCGCCTGTCTGGGAGCTGGGAGCCTGCACGTGCCAGGGCCAGGTGGAAGCCTGCCCAGCCGTCTGGCTTTACAGCCGTCTGGGTTTACAAGCTTGTCCAAGGAGACGCCTCCTTCCTTCCCTTCCCCACCTGGGCTTTAGCCTGCAGCCCTAGCCTGGGTGATGAGTTTTCAAACAAGCTGGAGTCCAGAGGAGGTAGCGCATTGCCATCTCAGCCCTGGCCGGCGGCCTCTTCTAAACATTCCTCTTGGCCCTGGGGGTGATATTTCTCAGGGTGTTTTTCTTGCACTTGTTTAAAAGCCAGATTGGCCTCTGTGGGCCGCCGTGTGCCACTTCAGGTCTGCTTGGTGGGTGGTAAGAGGGGGCGGTGTTGGTGAGAGGGAAAGGCTGTCTGATCCCAGGGAATCAAGGCCAGCTATGGGCTTGGGAGGCTTCCCGAATGGCTCAGTGGTGAAAAATCCGCCTGCCAATGCAGGAGACACAGGTTTGATCCCTGATTGGGAAGATCCCCTGGGGTAGGAAATGGCAACCCACTTCAGTGCTCTTGCCTGGGAAATCCCATGGATGGAGGAACCTGGTGGGCTGCGGTCCGTGGGGTCACAGAGTTGGACCCGGCTAGTCCGGGAGTTGGTGATGGACAGGGAGGCCTGGCGTGCTGCGATTCATGGGGTCACAAAGAGTCGGACGTGACTGAGCGACTGAACTGAACTGAACTGAGTGACTAGATAGCAGCAGCATGGACTTGGGAGTCCTCCCTTAGGGAGCACATTCGGAGTAGCCCCTAGGCCCACTACCTTCTTTAAGATGGTAGGGGAGAGGACAAAGACCACCACTTAGTGAGCACCTCCGGCACTCTAAATCCATCTTTTCCCAGGCATTTTACAGAGGAGAGAGCTGAGGATCGGAGGGGTTCAGTTTCCTGCCCAATGCCACACAGCTAGTCAGTAGCGAGCTGGATCATGACATGTCTTGTCTTTTCTATTCTGAAGCCTGTTCTCTTCCTAGGTCCCCAGCTTCTTAGCGTGCTGTCCTGTGGCAGCCTCTGGTGACAGGGGGGACAGAACAGAGCAGCTCTGGCTTTGCAATCTGTCTCCTTCATTGGCTGAGGCCAGGCCCCTCCCCCTAGACGTGCTCCCCACCAACAATTTCACGGGTGGCTGGGGTTCTAAGACAGAATTCTCCCAGTTCCTGGGAGACCTGAGATTTCTTTGTAGGTGGACCTCAGTTGGTGGACTTTGCCAACAAAGGTCCGTCTAGTCAAAGCTGTGGTTTTTCCAGTAGTCATGTATGGATGTGAGAGTTGGACTGAGCTCCAAAGAATTGATACTTTTGAATTGTGGTGTTGGAGAAGACTCTAGAGAGTCCCTTGGACTTCAAAGAGATCCAACCAGTCCATCCTAAAGGAGATCAGTCCTGAACATTCATTGGAAGGACGGATGTTGACGCTGAAACTCCAATACTCTGGCCACCTGTGAAGAGCTGACTCATTGGAAAAGGCCCTGAGGTTGGGAAAGATTGAGGGCAGGAGGAGAAGGGGACGACAGAGAATGAGATGGTTGGATGGTATCACCGACTCCATGGACATGGGTTTGGGTAAATTCCAGGAGATAGTGATGGATAGGGCAGCCTGGAGTGCTGCAGTCCGTGGGGTCGCAAAGAGTTGGACACAACTGAGTGACTGAACTGAACTGGGCTTCAGCCCAAGGATCTCCCCATGGCTCTGCTGAAGCCTCCTCAGACCGCAGGGCCGTCCGCAGACACCCTGTCTCTCTGTGCTCCTCTCAGGCTCATTCTTGCCTCGCAGCCTGCCGGCTGGCGTCCCCACCCCTCTCTGCCTCCCTCTGTGTTTCATGTCACACCAGCCCACCTCCTAATGGAAGCCTTGCACACTTATCCCAGCTTGGCATCTGCTTCCCAGAGAACCTGGGCAGGCACTCGCTTCCATCTCCCAGCAGGTTCGGGGCCTGCCCTGAGTCTCCCTTAGGCCCCTGCCGACACAGGGGAGGGTGGCAGGCATCATCGGAGAGAGAACTCTAGGGTCGTGGCAAAGCTTACGGAGCAGAGGTGTGTGGGGAGGTCTGCTCGCCCTGTGGTTCTGGATGGAGAACAGTCGTGGCCTGTGTGTGTGTATGCGGTGAGGGGGCAAGGGGGGCCCACGAGAACAGTCCTCTCAGCCTAGTCTCAAGACCACGTGACTCACACAGCGGCCACCTGCCCATTCAGCTCCCAGTCTCCGATTAGCGGTGGAGACTGCTAGTTGTCCACCAGCATTGCATGCAGACAGTCTCTGTGTCCCAGATGGTATTGTCCTTAGGTCTATCGATGAGGTAGGTTTTTGCCGATGGCATAGATTGGGAAGAGAAGTGTGTTCCTTCCCAGGCCTCGGCCTTAATATGTACCCTCCTCCCATGGATGTGCCTACAACCCCGTGATCAAGCCGACAAGGCCAGTGGCCTAGGGGATGGCAGAGAAACGAGAGGGCAGGACTCCAAACCCCTGTATAACCTCGTGGAACTCAAGAGTCTGCCCATCTGGAATGATCACCTCTGACTATGACATAGGAGAGAAACACACTTCCGTCTTCTTTGAGCCAGTAAATCATTATTGGGTCCCTTTATTATGGCAACCTTACCTTCCCCTGAATAAACAAAAACTAATGATGCCAGTGGGGTGCTGTCCTAAAAAAAGCTCCCGCAGTGCAAGGCGTTGACTTAGCTGCCTGTGGGGCGGGTATAAATATTGCAGGCTGGAGAGTTAGAGTCTCTCATTATACTTTGGAAGAGCATTTGGAAAAATCACGTTTATGACATTTTGGAAGGCTGATCGTGTACTGACCGAGCGCTTAGCTCTAGGAGAAGCGGTTGGAAAGAGCCGGAATGTTAGCATGGGTCTGTTATCCTCTGTGGCTTTGTGGCTTTTAGCAAATTATTACAAGAAAGACATGAGTGATGGGAAAGAATAGGGAGTATCTAGAAACATGGGACCTCACAGGGGCGAGAGCCACCCCGTTTTGTAACCCACGCAGAAGGAGATCAGCTGATGAGGCTCAGAGCCTTTCTCCAAGGCCACCCAGGAAGCCTCGCCGCGGAGCAAGGTTAGACTAAGGATATCATCTACCCACTCAAACTTATTGTGGGAGAATCCACATTCCCCTCCCCACTCCTCCCCTCCGCCACACAGCCCAAATTAGAGTGTTACTGAGGAGGGTTCTTGGCCTCTGTGAATCAATAGAAATCAACCAGAGCCCAGACCAGAAATTCAGGCAAGGTTTTACTGGGGCTTCTGCTGCAGCAAGAAGCGGATTCTCTTCCTTCTTGTTTGCTGATGGGGGTGGGGTGAGCTGGTTCCTAATACAGGGTGAGGGTAGGGATGTGGCCAGAGGTTGGGATGGAGGGTGGCTTAGGTGTTTTGCCTGCCTCTTTGGTTATGTGAAGCGGACATGCACAGTAGTACCCTGCTTTTGCTTCTGGCTCCTCCGAGGTGGCAATGTTGGGGTGTTTTTGGTCTTTTTGTATCTTGTTGTCCATAATTTGCCCCCACAGCACGTGCATGCAATTATTTTTAGTCCCTTACAGTTTCTTTGTATTTTGTTACTTGGGGAAACATTTGTCCAGGTGCAAGTACTGCAGCAAAGTGTCTCAGGTCCCAGGTTCCAACCTGTTTCAAGAGGGCCGGGCCAGAGCAGGCCACAGTGAAATAAAACTGCTTTCAGAATCATGTTGAGAAAATATCTTTGGGTATGATTCTTGGCCCCTGGAAGCAGCTAGAAGCTTGTTGAGAGAATTGCCACAGTTGGCCAGTGATTATGATTGTTTGAGCCCCAAGGAAACCTTCAAGGAGGCCAAACTATTTAACGCCTGCTTCAGTTGTAGCCACGGAAGATTGGGGAAAAGAGAATCTTCTAGAACTGGGCTGGCCAGATTAGCTTCCTCTACCAGAGGAAGTCCTGACGGTTCAGGCCAGTAGGATTTACCTACCTCGAAGGCAGTGGCACCCCACTCCAGTACTCTTGCCTGGAAAATCCCATGGATGGAGGAGCCTAGCAGGCTGCAGTCCATGGGGTCGCTAAGAGTCGGACATAACTAAGTGACTTCACTTTCACTTTCCCCTTTCATGCATTGGAGAAGGAAATGGCAACCCACTCCAGTGTTCTTGCCTGGAGAATCCCAGGGACGGTGGAGCCTGGTGGGCTGCCGACTGTGGGGTCGCACAGAGTCGGACACGACTGAAGGGACTTAGCAGCAGCAGCAGGCACCAGCCAGGGCTGCCCTGGTGGCTTAGACGGTAAAGAATCTGCTTGCAATGTAGGAAATGCGGATTCAGTCCCTGAGTTGGGAAGATCCCCTGGAGAAGGGCATGGTAACCCACTCCAGTATTCTTGCCTGGGAAATCCCATGGACAGAGGAGCCTGGTGGGCTACAGTCCATGGGGTCGCAAAGAGTCGGACACGACTGAAGCCACTTAGCACAAGCATGCGTGCGCCAGCCACTTCTGAATGTTTCCCTTCTTCCCTTTCCCACATGGGAGTTTGTGTTGCGGTTTTCCTATTGCCTATTTCCCACTACTCTGTTTCAGCTGGGGAGAGGGTGCGGCTGGGTGGTGGGAAAGGGGCGGACGAATTATCTCACAGTTTCTGTCGTGAACCGTGAGGAGCCAGTGGGGCTCTGGAGAGGATTTCCTTTTTCCCCAGGTCTCCCGCACTTTGATCTGAAAGTGTAACCAAACGAGAGTTTGGGATCCATTATCTTCAGAGAGGGCACACCTGTGTTCTGTTGTGGGAAGGACGGGTGCCTAATAGCCAGGTGAGCAGTGGATACTGGCTGCCCGTAGACCAATGAAATCTGTTTCTGCATCTTCCCGGGCACAGGGCCAGGCTGCAGTCTCCCCTCTTCGTGGTGAGCAGGGCCCCAGTGCTCCAGAAGGAGCAAGCCTGTGGCACGTGCCACGGGGGTCCTGGGCCTTAAGATGGGGGGCACGTGGCTCTTGTCCTTTCCCTGAAGACAAATGTGGGCATTCTTGTGGCTTGCCTGTGACCAAGCATGAGGGCGGTGTTGGGCACCTCAGGACAGGACCGGGAGCTGCCTGAGGAGGTGGAATGTGGACTCAAGATGGGCCGATCTCTGACAGAGAAATGGACTCCGGTCTTCCCTAAACCACTGCCTTCCTCTTGAGTCTCTTTGGATTCACCTAACTAATACAGAGGCCTTTCCCTCAGTCCACAGCAGAGCCAGGGCGGGAGTACGCGGTGCCCGCCACCAAACTGATCAAAGCAGGTGTTCCCACAGTAGGAAAATCCCCATCCTCCCACCCGCAATGTGGTCCAGCCGTGCGGGCAGGGAAGATGGAAGTGGCTCAGGAGTCGCCAGACACCTGCCCAGCTCTGCTCCTTGACCTGTGGCCTCGGGCAGATCACTTCCCCTGTGTCCCTGGAGCCCTCCCAGCTCTGATTGCTGAAGTTTATCAAAGACCCTGATGGATCGCCTTAGAGCACCTACACCCTGAGAACCCTGGCCCTGGGGGACGTGTGGGCAGGCAGCAGGGACCAAGACCAGACCTGTAACCCTGTCCCGTAAAGACGCTTCCCTCCAACTCCTCTCTCCCAGCCTTGGGGAGAGTCCCAGAAACCCTGGGCTGGGCTATTTGGTGCAGAATAATTCATGCCAAACCCAAAACGAGAGCCTGAGAGCCAAATCGCTGTGGGCCGGGACCCCAGCCAATGTGCACTGCCCCATGGCCCTGCTCTGCCCCCACCAGGACTTGTTCTGGCCGAGTTGGTTGGCCCTTAGGAAACCTCTGACCTTCCCTCTGATCTCATGCAGAGGAGTCTGGCAGAGCAACCCCTGTCCCTGTGGTCCTGAACCTGTGAGGTATTCCAGGAAAGGCCAGACCCTGTCAGCCTGTTACTCCCAGATCCATGCCCCATAAAACCCATTTTATTGGCTGTTATATGTGTTCTGAGGTTTATTGGTTAGCTGTTCTCTGGTCTGCTGCAGAATGTAATCCCACAGAAAGCTGCTGGCCATGCCCAGTCTTCTTTGGACCATCAGTGAGTAGCCCATGTGTGGGACCAGGACTTGCAGAGCCCTCTGCAGGGCTTGGTCCCTGGCCCTAAAGAAGTCTGATAGAGACATACACATACCCACACACCACATACACGCAGATATTTATAAAACAGTTCAGGATGGGGAAGAAGCTCTCAGCTTGAGTTGGGGTGGAAGTGGGGGTTTAAAGGGGCTTCTCTCGTGGCTCAGATGGTAAAGAATCTGCCTGCAATGCAGGAGACCCAGGTTCGATCCCTGGGTTGGGGCAAGCCCCTGGAGAAGGAAATGGCAACCCACTCCAGTATTCTTATCTGGAGAATTCCATGGACAAAGGAGCCTGGCAGGCTATAGTCCATGGGGATTTAAATCCTGACTCTGAGTCCCCTAGGTTGTATTTGGCTTCAAAAAATGTAGCACAGAGTGGCGACAGCTCAAACTACAAAGACAGTAGTTACTGTTTGTAGAAAAGACATCTGAAGGAGGGTTGAATGGCTCAGTGATGCCATCAAAGACCCAGATTCAAAGAGTATCTCAAGGATAGGAAATACAACCAGACACAGCTTAATGAAAGGCAAATCTGAAAATCAGAAAGCCACCTGGAGCTAAGTCACTTTCTCCATTTCCAGAGGGGGAAAAAGCCAGGTGTTATGGATTGGGCAGTAAAGGTGAATAAGGCTTATGGGGATAATAAGAGACCCAGATTCTGACAATGTTCTTTGCCATCGTCTTTTTTTTTTTTTTTTTCCCTCATGGTTACAAGATGGCTGCCACAGTACCGGCATCACATCAGTCTTCCAGCAGGGAGGATGGTGCTGGCAAACAAAGAACCTTCACCTGAAACTCTCTTTTATCCCATTGTAGCATCATCTCAAAGTTCAGGAATCTTTTCATCTAACTTATATCCAAGTTCAATAAGGCTTATTAGGTACAGTCCCTGAGGTACAGCTCCCCAACCTATAGTTCCTCTTGATCTGAAGACATGTTGACCATAGGGACAAATTATTTGTCCATCACACATCCAACATACAATGGTAGAATAAGCATAGGATAATTGATATAGACCCTTTTGTTCAAATAGAAGGAACATGGAAGGCACACCAAGGCATCAGTCCGTAGCTGTTCTGAAATATGGCTTCTCCTAACAGAGTCTTTAAGTTTTTACTAAGACTGTCCTTAAGATCCTTCCAACTTCTGTCTGCTACCTAGCCCTGAAACTACTCCAAAATATTTAGGTCTTTGTTATGGTAGTACCTGCTTCCAGTTCCAATCTTTATTGCTGTTGCACTAACTATTCCCAAGGTTGGTGGTTGGTGTAAAACAACATAATTATTTAATATCTCTCATGAGGTCTCCCATCAGTGTTTGTGAGCACCTTGGCTGGCGGTATTGACTTGGAGTCAATTATGAGGCTGAAGTCTGACATTAGTTGGGGGCTGTAATCACATGAGGTCTTGACTAGGGCTGGAGGGTCCAAGATGGCACACTCACACAGCTGGTAACTTGGCATTGCCATTGGCTGGAAGCCTCGGCTCCTGTGCCTGTGGTCTCTTCTAGAGAGCAGCTTGAGTGTCCTCATGACATGGTGGCTGGCTTTCCCCAGGGCAAGTCACCAGCCTGATTCAGTATGTGAGAAGATTACACAAGGGTGTGAATCCCAGCAGAAAAGGATTATAAGGAGCCATCTTGGAGCCTGGCTACCACACAATACCTGCTTTAAAAAAAAAAAAATTCTTGCTGTATTTACAGAGTAATTCACTGAAGCATGTTTTGCCTCAATAAAGGACTGGGAACTATTAGCAGTAGAGTTAAATAAATTGTGGTGCATTCATAAGAATGGAATAATATGCAGCAGCAGCAAAAAAAAAAAACAGGGTTATGAACTGATATGGAAAAGTCCTTAAGATATATTTTTATGTAAAAGAAGCAAGGTGAAGAACAGCACATCTATTAGGGAATCCAGAAGTTTGTATATGCATGGAGTACCTTTGGAATGCTATTCTGAGGCTGTATAATGCTGCTCAGTTAGCCCTCTTGCAAAGACAGGGAAGTGGAGGCACCAGTTGGTGAACTGGCTGTCTAAGCAAACAGTTTCGATAATTGAAAACCAGCACAAGCTTGGCTCAGTAGCCTGGAGAAAATGTTCCCACGTTCTTGGTGAAGCCAGAGGACAAAGGCTAAGTTGCAGGTACTATAGGGGAGCCCTGGGTTGCCTCTGGGTTCTCTGGGTAGGCTCTGCGGTATATTTCTCCTCAGGTGGGGAGAGAGAACAAGGGACTTGGACACAGGGGTGTGGGCTCTTTCTGTGTATTTCATATTATGCAGATAATATGCAAAGTATATAGAGGGTGCTGCCTGCACTCCTCTTTTCTTCGTAGCAGAACCCGAAGCTTTGCTGCTATCAGCCAGGATGGAGCAACAGGAAGTGGATTTAACTTCCTGCCTGAAACAGCCAAAAAAAGTCAGACAAAATATTTATGAAATAGCAGTTTTCAAGTCACTAGATATCAGGCAATGAAGGACAGTGATTCTTGACATAGGAAGTAAGTCATGTGAGCCTTACATTGCTCTGGATCATTGTTTTGAGAGCGTTCCAAGACTGCGGGTCAGGAAGCGTCAGGAACTCAGATGGGTCCTGGCACACTCCCTGAATTGAAAAGCGGGAGCTGACAGCCTGGGCAGAGCAAGGCGTCTTGAGTTGGCAGGGCAGTGTGTGTGAGAGGAGAGAGCTACGAAGGGAATGAATTCCAGCTGTCTGCAGAGGGTCTGGCTCCAGGATCCAACAGAGCCCTGATCAGTGAATGTATGTGAGGCTGGGGAGAGAAACACCCAGAAAGGATTAGCGGAAACCCTACCTGGTGCTCACACAGAGGTGAGAATAGCACCTGTTCTATCAGCCAGACTGGAAAACCCCTAATTCTCAGGGCACTGGGAAGAGTACTCCGAGGGGCTTGTCTCAGTAGCGGGGACAATTCACCTGACGCTAAACACGGGCTTCCCGGGTGGCCCAGGGTAAGGCGCCCACCTGCCTCTGCGGGAGCCGCGGGTTCAGTCCTGGGGTTGGGAAGATCCCCTGGAGAAGGAAATGGCAACCCACTCCAGGATTCTTGCCTGGGAAACCCCATGGACTGAGGAGCCTGGTGGGCCCCAGCCCATGGGGTAGCCAAAGAGTCGGACTCGACTCAGCGACCAAACAACAACAAAAGCCGTGGCTCTGGGCTCGTGTAACCAATCCTAGAGCAAGACTCGAAAGGATCCTCTAGAGCAATATCAATAATCTCTATTTTATTCAATGCTTTTATAAATAATGGAGGTGAATGTTAAATGCCTTTTTGGCATCTATGGAGATGACCATGATTTTTTCCCCCTCCTAGATCAATTAATAAAATAAATTATATGAATAGATTTGCTTTAAGGCCACTCAACCATCCTTAAAGTCTAAGAGAATACTCTTATGTCAACATGATGTATTGCCCTTTTCATATGGTCACGTATGATGTGAGAGTTGGACTGTGAAGAAGGCTGAGCACCGAAGAATTGATGCTTTTGAACTGTGGTGTTGGAGAAGACTCTTGAGAGTCCCTTGGACTGCAAGGAGATCCAACCATTCTGAGGGGGATCAGCCCTGGGATTTCTTTGGAAGGAATAATGCTAAAGCTGAAAACTCCAGTACTTTGGCCACCTCATGCGAAGAATTGACTCATTGGAAAATACTCTGATGCTGGGACAGATTGGGGGCAGGAGGAGAAGGGGACGACCGAGGATGAGATGGCTGGATGGCATCACTGACTCGATGGACATGAGTCTGAGTGAACTCCAGGAGTTGGTGATGGACAGGGAGGCCTGGCGTGCTGCGATTCATGGGGTTGCGAAGAGTTGGACACGACTGAGCGACTGAACTGAACTGAACTGAAATTGATAACCCTTGACGTAGCTCTCCATTTCCTTATTAGAAGTGATCTGTTTAAATGTTTTTCTTTTGGGCAGCTTTTACGCATTGTTTTTACTGAGGAAATTATCCATTTCATCTGTTATCAAGTCCATTCACACAAGGTAACCAAGTTAATCCCATGTGAGCCCCTTAGTGTCTTCCGTTTCTGTGGGTCCCCAGTCATTTCATATTGCGTGTATCTGCATTCACCTGCCTTTTGCTATTGAATTTTTTTAAAAGAACTAGCATTTGTGTTTATATATTAGTTATGTAATGTTTTCTATTTTATAACTTTTATTAATGTCTGCTTTTATCTCTAATAATTCTTCCTTTCCTTGGTTCAATTTATTGTCTTTTTTTCAACTTATTGCCTAATTTTTTGAATTGGAAGCTAACTTTACTTTTCTTCTTCTCTCCACCCTTTAAAAAAAATTGATGTAGATCTTTAAAGCCATGAATTTTCCTCCAACTACTTCTGCAACTGTATTTCACTTTTACTCTTTTATGGGAATACTGTAGTTTTACTTTGTATTTCCTTTTTTGATCTGAGTTGTTTAAATATCAGTTTAAAATTAAGCTTCCCTGGTGGCTTGGATGGTAAAGAATTTACCTGCAATGCAGGAGATGGGGATTCAATCCCTGGGTTGGGAAGATCCCCTGGAGAAGGGAATGGCTACCCACACCAGTGTTCTTGCCTGGAGAATTCCATGGACAGAGGAGCCTGCAGGGCTGCTGTCCATGAGGTTACAAAGAGTTGGACACGACCAAGTGACTAACTCTTTAAAATGTTTCCATGTGGAAGAATATTTATTTTTTCAGATGTAGTTATTAATTTCTTCTTCTTTAATTTTACTGTGGCCAGGCAATGCTTTCCATAGTATTCCTCTTTCTGGAAAGTTTGAGATTATCTGTGAAAAAAGACCTTGTGAAAAGTCCCATGGTCACATGAAAACACAGTGTGTTTACAATTTTCATGTCAGCTTTGCCCAATAAGTTATAATGTTAGTATGTTACTATGTGTCTGTGATATAGACAAATAGGGTATTCACTATAATCTCTTCTTCTATTCTACCTGGGGACAGGATTAGACTACATTTACCAGATCTTCTTATAGATAGGTGTGCCCATGAGGCTAAGTTCTGTCCAATACAATGTCGGTAGAAACTTTTGTGCCATTTCGACATCTAGGCCTAATGACTGTATATATTAAAAGATGCTTGC
This sequence comes from Oryx dammah, assembly GCF_014754425.2. NCBI lineage: Eukaryota > Metazoa > Chordata > Mammalia > Artiodactyla > Bovidae > Oryx > Oryx dammah. The sequence continues at coordinate 71,635,383 of NW_024070201.1, forward strand.
TTTTGAAAGAAAAGCTATGACCAACCTAGACAGCATCTTAAAAAGTAGAGACATTACTTTGCCAACAAAGGTCCGTCTAGTCAAAGCTATGGTATTTCCAGTGGTCATGTGTGGATGTGAAAGTTGGACTGTGAAGAAAGCTGAGTGCCGAAGAATTGATGCTTTTGAACTGTGGTGTTGGAGAAGACTCTTGAGAGTCCCTTGGACTGCAAGGAGATCCAACCAGTCCATTCTAAAGGAGATCAGTGCTGGGTGTTCTTTGGAAGGACTGATGCTGAAGCTGAAACTCCAATACTTTGTCCATCTGATGAGAAGAACTGACTCATTTGAAAAGACCCTGATGCTGGAAAAGATTGAAGGTGGGAGGAGAAGGGGACAACAGAGGATGAGATGATTGGATGGCATCACTGACTCAATGGACGTGAGTTGGTGATGGGCAGAGAAGCCTGGCGTGCTGCAGTCCATGGGGATGCAAACAGTCGGACACGTCTGAGCGACTGAACTGACTGACTGGCTGACTGACGCCTCTCCCACATTCTACTTGTCAGCTGAAATCTGTATATGGTGGTGGCTCAGCTTCCACCATGCTGATGAAGACACAGCTCCAGAGGTGGCGGACTAGACATTTGGAAGGAACCTCAGCCTGGAATGCTCACCTTTTTCTACTACATGAGAAAGAAACTTGGTTCTTTAAGTCATCATTTCTTCTCTCTGTCTCTGTCTCTCTCCATCTCTCTCACACACACACATACCCACAGAGTCAACAATGCTTACCCTGTGCATGCCCGCGTGCTAAGTCGCTTCAGTTGTGTCCAACTCTGTGCGACCCCATGGACTGTAGCCCGCCAGGCTCCTCTGTCCGTGGGACTCTCCAGCAAGAACACTGGAGTGGGTTGCCACGCCCTCCTCCAGGGGATCTTCCTGACCCAGGGATCGAACCATGATCCTTCCATCTTCTGCACTGGCGAGCAGGTTCTTTACCACTAGCACCACCTGGGAAGCCCCTGTCCTTACCCTAATGAATAATCAAAATTGGTACCCAAGGCTAGGGCACTGCCACAACTGAAACCCAGTGGGCAGGCAGCGGGTGGCAGGAACACAGATGTTGTGGGTTTTGTGTGCTGGAAATCTGGGGGCTCTTGGCCAAATCATAGGTGAATTTGTTTCCTGCAGTAGTCTGAGAGGCAGGTTCTGTGCCTGCCACGGCTGTAACTTAAGGAGAAGTTGGAAAGAGCTAGACTGTTAGCGAATATTGGTCGTTCCCTGTTACTTTTAGTAAGATATGCAAAGAAAAAGGATGACATCCACACATATTGGGCAGATTTAAAGCAAAGATGAAAGGGAAAAACATCTAAAAATGTAGGGGCTTCTCAGGGTTGAAAAAGCCATCTGTTTCTGTCACCCAAACAACAGGAGATCTGACAGTTATGGCTCAGAGATTTTCTCAAAGACTGTCAAGCAAAACATTCATTCAAGGAGTCCAGCCCCAAGGCAGGGATCAGACCAAGGCTTCTCATCCTCAGCAAACCTCTTATTTCAGTAGGACTCCAAATAGCTGCCTTTATGTGAGGAAAGAGGTGTGGCTAGAGCCCAGAAGCAAAAAGATGAAGTCGACTTGAGAATTCTGTGAGAAAATAGCTCCAAGTGTGGTTACTGGCTTAGAAGATGACTGGAGACAAACAGATTTTTTTTTAACCCTTGCCTGAGATCGGCATGCACACACTGCTATATTTATTTACTTATTTTGGACTGTTTTGGGTCTTGGTTGCCGCGAGAAAGCTTTCCCTAGTTGCAGTGAGCAGGGGCTGCTCTGCATTGCGGTGCACAGGCTTCTCATTGCGGCGGCTTCTCACTGCGGCGGCTTCTCACTGCGGTACACAGGCTTCTCACTGCGGTGCACAGGCTTCTCACTGTGGCAGCTTCTCACTGCGGCGGCTTCTCACTG
>NW_024070201.1:71637337-71869706 GCF_014754425.2 Oryx dammah
GGTGCACAGGGTTCTCACTGCAGTGGCTTCTCACTGCGGTGCACAGGCTTCTCACTGCGGCGGCTTCTCTTGCTGCAGGACAGGGGCTATAGGCGCCTGGGCTTCAGCAGCTGCAGCACAGGGACTCACTGGTTGCGGCTCACCGGCTCTAGATCGTGAGCCCAGTAGCTGTGGCCCACAGTCTTGGTTGTTCCGTGGCATGTGGCATCTTCCCGTACCAGAGATCGATCCTGTGTGCCCTGCACTGGCCAGTGGATTCTTACCCTCTGTGCCACCAGGGAAGTCCTGGAACAAACAGACTTTGACTTCTAATACATCTTCCAGGGAACTGTGTTGTTTTTTTTTCCCATAGTTGATTAGGCCCTAAGCCAGCTCTCAAGGAAGACATGTTTTCTGACACCCACTTCCGATGGGGGCAGAAGAGAAGGCAGACTGTTCCAGAGCAGACAGAGCATCCTCTGCCAGGTCGGGGTCCTGACAGTTCCTGCCCGGGGACTCATGTGTGTTGTCCATGCTCTGTCCTCTGGGTGCAGGCCTTTACTGTGGTCTTCCTTTCTCTGTTTTATTCCTGCCTATTGGTCAGGAGGGTGGGACAAACAAATTGTCTTTGGCCTGCAGGCCATCGGACCACAAGGAACCACATTTGGGCCCGGCAGAGAGGTCTGTGTGTCACTGAGGGATCGCCAGTATTGTAACTGGACGGACTTCGGCATGTTGCCCGTGGAGGAGGGTTGAGTGTGTCCTCCTCACGGGGGAGTGGGCACCCAGAGGGATGGACTTTGGCACAGTTTGCTAGTGATCCCCTGAGATCTGTCCACTCTCCTAGGCATGAAGCCGGGCCACTACCAGCTCACCCCACTCTCTTTAGGTTTATCCAGTGACAAGTTTCCTCCAATAAAATATGAATGTAAGTAGTATTTCCCACTTACAGACCCAGGTCTGAGATTATGGGCATGTCAGCTCCACAATTTCTCCTTGCTCCCTCCAGAAGCAACCTAGATACGGTGGTAACTTGAGTTCTACAAAGCTGATGTTGCTGTGGTCTTAGGGAAAAGTGGAAGGAATGTGGGTCCATGAACTATTGAGTGAGTAGAGTTGTCTAGCATCCTGGACTGTTACAGGCGAGAAAAATAAAATTGTTTCTTCTGTAGGTCTTTTGTGTTGAGCAGAGCTGCCTTGCTTAATACATGATCTTTGCTTTTCTGCCCCTGAGACCGCCACGAGAGATGAATTTCCATCTCCTACTTCTCACGTGCTCTGATTTTCCTTGTGTGGCTGTAACTAGTCCTGGTGAATGGAGCTACTGTGTTATCTGCTGCACAGATATTTATTATGGTTATATCTGCATTTGAGTGGCTCCCTGATACATAGCTTAACTCCTTTCCATTGTTTTTAATGCTTTGGCCTGAATTGCACTTTGTTTGATAATGAGATAATGACTTCTGTTAGCCATCATTATTATTACATATTTGACTAGAATGCCTTTGTTTGTCTTTTAGCTTCAACCTCTTTCTATCGGTATATTTCTTGCATCTGCTGAAGAAAGTGTTAGTCACTCAGTCTGACTAACAGTCAAAAGTCTGACTCAGACTCAGTCAAAAGTCTGACTCTTCATGACCCCATGGACTATAGCCCGCCAGACTCCTCTGTCTCTGGAATTCTCCAGGCAAGAGTACTGGGGTAGGTTGCCATTCCTTTCTCCAGGGGATCTTCCCGACCCAGGGATCGAACCTGGATCTCCTGCATTGCAAGCCGATTCTTTACCATCTGAGCCACCAGGGAAGCCCCATACACACTTGCATACAGTGAAGGGTTGATTTTAATTTTACTTTGAGATTTAATCTAAATACATATATATTTTTAAATTAGTTTAAATACAGACGTATAACTAGAGATTGAATCAGTAATCAAAAATCTTCCAGCAAAGAACATTTTCAGGCCAGATGGCTTCACAGTTGAATTCTTTCAAATATTTAAAGAGGAATTAATACCAATACTTCTCCAAACCTTCAAAAATTAGAAAAGGAGGGAACACTATCTAACTCATTCAATTAAGTCCATTATTATCCTGATACTAAAGCCAGACAAAATACCACAAGTAAAGAAAACTACATACCAATATCTCTTAAGAATAATGATGCAAAAATTTTCAATGAAATGCTAGCAAACTGAATCCAACAGCCTATTAAAAGGATTATACACCATGATTGAAGGCAGGAGAAGAAGGGGACAACAGAGGATGAGATGGTTGGATGGTATCACTGACTCAATGGACATGAGTTTGAACAAGCTCTGGGAGATGCTGAAGGACAGGGAACCCTGGCGTGCTGCAGTCCATGGGGCTGCAAAGAGCAGGACATGACTGAGCGACTGAACAGTAACAACACCGTGACCAAATGGGATTTATCCCAGGAATGCAAAGCTGGTTCCACAAATCCAATAGCTTTTTATAATAAAAACACTCAGTAACTAAGAATAAAAGGGAATTTCTTCAACATGGGAAAGGACATTTATGAAAAGCCCATGGCTCACATCATTCCCAACAGTGAAAGAGCAAAAGTTTCCCTAACTAGGTTCAGAAACAAGACAAGGATGCCCACTTTTGTCCTTGCTGATCAGTACTGCACTGGGAGTTCCCGTCAGAGCAGTTAAAATTCTTATTTAGGAAGCCTTCTTTTTTTTTTCCTAGTGTGTACCTTCATAATTATAGTGTTATATATAGAACACTTAGTTCTATAGAGACAGTATATATCACTGTCCCAGAATCAACAATGAAAAATTGGTACATTGCCCACCTCCCCATTTTTCTCTCAACACAATGCAAAATGATCGCTATACATGTTTATATTTGTACTATTGAAGCTGAAGCTCCAATACTTTGGCCACCTGATGTGAAGAACTGATTCACTGGAAAAGACCCTGATGCTGGCAAAGATCGAAGGCAGGGTAGGAGAAGGTGATGACAGAGGATGAGACGGTTGGATGCCATCACTGAGTTGATGGACATGAGTTTAAGCAAGCTCGGGGAGTTGGTGACGGACAGGGAAGCTTGACATGCTACAGTCCATGGGGTTGCAAAGAGTTGGACATGACTGACTGAGCGACTGAACTGAGTTTGTATTATTAAGTGTTATAATAAATGTATTAATATATTATTCAATTTCTCAGTGTGTGATGATCTTTAACTCCCAGCTCCTACAGATAGACAGGCCCATCAGAGGACACTGTCTATTCTCATCTTCTCTCTCCTCCTCCACCCCATTTTTTATTAGGTGTGACATTTCTATGTTGTCATGGCATATATGACTTTACACCCAGATGTCCACATTTCTTGTCGCTGCTCTACATTTAAATATATTCAGCGCTTGCTCCTGGTCCTGTTGCTGTGGTTTCCCTAGTCACCACTTGGTGGTCTACAGCTTGTTCTCTGATGTTTTTCTCAAGAAGGGATCATGGGAACAGTACTCCCTGGGTTCCTGAATGTCTAAAAAATGTTTGGAGCTTTTATACTTGAGGAACAGCTTGACAGCATATAAAATCCTTGGCATACACGTTTTCCCTTAAATATCCCATGAGTATTGTGCCACTGTTTTGTCACTGAAAATTGCTGGGCCTAGCCTGATTTTATCCTTTAATGAGTGTTGTTCTGGGGGGCCTGTCTGCTCACGGGATATTTTCTTTATCTTTAAAGTCCAATAATCGTATTAAGGGAGTCTTGGAATTTTCAGTTCTAGAAACAGAACTTTCTCTGGCACACATAGTATCATTTACATACATTTATATCTTTTATTTCAAGAAAGTTTCCTTTAGTTCTTTGTTTTTGGATTTTATTGTTTTGTTTTTCTTGTCTAGAGACTCCAATTGTGTGTATGTTTGCTCTCTCATGTCTTTTTCCTATATTTATCATTTTCTCTCATTAAAAAAACCACTTTCTACATTTTGTCTCATTCTCTTCACTTTCCCTGTTTATACCCTCTGTTTCTACTTTCTGTGTCTAGGTCCTCCTCCTGACTGCTTCCTCATCTCTGAAAATTTTTTTTTTTTTCGTTATGCCTCTGCTCTCAGTTCCTCCAGCTCTTGTCTCGCCTCTTCCCGTTGTCCTGCCATCTCTTCACTGCCTGATTAGATGTCTGCTTTGTGCTCTTCCCTCACAGAGGCAATGATTTTATTAAGATTTGTTAATTCATAAAACAGACGACTCCTTTGGGGTTGGCCTGCTCCCATGTCTTTGAAGTGTCTGTCTAATAAAAGATCTGTCTCCTTGGGCTGAACTGAGCTGTAACTTGTCTTTTGTTTTAAACCCGTTAGTCCGTCATTCTTAATTTTTGTTGTAACAAGACAAGAACAAAGGAAGAGAAATAAACTGACCTGACACTTCAATTAAAAATAAACTTAAAAAACTAATCTGGGGGAAAAAAAATGGAAACAAATGAATGCCGCAACAAATGAATGCCGCAAACCCTTTGTCCAAAAGACAGCCTCTTGACCTTCACAGGTGTTCTCAATGTACTCGAATTGCTAAGCGCACCTATATTGTAGAGGCAGAGCTCAAGCCTGCCTCGCCAGCCACTGTCAGCCCTCAGAAAGCCCTTCACCTCCCTGCTCCCCAACCCACCAGCCTATGTGCATCTCCAGCTTTAGGTCTCTGCAGCTTCCCTCAGTGTAAAGGTTCCTTCTGCCCTGTGAGCAGGCAGGACCCATACAGAGAGAGGGTCCCCAGGAAGAAATGGGGGCATGAGATGCTTCCTTCTGTAGGCTCAAGGGGGCCCTAGCTTAGAGAAACCGACCCGGTGGAGTGACAAGGCCTGATTTGCATTTTTTAAAAAATGGTTCTGGTTTCTGAATGGTTGTTATATAAGATCTGTTAATTCATAAAGCAATGTTTGGTCAAATTTTTCATCTGTTCTGTGAACATTTTTTTTCTGGCCAATGTTCTTTTTTTTTTTAAGAGTTAACACGGCTTTTAAAAGTTAATTAATTTTTGGTTGCTCTGGGTGTTTGCTGCTGTGCGTGGCTTTCTCTAGTTTCAGCAAGTAGGCGCTGCTCTTTAGCTGTGGCACACAGGGCTAGTTGCCCTGCAGCTGTGGAATCTTCCCAGACCAGGGATGGAGCCCATGTCCCCTGCATTGGCAGGCAGACTCCTAACCAACCACTGGAACACCAGGAAGTCCTGGCCAGTGTTCTTTACTGATAGGTTTAATGGCATTTCCCATCCTTTTGTGAAGGATCTTTGTATTGTTCCTATGCTCACTCAGTTAAAAAAAATGTCATCCCTTGGAATGAGTTGGATTCTCATGCCCCCAGCTACGTGTAGAAGGCTCTTTCCGGCAGTGTGATTTGGCTGGCGCTTGCTGAGAGCTGCTGTCGCTGGGCTATTGTGCCATTTTCTCTGTGCGTTAGTTGCCTCCCTCCACCTCCCACCAGACCACAATGGGTCTTCACCATCTCTCCTCTGTGCTTCTCACATCTGTATGCAGCTTGTGTTGAATACAAGGGATCTAGGTTTATTATTTTAGGCCAGTGGTTCTCAACCAGGGGTGGTTTTCCCCCTCAGGGGATATTTTGTAATGTCTGGAAACATTTTGGGTTGCCACAGTTTGGCGTGGGCCTTGATGCTTCCAGTGGGTAGAACTCAGGGATGCTGCTTAACGTTTTATAATGCATCAGCCCATACAACAAAGAATTGTGTACCCAAAATGTCAGTAGTGCTGAGGTTGAGAAACTCTTCTTTAAAATGAGCTCTCAACTAAAGGTAAAGTATTTTTGCTGGAGTTTGTGGAAATTGGCCACACCTGGGGTGGCTTGTTCTTCAGCTTTCTGCCAGCCCCCACCAAGCAATTTCTGCTGTACTTCATCTTCACAACTTCTGCAAATCTTTGCATTTGCTAGTCTACATTTTTGAGTGCTTGGTTAATATCCTTTTTTTTTTTTTTTCTGTTTACCTTTTCACTTTTGAATATCCAGGAAAAGAAGAGAAAATTTGCTTCTTCCTGCTTCTCCATTCATTCCAAAATCTCTGGGTGGATACGTTAAAACTTCAGCTTGAAATATTTCAGTTTCACCAGGGAATGTGAATTCAAGCTTCAAAACCATCTACCGTCCATTTGGGCTTATGTTATCTGCTGGAAAATGCTTTTTACCCTCCACTCAGTGCTAAGATTTCTTTCTAGGCTTTAGTGGGATGGTGAGTGGTGAATTCTGCCTTAGTTTCTCCCTAACCTGGTGGAGACGCCACTGGAACTCAAGCTCTGTGTGAGGCTGGGGTCTTCTAGGGGGCCCTGTCTTGAGTGGGCTCTGGGTGTTCAATCTGTTGTTTCTCATTTCTATCAGCCCATGAGAACCAGAGCTAGGCTTCGTATGTCTTGACAAATGAATGCCCTCAAGGAGAAAGGGAGCCTCCTGCCCTGCCCACCACTCTGGATTCCTGATTTCACTTATTTTTTTGGCTTCTGAGTGTCCTATACTTTCTTGTGAGATCATTGATTAATTTTTTAAAAATTATTATTTTGACCAGCTTTTAAAATTGCTTTGAGCATAAAAGTCAGTCAGCAGATATATTCCTCTAGACTGCCCCGAACAGAATCTCTCTCCTTACGCCTCTAAACCTCTATTTCCTCATCTCCATGGGATGAGGGATAATAGCAGAGGTTATCTCAACACTTTCCATGAGCATTAGCGAGGTAGCTTAGGTAAAGCACCCAGAGCCACGCGTGGCAGAGAGGAGTGCCAGGCAAGTGTTAATTCTCCCCCCTTCCCTTCTTCCCAGCCCCTTCCAGCGCCCCCTTCCCCTCTCCCTGTGGTGGGGGAGAGCCTTGGGCAGTGACTCCCCCATGCCCAGCAAGCCCTGCTGGTCCACAGAGGCCGCCAGGACCCCACCTCCTGCCCACGCCTCATTTCCCGTTCCCCGGCGCCAGTCCTCAGGGACGAGCTCCTCAGCCTCACAGAGCTTTCACTGTTTCCTCTGTTTCCAGCCGCGCTGGGAAAGGGCCAGAAATAATGTTTCTCGCTGTCAGCACCCTTCCCTGCCAGCCGGAAACGACTCTGTCTGTGTGGAGGCACGGCCCCTGGGTCGGTGTGCCAATTCTAAGATCTGGCCTCAGATCTCTCTCCTTCCTCTCCCCTCTGAGCACCCTCTACCCAAAAACAGGCATGAGGGGAGCATTGAAGTTTTTCTTGATTTTTTTGGAAAGCTTTTAATTTTTAAATAATTTCGGATTTAGGGAAAAAAAGTTGCAAAAATAGTACAAAGAACTTCTGTACATCCTTAGCCCTGATTCCTCAAATGTTCACGCTTTACATCATTTGCTTTATCATGTTATTCATTGATTTATCTATCCATATATATATACACACATACATCAGTACGGTTCTTATTTTCTGGACCATCTGGTCACGGTTGCACATATAGCAGCTCCGTGTCGTATCCCTCATCAGTGCTCCTCGACAGTTAGCTCCCTGCCCAAGGGTCCATGACTTTGACCATTGACTGTCTACTTGCTGACATTGATCACTGTTAATTTATTTGACTAGTTAGTTCACGTCTGTCTACCCTGGTAGACTCTGAGACTCGTGAAAACAGACATCATGTCTAGTTTTGTTACCGTGGTATCTCCTGGGCCACCTGACACATAGTAGGCACTCAATAAGTCCCTGGGGCATGTATGAATGGCTGCAGCCCTTTGCTTTCTTATCCGCGCTTTCATCGACTTTTCCCGAGTTTTGCAATAGAGCGTCCCCAGCTATGAAGAGTGAGGGTATGCTTGATTGTCCAGAGAAGAAACAGGCCTATTTCCAAAATCACACAAGCTCGTTCTACCTTTGTGACTTGTGTCCCCCACGTTCCCAGCCCCATGGAAATAGCTCTAGACTCTAGAAACCCACGCAGAAGGCCTCTGGGTAGTAAGTAGTTCTCAGTAAAATTAAGTTATTTATATTCTTAATACTTGGTTTTGAAATTTATATGGTTGGAGAAGGAAATGGCAACCCACTCCAGTATTCTTGCCTGGAGGATCCCATGGACAGAGGAGCCCGGCAGGCTACAGTCCATAGAGTCTCAGAGTCGGACACGACTGAAGCGACTTGGCCCTGGGTGTTTCTAGTGATTTATGCCGATACCAGGAGTGACCTTAGAACCCATCCCAAAATGACAGCTGTGCTTGGCTTTGCAGTCCTGCAGGTGATCAGAGAGACTTTCTGGGAAGACAATCTCACTCCTTCCAGGAGGTCTGGACTCTCCTGGTAATAGTAGTTGTTAGGGCTAAACTCAGAAGACTAGGAGTATACCCCGGGATATAGGAGAGCTTCTGTCACTGACAGGCGCAAGTAAAGAGCTTCTGGATGAGGTTTACCAAAAAGGCCAAGTACAGACCAGATGTAAATGAAAAGGAAAAGGCCACATGTGACCAAGCAACGAGCCAGTACTGAGGAGAACACCTAGGAGCAGGGCTTCTTGGCATCAGAATCGCTCTGAGAGCTGGTTAAACTCAGAACCTCAATTATGCTAAATCACAACCTCTAAGGAGTATCCTAAACTGATCTAGATGACACTGGACTTTGAGACCCAACAGCTTAGAGAAAAAGACTCTACAAGGTGACCTGGAACGAGATGCAACCAGTGCCAAATACATGGGTGTGGACACAGATTCTGCAAGATAATCCGAGACTATCTAAGTAAGCACTAAGTAATTGCTGTACATGTTCCATGCACAAAATGATTCTGAGTGGTAGGTTTAATGTGTGAGTGTTCCATTTATGGATTCCGTATGCATACATCATGGAGGTTTTTAAAAATAAATGTAGATGCCTTGTTCTTTGGTTGGTTTTGATATATATGCTGGAAAAGAAACCTTGGTATATGCAATAATAGTTTGCAAAGCAATAATGCTTAATCCAATACCATCTCCATATTATTAACAGTCTAAAATATTACTTTGGTCTGCCTTCAGTCCCTGCAGTGGGTTGGAGTAGAGCTGTTTGATTGCAGTTGATATAAAAGGGAGCTCCCAGATCAGGGAAGAAAAGAGAAACATCTAATGAAGGGGAAAAGGTGGAGGAGCTTAAAGTGGTTTCAGTGAGTGTTGAGGCAGCTGCCCTTAAATCCTCGCTTAAAGAATGAGGTCCTAAGGATAGTTCACTCCCCTTGTTTCCTTTGGAACTAGCTGTCACAGCATTCAGCATTTCATTTATTAAACTATCACCCCAGAACTCTCTTAGTTTTCCTCCAGGGAATGTCTAGGGGCATTATAACAGGGGGGATTTGAAGGAACCAAAGTGCCAAGATGCTGAACTGAAATTCACTAGAATGAAAGCTTCAGGAAGGCAGAGATTTTTGTCTTCATCATTCACTGTGGTGTGTTCCCGGCACTGGGAACAGCACAGGGCAAACGGCAGGTGTTCATATTTGTTCAATGGCCATTATGAGATTCCAAAAGGTAAAAAGAGGAGGAGGCATGACTCAAGACGCACACCTCTGAATCTAGATCGAGGAGCACGCGGATGGACTGACCTTCTCGTGGCAGCCAGTGGTAATGGAGTCCTCCAGCTCCTGGAGTTAATGTGTTGACGGGGTTGGTTCCTTCTGAAGGCTCTGAAGACAGAGTCCATTCCATGCCTCTCTCTTAGTTTCTGGTGACTTTCAGAAATCCTTGGAGTTTCTTGGCTTGTAGACATCTATCTCTAAAATTTATGAGAATACAGATAAACTCCCATTGTTGCTAATGGCAAGCTAAATACTTTGGATACACCCTCCTACTGGTGACAACTTAAAAAAAGCTGAGTGAAATTTAAATTCATTTTGTTAAAAGCATTAAAAAGTTGACAAGACAATGATGAAGTACTGAGCCAAAACCTAGAAGGTGAAAACTCAGAGAAGTATTATCAACTCAGCACTCAAAATTATCTTCACAGTGAGGTCATTTGTTAATCTAGCAGAATCAGTTACAAAACTGGTAACTCTTTTCTTCCAAGCTAGAACCTCAAATATCTATAACTTCAGTGTATGGGTAAGCAAGAAGTAAACTAGTCTGAGCAGCCTTGCAACTCAGATTTGCTTTAGCAGGGAGCCCAGGGAAATCTCCACCCTTGAATTCAACCAGGGTAATCTCAGATTATCTGTGCTTCCAGGTGCTCTGTAGAAGTAAATAAAAATATTTTCTAGAAAAAAATCTCTTATGAAGAAGAGCACTGCCCTACTGTTCTCAAGTTACTTCTATAACTAAGTTTTCATATACACAAGATAACCGAATGCATAAGGAAATGTGAAAGGAGTGAGAACCAATAGAAATAGATTTCCCAAAGACTTGAGATATTGATATCATGAGACCCAGAGAATAAAACACGGATGCTGGCTGTGCTTAAAGAAATGAAATGTGGGTTTGAAAATATCTGTGAAAAAAAAAACAACTATATATGTGTTCAGTCGTGTCCGACTCTTTGTGACCCTGTGGACTGTAGCTCACCAGGCTCCTCTGTCCATGGAATTTTCCAGGCAAGGATACTGGAGTGTGTTGCCACTTCCTACTCCAGATAAAAACTCTAAAAGTATTATAGAATATTTGGAAAAGAACCAAATAGGATTTTAGGGAGGAAAAAAATACAGTAACTGAAATTGAATAGCTCAATGAGTGGTTTAATTGTAGATTAACCACATCAGAACAGGGAATTTGTGAACTCAAAACAAGTCATAAAAAAATATGAAAACTTTAGCAAGGAAAAACGAAAACTATAGAAGTAATGATAAGAAATATTAAAGGATGTAGCTGGAAGATTCAACGTGTATTTCATCAGAGATAAAATATAAGAAAAAGAGAGTAAGAGGCAATATTAGAAGAGATAATGATTAAAGGATTTTTCAGAATTGAAGGAAGATACCCATCTACAGATCTCAAAAGTCAAAATAATCTCAAGCAAGATAAATGTAAAGAAATCTCTACTTGAACATATTATAGTGAAGCTGCGGAAAGCCACTGAAAAAGAGAAAAGTTTATTAAAAACAGCCAAAGGCAAAAAGGATTACCTTCAAAGAAGCCATTTAGACTGAGTGTTGGCTTGTTAGCAGTAATTGTACCAGAAGATATTTTAGTTACTTCTTCACTGTGATGAAGGAAATTAAATGTCAAGCTACAATTATACCCTCAGTGAAAACATCCCTTGAGAATATTGAAGAATATTCTTCAAGCAAAGTTAAAAATACAAAAAGACAAAAGCACTAGATTATTTATTGCAATACTATATGTATTAGAAAAGACCGGAAATAACCCAAGTTCATCCATTGGAGACTGGTTGCATAAATCATGACACATCCACAAATGAAGCCTGAGCAACTGTAAGAAGGGATGAAGAACATCTCTACCCACTACTCTGGAATGACCCCTAAGGTGTGTTAAGTACAACAAGTATGTATGGCACGCTACCTCTTATCTGAAATTGTGAGATACACACATATGCATGTATGTGTTTATATTACAAAAAAGGGAAGACCATGTATTTTTTTTTTTAAAAGATTACATGTGGGCAGGAGGAACAGAGATGTGGATGGAAGTTAGACATCTTTGAACAACTTTATCTTGTAAATATGACTTATCTTGTAAATCTCTTATATAATTACAGAGCAGAATGAAATTTAAGAACTAATCCCTCCAATTAAAAGTAAAATAAAACAAAGGAGCCCAACTGTGTGTCAAAGTGGACCAATGGTATAGAAAAGAATAAGTCTAAGCATTTTAAGCATAGTAATCTGCTACACATCCTGAATAGAATACAGACAAGGAATAAAGAACTGCCAGAACAACAACAGCACCTTAGACTGTTTCTACTAGTCATATGGTTGGTGCTAATGCTGGTATTGTTACTCTGAGACTGTTGTGTGTTTAGAATGGAATCAGGGCCAGAACCATGGGTGAGGTTACTGAGACCCTTAGGGCTCACAATAGAAGGATGCACCCATCGCCTACACAACCCTGAGAGTGAGGCCGCCTTAAATTTTACACCATCTGTGTCTCACCTGCCTCACCCTTGTGCTGGCCACGTGTAGGATAAAGCAAGTGAATAAATATGCTGATGTCAGGGAGGACCATGATCTTTGATGTGAGAACATGCTTGATGAGATTAAGTGAAAACCTGTACTCTCAAATTTGAATTGGAAATATGAACATCAACTTATAACATTTTTCTTCTTGTGATATTTTTTATCTTAAAAATAAGAACAGATTTCCTAATTCTGTCCACAGAAAAGTCCAGAAACAATAACTAGCCCAATTGTAAGAAGCACCCCTGCTGCCCAGATTGTGGTCTTTCAATACCACCGGCCACTGAAAGTTACCATGGAACTTTTCAGAAATGTACTGGGGGGTGGGGGTGGGGAGGCTGGAACATCTTTTCTCACCAGAAAGCAAAGAAGCTATTAAGGACTACTAGGGTAACTCCCAGGTAGCTCAGACGGTAAAGCGTCTGCCTGCAATGCAGGAGACCTGGGTTCGATCTCTGGGTCGGGAAGATCCCCTGGAGAAGAAAATGGCCACCCCACTCCAGTATTATTGTCTGGAAAATCCCATGGACGGAGGAGGAGCCCGGCAGGCTACAATACATGGGGTTGCAAAGAGTGGGATACGACTGAGGGAAGAAGGAGGAGGTGGGGGATGGGAGGGGGGCACAAGGAGAAAAAGAAGAACTCGAAAGGACCTGGATGCCCATTTATTTAAGCTCATACTGACCATGGATGGAACAATGGGTGCATCAGTATGTATTATAACTGCAGTGCTTTGAAGCACATCAGATGTGTTTAATTGCATAAATCTATGTGAGTGAGTGAAAGTCGCTCAGTCGTGTTCGACTCTTTGTAACCCCATGGACTCTTTGTGAACCCATGGACTATACAAAATTCTATAATGATATAAAAAAATCTCATGAATCACCTTTGGGAGATAGCAAGGGACTAACTTATTATGGAAATGTTAAATAAAGGGGGGAATCAATTATTTGGCCTTCAGAATTACCAAATGATTGATGTGAAAGTGAAAGTTGCTCCATGGACTCTTTGCAACCCCATAGACTACACAGTCCATGGAAGTCTCCAGGCCAGAATACTAGAGTGGGTAGCCTTTCCCTTCTCCAGGGGGTCTTCCCAATCCAGGGACTGAACCCAGGTTTCCCTCATGGCAGGTGGATTCTTTACCGGCTGAGCCACCAGTGAAGTCCAAGAATACTGGAGTGGGTAGCCCATCCCTTCTCCAGGGGATCTTCCCAACCCAGGAATTGGACCGGGGTCTCCTGCATTGTAGACGTTTCTTTACCAATTGAGCTATCAGGGAAGCCCAGTGATTGATGAGGAAATGTTTCTCTTCACAAAAGTATTCCAGCTAATTAGTGAAGTGGGCCTAGCATTAGAATGTCACCATTCTTCAGCCTCTAAGGAATTCATGATGCTAAAGCTGAAGCTCCAGTACTTTGGCCACCTCATGCGAAGAGTTGACTCATTGGAAAAGACTCTGATGCTGGGAAGGATTGGGGGCAGGAGGAGAAGGGGACGACCGAGGATGAGATGGCTGGATGGCATCACGGACTCTATGGACGTGAGTCTGAGTGAACTCCGGGAGTTGGTGATGGACAGGGAGGCCTGGCGTGCTGCGATTCATGGGGTTGCAAAGAGTCGGACACGACTGAGCGACTGAACTGAACTGAACTGAAGGAATTCATGGATGTAGGCGGTGACCCTCGGTCCCTAGATATGCGTCCAAGAGAAACCACGGACCTTACGTGCTTCCTGATGGAAGAACACAAGCTCACCTGTGAAGCACTCTTGCCAAACAATTGAACCCGAGTCTGATTCAGTCTCCAGATCCAGTGACAGGAAACACAGAGAACAGAGAAATGAGTCAAATGACAGAATAGAGGTGCAATTAGCAAAATCCAGACTGTGTCTTCAATAACAACAGCCACAAAATGCAAGACAGAGAAAGATGGAGGAGGAAATGTATAGAAGGCCCTGAAGTGACAAACTGGCCAGTAATAACACACAGAGCTCGTTTACTTGCCAGTTCAAACAGATAAACTGTAGAAACAAAATGAATAGGACAACTGGGGACAGGCGCACACTGGCAAGATACACGATGATGTACTGCATTTTTACTGATATTTCCCCCTGTCATCTTTTTCTGGTGCTGTTGAGATATAATTGACATGTAGCATTGTATTAGTTTAAGGTGTACAACACAGTGATTTGATCTGTGTGTATACTGCAAAATGACTACCACAAGTTTAGTCGATATCCATCAGTGATATTTTGGCAGTAGATAAGATGATTATGTTTAGAAAGAGAATCTTGAGGACTTCCCTGTTGGTTCAGTGGTGAAGATTCCATCTGTGCTTCCAATGCAAGGGGTGTAGGTTCTATCTCTGATCTGGGAACTAAGATCCCACATGCTTCATGATGTGGCCAATAAATAAATAAATACTAATTAAAAAAATAGTTCATCAGGCACTCTATCTATCAGATCTAGTCCCTTAAATCTATTTCTCACTTTCACTGTATAATCATAAGAGATTTGATTTAGGCAGGAGGAGAAGGGGACGACAGAGGATGAGATAGCTGGATGGCATCACTGACTCAATGGACGTGAGTCTGAGTGAACTCCGGGAGTTGGCGATGGACCAGGAGGCCTGGCGTGCTGCGATTCATGGGGTCGCAAAGAGTCGAACATGACTGAGCGACTGAACTGAGCTGAACTGAATTTTAAAAAATAGAAAGTCTCCTTCTGGTAAGATATATGTATAAAGCAGCTTCCCTTATGGTCCAGTGGCTAAGACTCTGCACTCCCAATGCAGGGGGCCTGGGTTTGATCCCTGGTCAGGGAATTAGATCCTGCATGCCACAACAAAGACCAAGCACAGCCAGATAAATAAATAAATATTTAAAAAGATACACATGTGAAATATTCACAGGCAAAATAGTATGATGTCTAGTGTTTGCCTCTAAGTAATTTAGGAGGATGTGGCAGGGGGTGGAAATGAAGAAAATAGGATTGTTCTTGAGTTCATAATTGATGAAACTTGTGATTGGTAGAGAGGTTCATAATACTAGTTTCTTTTCTATTGCTTATGCTGAAATTTTTCTTAATGTTCAAAAAGAATAAAGTCAAAATAAAGATTGTTCAGACAAAACCCTCTACCATTAAGGAGATTCTAAAGGAATTTCAGGCCAAAGAAAGGTTATTATAACTGGAAGGTTAGAAATGCAAGAAGGAATGAAAAAGAAAATGGTAAAGAAGAGATAAATCAAAATGAACAGTGATTATGTATAAAGAGAATATAACAATGCCTAATGAATACACAGAAGAACTGTACAAAAAAGATCTTCACGACCCAGAAAATCATGATGGTGTGATCACTCACCTAGAGCCAGACATCCTGGAATGTGAAGTCAAGCGGGCCTTAGAAAGTATCACTATGAACAAAGCTAGTGGAGGTGATGGAATTCCAGCGGAGCTATTTCAAATCCTGAAAGATGATGCTGTGAAAGTGCTGCACTCAATATGCCAGCAAATTTGGAAAACTCAGCAATGGCCACAGGACTGGAAAAGATCAGTTTTCATTCCAATTCCAAAGAAAGGCAATACCAAAGAATGCTCAAACTACCACACAATTGCACTCATCTCACATGCCAGTAAAGTAATGCTCAAAATTCTCCAAGCCATGCTTCAGCAATACGTGAACCATGAACTTCCTGATGTTCAAGCTGGTTTTAGAAAAGGCAGAGGAACCAGACATCAAATTGCTAACATCCACTGGATCATCGAAAAAGCAAGAGAGTTCCAGAAAAACATCTATTTCTGCTTTATTGACTATGCCAAAGCCTTTGACTGTGTGGATCACGATAAACTGTGGAAAATTCTGAAAGATATGGGAATACCAGACCACCTGGCCTGCCTCTTGAGAAACCTGTATGCAGGTCAGGAAGCAACAGTTTGAACTGGACATGGAACAACAGACTGGTTCCAAATAGGAAAAAGTACGTCAAGGCTGTATATTGTCACCCTGCTTATTTAACTCCTATGCAGAGTATGTCATGAGAAATGCTGGGCTGGAAGAAGCACAAGCTGGAATCAAGATTGCTGGGAGAAATATCAATCACCTCAGATATGCAGATGACACCACCCTTATGGCAGAAAGTGAAGAGGAACTAAAAAACCTCTTGATGATAGTGAAAGTGGAGAGTGAAAAGTTGACTTAAAGCTCAACATTCAGAAAACAAAGATCATGGCATCTGATCCTATCACTTCATGGTAAATAGATGGGGCAACAGTGGAAACAGTGTCAGACTTTAATTTTTTGGGCTCCAAAATCACTGCAGATGGTGACTGCAGCCATGAAATTAAGAGATGCTTACTCCTTGGAAGGAAAGTTATGACCAACCTAGATAGCTTATTCAAAAGCAGAGACATTACTTTGCCAACAAAGGTCCGTCTAGTCAAGGCTATGGTTTTTCCAGTAGTCATGTATGGATGTGAGAGTTGGACCGTGAAGAAAGCTGAATGCCAAAGCATTGATGCTTTTGAACTGTGATGTTGGAGAAGACTCTTGAGAGTCCCTTGGACTGCAAGGAGATCCAACAAGTCCATTCTAAAGGAGATCAGTCCTGGGTGTTCATTGGAAGGACTGATGCAGAAGCTGAAACTCCAATACTTTGGCCACCTCATGCAAAGAGTTGACTCATTGGAAAAGACTCTGATGCTGGGAGGGATTGGGGGCGGGAGGAGAAGGGGACGACAAGAGGATGAGATGGCTGGATGGCATCACCGACTCGAAGGACAAGAGTTTGAGTAAACTCTGGGAGTTGGTGATGGACAGGGAGGCCTGGCATGCTACAGTTCACGGGGTCACAAAGAGTTGGACACGACTGAGCGACCGAACTGAACTGAATGTACTCTTAAAATTACATTTTATTGTAATAAAATGAATAAAATAAAAAGAATAAAAATACACACCACAGAAATAGCATGTATTTGAAACATTGAATAAATTTAGTTAAAGAGGTCTAAGCTTCTTTCATGGTCTAGAAAGAGGATCTGATATGAAGTTACACTGGGTCCTGGCAAGTTTTGGATGCATATAACAATTTCCAGGATAATAACTCAGAGAGTCTGAGGAGTGCATAAGGAAGGCCTGATACTAATTGTGAAAAAGGGAAATGGAACCATAAAAATGTTCAATCCATCCGAGGGGAAAAAAGAAGAAAAATAAAAAGAAACATAACAAGTAGGCTAAATAAAAAGAACCAAAAAAGGATGGTAGACTTAAACTCAACTGTATTAGTAAATGCATTAAAATTAATAGGCCAATTACTTTAGGTAAAAAATAAAGATTTTAGATTGGATTTTTAAAACAAAGACATGGGCTGTTTCCAAGAGACGTCTAAAATGTAAAGTCATACTACAAAACAAGAATAAAAAACTTGTCCTATGTAAATATTAAACCCTCAAAGGTAATGAGTGGACAAGACTGTATTATAGATAAGAGACTAGTGAAAGTCGCTCAGTTGTGTCCGACTCTGTGTGACCCCATGTATCATTCAGTCCATGGAATTCTCAAGGCCAGAACACTGGTGTGGGTAGCTGTCAGGAGCTGCATTAGGCATTACTGACAAAATGGAGGCACGGCCCCAACCCCCTCTCCTCATCTCGCAGCCGGGGATGAAGGAGTTTCGTGATTCTGACTTGCTCTTTCCTTTCTTCAGTTGAGTTGGCTGGGAAGAATGTTAAGGTGCTTATTGTTCTTGAGAGAAGCATGAGAAAGCACAAACCCTTCTGCACTTGTGCCCAGAAAATAATCTATAATGTAACCACTGACATTTGTTCAAGGACTTTTACAAAGAATGTCCCAGGATGAGCACGTAGACCACAGTTTAAGGCCATGGGAAGGATTGTTATCTGAGACCTGTTTGTGAGGGAAATGTTTATGGCAAAGGAAGTATGCTGAGTTTAGGGTTTAGGAATAATTAAGAATAGTTAGAAGCCTTTTTAGGAGATAGTGAGCTTAGGATACTAGGGGCAAGCAGGATTTATAAAGATAAGAAATAAATTGAGGAATGTGGTATGCAGCCCAGACAAATTACAAAGTAATCACAAATAAACAGGATTCTGAGAGAATCGCTGAAGCAAGAACTCTGTTTGAAGGGCAACAATGAGACAATAAATCTGGGTGAGGGGGAACTGAAAATGTCAAACCTCTGACCTAATGCTTTTGTCAAAGTATGAAAGAAGACCTGATGTTTGAAATAAACATGTAGTCCCACACCTCGAGTCAGAGGCTACATCATTCTTCGCCGACACCACTCATCCCTTCAGGCTGATTCCCTGTATGCTGGAGCTGGACTCTGGTAGGTAGCCTTTCCCTTCTGCAGGGGATCTTCCCAACCCAGGAATCAAACCCAGGTCTCCCACATTGCAGGCAGATTCTTTACCAGCTGAGCCACAAGGGAAGCAAGAGACTAGATCTTAACTGTTCCAAACACAGAGAGAAATGATAATTATGTGTCATGACAGATGTATTAGCTACCATGGCAATCGTATTGCAGCATGCATGTATCAAAGCACTATGTGTTACACCTTAATCTTACACAACATGTCAAATACAATCTCAGTAAAAACAGCAGTGGTGTGGTTGCATATACAGTAGATAAAGTAGGCTTTAATGCAAAAAACTAATAGGGATAAGAGGGTAATTAGAGTGACTGGCATTTTGCTTATACTGAGAGTATTCACGGTACTCCCCTGGGTGGTGATGAGGAGGGTGGTTAGGGAACAGGGGGGACTCCTGGTTGTTGACAATGGTCAGTTTCTTTGGTAGATGGTGATTATATGGGTGTTTGCTTTGTAATCGTTGGGCACTCAGTTGCTCAATCGTGTCCAGCTCTTTGTAACCCCATGGACTGTAGCCCACCAGACTCCCCTGTCCATGGGATTCCCTAGGCAAGAATATAGGAGTGGCTTGCCATTTCCTCCTCCAGGGGATCTTTGCAACCCAGGGATCGAACCATGTCTCTTGTGTCTCCTGCATCGGCCTGCAGATTCTTTACCACTGCACCACCTGGGAAGCCCTTTATAATTCTTGGATAGAGGATCTACTGTACCTTAACGTCATAGCCTCTTCTGTGCCATATTCCACAGAAGAATTTGGTGTTTTTGTTGTTATTGTTGTTGTTTTAATAAATGAATGATGAGGGCTGTTCTATTCCAGGCAGTCTGACATCAGAGCATAAGCCCTTAGTCACATTAATTCTGTGTTTACAAATTACCTAATAGTAAGTAAAAATTTCTTTGTACATGTTAACTAGTTTAACCCTTATGATGGCTCTGTGAGGTGGATTCTATTTTTCATCTCCATTTTAAGATATGGAAACAGGGACATACACATGTTAAGTTCAAGGTCAGAGAACTAGAAAGGAACAGAGCCAGGAACTGAAATCTGTAACCTGGTTTCAAAGCCTCTGTGCCTGACAACTGTGTTGCAAGACCACTTTTCAACACTCTGATACAAAAGAAAAGGGCTTTTTTTGGTGTGGGCTGATACTATTTTTTCCTCTAGAAATAAATCTCTGCTGTCACATTGGGGAAACTTTTCATATTGAAGAACGTTTAGCCTAGAAGAGCAAACAGTTGGGGAGAAAAGTGGAGTGATTTCTATTTACTAAATCAGTAGTAGTTAAGCAGTATGTTTTGGAGGGGCAGAGGCAGACAGACCAGTAGGATTGAGAACCTAGGAATAGACCTAAGTAAGCATGGAAATATAGAAAAACAGAGAAGCCCTACAAATCAGTGATGGAAAAATGGACAATTTAACATATTCTGTAGGGGAAGATGGCTGTCTGTATGGAAAAATGTGAAAGTTGCTGCTTCACACCACATATAGTTATAAATTCCAGACAGATTTAAGGCTCTTTTAAAAGAAGATAACATAGGAGAAATGCCTTCACGTCTGTATGACTACACTGAAATTATATTTATATAAAAAACCCAACCCTTTATGTGACCAGAGACATAATACAGCCAGTAAAGATGTGCCACAGATGGGGACAAAATATTTAGAACTCATAAAACTGACCTCTTGGGCCCAGAATATATGAACTCCATCCCCCAATGAATTTTCTAAAAAGTCAACAGAAAAATAAGCAAAGTATTTGAGTTGGCAGTTCACAGAATTTAACAGATAAAAATGCAAGACAATATAAAACACAAGTTTTTAGTGTCAGTATGCCCTGTGTTTCCTATACTCCCTGTATATCCAAGTCCTGAGCTTCCTATGATTTATTTGGCAACTTTACAGAAAAAAATGCCCAACCTTACTAGAAATGAAAGCATGCAAATTACAACAATAAAAACTCACATCCATCAATTTAGCAAAAATGATGCTAAAAAAATTTAGCAAAAATGTTAATAATATTTGCTAGTGGGTATGTAAGAAGGGTACAGTCTCCTTAGAGAAGATTTTGCAACACCTACCAAAGTAAACAGATGTTCATTAAAATGTGACCTACCAAGTCTACTTCGAGGTGTCCATCAAGACACTTTCCCATCAGTGCATAAAGAAACTTGTACAAGGATATCGTTTGCTTACTATGGAAGCAACAAAACAAAATGAGATGAAGACAATCCTATTGTTCCTCAAGGGATCACACGTTTGTTTGATTATATAGTATAATTGTCTCATAATCGTTTAACAAAAGCCAAGTTCCCCGCACTATATAGTAGACAGACCCTGGTTGTTTATCTGCTCCATACAAAGCAGTTCGTATCTGAAACCCCAAACTCCTTGTTTGTCCCCCGCCCACTTTCCCCTTTGGCAACCTTAAGTTTGTCTTCTGTGTCTGTAAGTCTATTTCTGTTTTGTCAACAAGTTCATTTGTATAAATATCTTATTCTAGATTCCACATATAAACGGTACTCATGTGATATTTGTCTTTCTATCGGACTTACTTAGTATGATAATCTCTGGGTCCATCCATGTTACTGCAAATGGCATCATTTCATCCTTTTTCCCTGCTTATTTAACTTATATGCAGAGTACATCATGAGAAACGCTGGACTGGAAGAAACACAAGCTGGAAACAAGATTGCCGGGAGAAATATCAATCACCTCAGATATGCAGATGACACCATCCTTATGGCAGAAAGTGAAGAGGAACTAAAAAGCCTCTTGATGAAAGTAAAAGAGGAGAGTGAAAAATTTGGCTTAAAGCTCAACATTCAGAAAATGAAGATCATGGCATCCGGTCCCATCACTTCATAGGAAATAGATGGGGAAATAGTGGAAACAGGGTCAGATTTTATTTTTCTGGGCTCCAAAATCACTGCAGATGGTGATTACAGCCATGAAATTAAAAGACGCTTACTCCTTGGAAGAAAAGTTTTGACCAACCTAGATGGCATATTCAAAAGCAGAGACATTACTTTGCCGACTAAGGTCCGTCTAGTCAAGGCTATGGTTTTTCCAGTAGTTATGTATGGATGTGAGTTGGACTGTAAAGAAGGCTGAGCACTGAAGAATTGATGCTTTTGAACTGCGTTGTTGGATAAGGTTCTTGAGAGTCCCTTGGACTGCAAGGAGATCCAACCAGTCCATTCTGAAGGAGATCAACCTTGGGATTTCTTTGGAAGGAATGATGCTGAAGCTGAAACTCCAGTATTTTGGCCACCT
This sequence comes from Oryx dammah, assembly GCF_014754425.2. Taxonomy (NCBI): domain Eukaryota; kingdom Metazoa; phylum Chordata; class Mammalia; order Artiodactyla; family Bovidae; genus Oryx; species Oryx dammah. Next base: position 71,659,025 of record NW_024070201.1, read on the forward strand.
CATGGGGAGAGTTGACTCATTGGAAAAGACTCTGATGCTGGGAGGGATTGGGGGCAGGAGGAGAAGGGGACGACAGAGGGTGAGATGGCTGGATGGCATCACTGACTCGATGGATGCAAGTCTGGGTGAACGCCGGGAGTTGGTGATGGACAGGGAGGCCTGGCGTGCTGCGATTCATGGGGTCGCAAAGAGTCAGACACGACTGAGCAACTGAACCGAACTGAACTGATGCATAGCCTAAAAATCACCATTTTAACCTTCTAAGTGTACTGTTCAGTGGCGTTAATACATTCACAGGGCGCATCCATCACTAGCAACTATCTCCAGAATTTTTTCATTTTCCCAAACTGAAACCGTACCCATTAAACACTAACTTCCCGTCCTCCCTTCACCCCCAGGTCCTCTGGCAAACACTATTCCACGTTGTGTATCTATAAATTTGACTACCCTGGGAACCTATATCAGGGGAATTACATAGTATTTATCCTTTTGTGACGGACCTGTTTTGCTCAGCATAATATCTTCAAGGTTTTACCATGTTGTATGAGGTGTCAAAATTTCCTACTTTTTTTTTTAGGCTGAATGATATCCTTTTCTATGTATACATCACACTTTCTTTCTTTATTTATCTTTCAGTGGACACTTGGGTTCCTTCTATTGGTCTTTGGTGTCTGGAGGACCAGGGTTGGGTCTCCTGGTGGAGCCTGGCACATAGAAAGTAATATTCAGCTTTCAGATTTTTGAATTATTTTCCTGGAACTTGAGCACAGAAAGTGAGAGAGGCCACCACCACCCTGAGGAGGAAGCCAGGGAAATTCAAGGCAAAAAGTGCACAAGAGCAGCTTTCCAACGGTCCCACAGCCTCTTCTCTTCACCCTCCAGTCTCTCCTTCCCATGGCAGCCAATCCAAAGACCATTTCAATCCATTTTCAGACCTTTGGCGGCTCGCTGATATCCTCAGGATGCAGGTCAAGATTTTGATGATGGTCCACAAATCCCTTCATGCCAGCCCCATCCTGTCTCCATTCTCGTCTCTTAGCGCTGCTCACACCAACTGGATTCAGCTTCTTCTCAGTCATAAAGTCTATCACCTGTAGGTACGTGCAGCTCTGTCTGCCTGGAACACTCCTGTTGGGGCTAACTCCTATTTATCCCCAGAGTCTGTGTCTGTCATATGAACCGTTGCCTCACTGGTTGAGGGTTCAGTGATAAGAAGCACATTTTCAGCTGCAGGTAACAGGAGGCTTGGTATATGGTGGTTAATCAGGAAGGATTGTTTTTGTTGCCATCACAATAAACAGAAGTCTAATGTGGGTTAATCCAGTGGCTCAGAACATCCAGGGTCCAGAGAGCCCCCAGCTCTCCTCTCTACCAGCCTCCGGTGATCAACTCATCCTCTGGGCCTGGCAGCCCTCCTGGTGCCAAGATGCTGGCAGCAGCTCCTGACTGCAAGGGTCCAGACTTGTGTCCTCTTTAGACACAAAGAAAACTTTCTCCAAAGCCCCCTGTCAGGCCTCCTTGACCATCTCATTGAGCCATGATGTCACATGCCCTTACTGCAGCTAGTCACGTGGCCCAGGGAATGAGGTCAGGGTGAATATTCAGGCAGTCAAGGACCTGCGCCCTGCATAGCATGGGGAAGGCTCCATCACTGTGCTGTCTGAAGCTTGAACAAAATCACTGTCTTTTAGCAAGGAGGGAGTGCAGCAGTGGCCCTATCTCAGTTCCTCTCTCCTCTGTATCCCCAGTACCTAACCAGTGCTTGGTACACAGTAGGCATTTAATAATTATTTGTTAAAAGAAGTCACAAGCCCACAGGGAGGATGTGGCCATCCTTCACCCCGCTCCAGGCAGCATGAACATGTAGCCACCAGGCGTGGGCTCCGTGGTGGGTCAGACACAGTCTTTTGAATGTTTTTGTCACATGGACGTCCCTCGGGATCACCCATTCCCTAAACAGTTGTTCTACCCTCACAAAATACTTCATCATGAAAGCAGAAATACAAACCACCATTATACCTAATACCCATGAGGGGCATCACGGCATGCCAAAAGAAACAGGCTACCATTTCTTACTTAACATGTTGGCAGAAATGAAACACCTGGATGGCACCTAGTACTGGCGAGGGTTTGGGGAGACAGGCACTTGCATTCACTATTCATTAGAGTTGACATTGGTACAGACTTAGGGGAAAGCGGTTTGATGCTAGTCCTTCAAAATGGGCGTATGAGCAGGGCTTTGGCCCCAGCAGTTTCTCCAGGTAGGAACACAGCCTTTAGAAATCTTTTGCACACGAGGCTGTGCAAAGAGAGATTTGCAGGAACATCTGTGGTGACTGTCATTCATAACATCAAAAACTAGAATCATTTGGAATGTCCAGGGCTTCCCTGGTGGCTCAGATGGTAAAGAATCTGCCTGCAGCACAGGACATCTGGGTTCGATCCCTGGGTTGGGAAGATCCCCTGGAATAGGAAATGGCAACCCACTCCAATATTCTTGCCTGGGAAATCCCATGGACAATTACACTGCGCATATAATGAGGCTCAAGGTCCAATATCTATGTGGGTACTGGCTAGGTAAATACAGGACAACTTTACCGCAAGAAATTCAATGCCATTGAATTTATATTTTTTTTTACAAATTTTTATATCTTTTTACAATAAAAAGACTAAGTAGATACTACACTTAGTCTTAAGCCCAAAGTCTGAGAAACAATAGTGTCTGTAGTTAACAATATGGTGTTGTGGACTTCAAAATGTGTTAAGAAGGTAGCTCTCATGTCAGTTATACACTCACACACACACACACACACACACACACACACACACACACAGGAAACTCCGTGAAGTGTTGGATAAGACCTTTTAAAAAACAGTTTAGAAAAAATACTTATTTGGGGACTTCCCTGGTGCCTGACAATGTAGGAGACATGGGTTCCATTCCTGGTCCAGAAAGATTCCACATGCTTCAGGGCAGCTACGCTCATGAGCCCTGGAACCCATGCTCAGCAATAAGAGAAGTCGCCGCCATGAGAAGCCTGTACCCCAAAACTAGAGAGTAGCCCCCACTTGCTGCAGCTAGGGAAAGCCCAAGCACACAGTGCAGACCCAGTGCAGCCGAAAAAAAAAAAAAACACATCTATTTGTATTTACTTATTTATTTGGCCGCACCCGGTCTTAGCTGCTGCACGTGTGGGCTCTTTAGTCGTGGCATATGAACACTTAGTTTCAGATCGTGGGATCTAGTTCCTTGACCTGGGGTCCAACACAGGCCCCTTTCCTTGAATGTGCAGAGTCTTAACCACTGAACTACCAAGGAAGTCCCTGGATATGTTTATTATCTTGAGAGTTTGCATATGTCCAAACTCATCAAATTGTACACGTTAAATATGTGCATTTATTTGCAAATCAATTTTACCTCAATAAATAATTTTTTTTTTAAAGAAAAACCAGCTAAGCAGATCTACATGTACTGAAAGATGCCTTTGGCTGACTGCTAAGTGAGAAAAACAAGTTGCAAAAACAGCATTTGTATCAAGATACAATTTCTATATTTGTCTTATAAGTATATGCTTTATATTTACTTGGTAGAAATGATTCTGAAAAATTTAACGAAACTGAAGTGTCTCAGTATTTGTTAAGGTGATGATAGCTGATGTAACTGAGTGCCAAAGCTGCCTGGCACACACAGTAGAACTTTATTTCTAGCTCATCACGTCAAACACAAGTCCCAACCCAGGCACCTCTCTTCCAAGCAGCGATCCATTTGCATCCCAAGCCTGCCCTTTTCCGTACTTGGTGTCCCAGGAGGATGGCAAAGGAGGATTCCTGGGGCCAAGTTGGAGGTGGTGCACTTCCCTTCTGCTCATTCCCATTGGCCAGAACCTGTCACGTGGCAACACCGGGCCACAGAGGAGGCTGAGGAAAGAAGGCCTGCTGTGTGCCCAGCGAGAGCTGGAGACAGGTTCTGATGAACACATTATGGAGACCCGCAGTTACGCACTTCTCTGACGTTTGGATATTTTCTGTGAGCAGGTATTCCTTTGATAACAGTAAATGTAAGTAAGAATGGGTGAATAGTCTCAGCTGGGTCTTTCTAACCCCACCAGGACCAGGACAGGGGCCCTTCCCACTGTGATAAATCACTGATGCTCCTAGCCGAGGAGTCAGTTTCCTGGCTTTTTTGGTCGGGGTGAATCGGTTTTTTCAAACTCCACGAGAATGAAACTCTGGGCTTGGTGACTCCAAGCAGTCACAATGCCTCTGAGTGTGGTGGCAGAAGAGTGTCCTCCCCACCCACCAGCACACACACCCAGGGTGTCCACATGCTAATCTCCAGAACCTGTGAATAATGTGTTACGTTACATAGCAACGGGGAACTCAGGTTGCAGATGGAACAAAGGTTGCTACTCAGCAGACTTCAAGGAGGTTACTCTGGATCACCTAGGTGTGCTCTGGGTATTCACCAGGGTCCTGACATCAGAAGAGGGGGGAAGAAGAGTGAGAAACAAAGAGATGGTGTTGTGAGAAAGACTGGATTGGTCACTGCTGGCTTTGAAGGTGGTGGAAGGGGCCAGGAGCCAAGGAGTGTGGCCCCTCTAGAGGCTGCAGGGACAAAGAAATAGATTCTCCCCGGAGCCTCCAGAAGAAAATGCAGTTCTGACAACACTTTGACTATGGCTGAGTGGGATCTCGTTCAGACTTCTGAACTCTACTGTATTTCTGTGTTAAGCCACTGAATTTGTGGTGACTTGTTATAGCAGGAAATGAATATACTGAGCATCCTGCCTAAAGAACCCACCAGGATTGTTTGGTGACGTCTCTCCTTGAATGCAACCATCATCGCTGGTGGTGAAGTCAGAACGACCTGGATTGGAGTCTAGGCCTCACTCATTTCTCTGGGCCTCATTTCCCTCATCTATAAGGTGGGGATGATAATGCTTGTAGGGTTGATGCGGGTAACTAAGGACATCATTTTGTACAGCATGTAGAATACGCTCCATAAATAATGAGCAGTAGCAATGGACACAGATTTCCCTGGTGGCTCAGTGGTAGAGAATTCGCCTGTCAATGCAAGAGAAGAAGGTTCAATCCCTGGGTCAGAAAGATCCTCTGGAGAGAGAAACGGCAACCCACTCCTCTTGCCTGGGAAATCCCATGGACAGTGGAGCCTGGTGGGCTACAGTCCACAGGATGATCTACATATTGACATAAAGTGATCATTTCTCAAGATGTCCTCACTTACCCCCTAATGTTAGTTGAGATTACTCCAACTTGATGGCATCTCTTTTCAAATCCATATGCTTTGGGAGGCTCCAAATCTCCCATCACCCTATCTTTCTGAAGTGGAGAGACTTGTTTATCTCTTCCTGCTTGAGACAATGGTCCTCAGGGTGGCCAAAACACCTCATCTACTTAATGCCTGAATAACCCACATGAAACAGATGAAACTTCCTGGTGAAGATGGGATCTTAGGCATCAAAGGGGGCTGCCCGTCTCCAGGCTCGGGGCCCCTCCCGTTCTTCAGTACTGGCTGGTTCAGTAAGGAGTGTAAATTCCTTTTATTTCCAGGCAGAACTCAGCCCTGAGTGGGACAGGCTGGGATTTGGGGTTTCATTGGGAAAGGCTTTCGGTACTAATGTTGTTGTTATCGATCATTTCTGGGTAAAGAATGTCCATGATTGTTGTCCCTTAAATCTGGGAAAAGGGCCGGGAGTAGCCCTCATGAGTGGGCTCTGGGTGATTTACATCTGGCTGGAGTAAAGCCACTCACCCTTTCTATTTTACTGAAACCTAATCCAGACTGAAGTTTAACGAGACACAGACCTTTTCATGAGGGCCGGAGGATGAGGTCTTGTTGTTTACGGCCGTTTTGTCCTTTTTATTACTAGGAAAAAAGCTGCAGGCACTCAGGGAGGCTTTACATCCACCTAACACTTACTCCTTGGAAGGAAAGTTATGACCAACCTAGATAGCATATTGAAAAGCAGAGATATTACCTTGACAACAAAGGTCCGTCTAGTCAAGGCTATGGTTTTTTCAGTGAGAGGTGGACTGTGAAGAAGGCTGAGTGCCGAAGAATTGATGCTTTAGAACTGTGGTGTTGGAGAAGACTCTTGAGAGTCCCTTGGACGGCAAGGAGATCCAACCAGTCCATCCTAAAGGAGATCAGTCCTGGGTGTTCTTTGGAAGGAATGATGCTGAGGCTGAAACTCCAATACTTTGGCCACCTCACGCGAAGAGTTGACTCATTGGAAAAGACTCTGGGAGGGATTGGGGGCAGGAGGAGAAGGGGACGACAGAGGATGAGATGGCTGGATGGCATCACTGACTCGATGGATGTGAGTTTGAGTGAACTCCTGGAGTTGCTGATGGACAGGGAGGCCTGGCGTGCTGCAATTCATGGGGTCGCAAAGAGTCGGACACAACTGAGCAACTGAACTGAACGTGTCCTCTGTTTGATCTACATATTGACATAAGTGATCATTTTTTTTAGCATGTCCTCACTTACCCCCTAATGTTAGCTGAGATTCCTCCAACTTGATGGCATCTCTTTTCAAATCCATGTGCTTTGTTTCTAGTCCATAGGGTCACAAACAGACACAACTGAGTGACTGAACTGGACTGATCTTTTCATTGTAGGAAATATGACAAATATAAAAATACAAACCAAGTAGAAAGAAAAACAAAAAATCATCAGTGTGCCACTTCTGTTAATATTTTGCTCTTTTCTTCTTCCAGTGTTTTTCTTGATATTAATAGTAGCCATGTTCATTATTATTAATTAATGAGTAAGGTTAATTAACTAATCATATATAAAAATATAAATTAATATTAATTTTATGGTGCATGTACTATTTTCTGAGCTTTCTTCACTTGAAATGACCTGTTGGAAGGTGCCTCCTTGGTGTTCAGAATTACCTGTGGTCTTGGGAGAGGCGTGGCAATGCTTGCATGGTGTCCTGCTAGCTCAAGAGAAGAGAGAGAACAGATTGGCCTGGATTTTTCTGATCATATGCTTGTTTCAAAATTTTAAACATTACAGAAATATGCGTGCATGTGTGCTGGGTTACTTCAGTCACGTCCGACTCCTTGGGACCCAATGGACTACTGCAGCCTGCCAGGCTCCTCTGCCCATGGGGTTCTCCAGGCAAGAATACTGGAGTGGGTTACCATTTCCTCCTCCAGGGGATCTTCCTGGCCCAGGGATCAAACCCCGTCTCTTATGTCTCCTGCGTTGGCGGGAGGGTTCTTTACCACTAGTGCCACCTGGGAAGCCCCTTATAGAAATGTATATCTTGGATATACAAAGTCCTTGTAATCCTGAACCTCAGAAATAATTGCCATTGCTTGGTATATGTTATTTTCAGATTTATCTATCCAATAACAAAAATTTACAAGGATGTATTAAAGTATTACTTAATGAAAAGTATGGTCTTGCTGTCTATAGAGTTGTGTGACTTCTACCTCATAATAAATGTCATCTCAACAACACATGTAAATCTCTCTCCTTTTTTTTAAAAAAAAAAAAACAATTTATTTATATGGCTGCACCAGGCCTTAGTTGAAGCAGGTAGGATTTTTTTTTCAATTGTAGTGTGCAGCATCTTCCCTTATGGCTCAGATAGTAAAGAATCTGCCTGAAATGCAGCAGACCTGGGTTTGATCCCTGGGTTGGGAAGATCCCCTGGTGAAGGAAATGGCAACCCACTCCAGTATTCTTGCCCGTAGACTTCCATGAACAGAGGAGCCTGGCAGGCTACAAACCGTTGGGGGCAAAGAGTCAGGCATGACTGAGGGAGTAACACTTTCACTTTCATGCAGCAGCTTTAGTTGGTGCATTCCAACTCTTAGTTCCTGCATGTGGGATCTAGTTCCTTGACCAGGGATCGAATTTGGGCCCCCTGAATTGGGAGTGGGGAGTCTTAGCGTTGGACCACCAGGGATGTCCCCTTTCTTTCTTTTCCATGGCTTCCTAGAATTTGGTTGTTTGGGTATGATGTAATGCAGTCATTTAACCCCCTATCAACCACATTTGGGTTTTAGAACTGTTTTCTGTGCATAATGTTGTAATGACCATTCTTTCACCAGAGCCTTTTTTGCACAAGTGTGGAATTTCTGTTTGAGGAATTCCCACAAATGGTTTGTGGATTTGAGATTTGAACAGTAACTTGCCAAACTATCCCCATGGAAAGATTGGATCAATTTGTATTTTCATCAGCTGTCTGTTTTAGCCCTACCCTTATCATCATAGGATATTATAATCTTTAAGAAATGTTGCCAATTGGGTAATTTTTATGTCCTTGAATTACTATGGTTTTCTTAGCATTTCTTGTCTAATTAGTGAAGTTAGGTTGAATGTCTTTTAATGCAGACATTGGGTACTTTAATTTACTCTTCTGTGATCATGTATTCATGTCCTTTGAATAAGAACTTTGAGTCCTTGTTTATTAGGAACAATAATCCTTTGCTTGTCAGCTGTTGTAAATGTTGTTGTCTGTTACTTGGCTGTTTTATGACCATCTGTTAATTGCAGCTAGTAGTTTTTGAGTGTTTACAAGTATTGTTTACTAAGAAAACTGCTTTACATGAACTATGTCATTCAATTTGTTCAACAAATTGTTGATCTTGGTACTGTTATAATCACTCCCACTGAATAGGTGAGGAAATCGAGGCTCAGAAGTTTTCACCTGGAGAGAAGTAGATGAAGCCAGGGTTTGAACCCAGACCCTGCTACATGCCCTCCTTTCCAGAACATCATCTATGTGGTTATTTTAGCTTCTTCCAGGGGTAAACCCTGAGAGGGGATTTGAGTGCAATTTATTTGGGATGTGATCCCAGGAAAGCGCAAGGGGGCGGGGAGACAGGATAAGGTCAGAAGGCCACTGACACAGATTGCATTACCGAGCAGGTGGCCGCTGTGCACAGCTGGCCTCCATCAAGTGGGAAACTCCCGGGGGAGTGGGTAATACATGACACAGACCCATGAGAGGGGCCGCAAGTTGGGTATTTATCCATCAGTTCCCTGTAGCACTGACTGAAGTCAGCCCCCCGAGGACATTAACTCGCTGCCACTTCAGACCTCCCCCAAGCACTGGTTTCCATGCAAATGGTGGGAAGCCCCAGGCAGAGAAGCACAGAGGCTCACTGTACAAAGCTGCAAGTCAGGGTGTATGGGGTACAAGCAGGAGAAGAATGATCTGGCACAATAGGCAAGTTTATCTTTTTTTTTTAAATAGGGTCACTTTTGATGAATGCTTATACAATAAAGGCCAGTTCTTTTCTTCCCATGCAACACTGTATATGCCTCCCAGTTTTAGCCAACCCCTCTATCATATCACCCCTCGTCCACCGTGTCACATGGGAAGGAATTTCACCTTTCTTACTCTGGGAACTTCGCCTTCCGAGGTCCAGGAGGCCAGCCCAGCAGCTAAGCCCTGGGGACCCTTTGCTCACAAGACTAACGTCTTGGCCGAATGCCTGGGTAGAGGATGGTGCAGCCTTGGTGCCTGTGGATCAAAATGTTGAGGGAGGGAGGCTAGCTTTCCTCGGCCTCAACCCCTCTCCCTGCGGGGACACCCTCACCATCTCCTTTTCTTTCTTCATCTCCAGTCAACATATTCTCCCTGCCGGGATGCTGAAAGAAGAGGGCTGGTAGCTGGGTCTTGGTCTGTTTGTGGCTTTGAAGGTGTGGGGTAGCCACAGTGCATTTGTTGAGAAAGCTTTGGTTAACGCTGGTAATGTAGACAGCTCACTGGAGCAGAAACGGGGACGGTGGGTGGGCCTGGGGGGCTCCAACAACGCCCCTTCCTGATTCACAGGTGACAGAGCCTGAATGACGGTGCCCAGGGAGCTGTGGGTGGCGGGTGGTGCCCTCAGCTGCCCTACCTTTCCCCTTCATCTCCCTCAGAGAGGCCTTCCCAGGACCACCCATCTCACCGGCCTCTCCCATCTCAAGACACTCTCGACCACTTCCTAAATGTTTTGTTCCAAACAGCTTATCACCACTGTAAACTATCGGCTTCTTTATCCTTGTTGCTCTTGTGTGTGTGTGTGTGTGTATGTGGGTGCACATGTGTGCACGCAGCTCTGGCACGGGGGAGGGAGTAAAGATGCACCTTCCAAGAACATGTGTCCCCAGGGCTCTGGCCTGGACCAGGCGCACAGTATCCTGAACTCTGTTCTAGGGGTCTGGGAGCCAGGGGTCTGGGTCTCTGGTCTGGACTCGGCCTTGGGTTTACCGGCGGGCCTGTAAGTCCTGCCTGGCATGGTCAGGGACCCCCAGAGCCAGCTCTGAGAAGGAGATGTGTGTGCAGGGCACAGTCAGGCAGTGATTCGGGATCTGGGCTGTGGGATGGGAGGGAGAAAGCAGGGGTGGGATGCAGAGCAGTGGGTACCACCCCCTAGGTCACCCGGAAGGTGGGCAGCCTTCCCCACGATATCAAGAGGGGGACTGAGGAGCAGAATTTCATCGCTTTCACTTAATTCACTCATCTAGAAATATCTGTCACGCACTTTCTATGTGCCTGGAGCAGGGGATGTGGTCCTTGCCTATGTGAGTGTCCAACCTAGTTGGGGAGACGGACGACCGCCAAGTCGGTGTATAGGGTCCGTTTGGGTATTGGTCACCGCTATGAAGAGGAGAGAAGAGAGTGACAGGGCTGGGGATTCTTTCAGATGCTGAGCAGAGGGAGGGAGGCGGCACAGAAATAGGAAGTGCTCGGGGCCGCCGGAGAGACGGAGGGCACAGGGAACCTGGCGGCCTGAGATCACGAGGGGACGCGAAGGAACAGGAGTAACTTTTCAAGGAACACACCGAGCAGATGGAGGTGTTATGACTGGGCCACTTGTAAATCACCCATTAAATGCTGTGCTTAAAGATAATCATAAAGGGCCTGGTGGAAGCAGGGAGAATCAGATGTGGTTTGGATTCCAGCTTCTTAACCCACTGTCGTTCAGGTGACCCCGTTATCTCCTGGAACCTCAGTTTCCTCATCTGTGAAACTAATAAGAAGAAAGAACACAAATGATCCATATCTGGAATGAGAGTAGACATAACTAGAGATCCTGCAGACATCAAACGAGGAAGGGAATGTTATAAACAACTTTATGCCAGTACAGTGAATGTTTAGATACAAGAAGTTCTCTGAAAGGCAAAAGCAGCAAAAATGGATTCAAGGGGGAAAAGAATATTTTAATGCCTTTAATCACTGAAAGAAGTTTTAAAAAAATCTGATTCTGAGCCCTGTTTCTGGCACATGGTAGGTAGGTGTCTAACACACACAGCCATTATCATGCACTTATTCCAAACAATGATGTCAACATTTCATCATCTTCAGAAACACCTTACATTATAAGGGGGAAAAAAATCTGTTTCACCATTAAACTCTCTTCTATACCTACTTCCACCCCCACTAGCATCCAAAGACATCATCTACTTTATCTATTAGGCTCAATACAAAAGACTTTCACTTGTTACTAAAAATATGCTGCTCACTTGCCTTGGGAGAGGATGCCCAGCAGAATGTACCGCAGGTTTAGACTGCCTGTAAGTACAAACAAGAGGTTTGGGTGTGCAGAAGCCGGAAGGGTAGCTTATATTATATGTTCCTGCAGCTCCCCACGTCCCATGTGACAGCGACCCGGCAAGGCTCCGTATTCGGGGATGCGGCTGGGACACGGCGCCACGGCCAGGCTCTGAATGCATTAGCAGTGACCCAGAGTCAGTGGCGTCCAAAAGGACCTTTTCTCCGTCGATCTTGCCAAGATATTCATTTCAGAGAAGGCCCTGGCTCCTTCCGGCGGCCGTTCCCGTCGGTCACGTGCCTCCCCTCACAGGGCTGTGTTGCACAACTGGCTTTCCAAGCAGGGGTCAGGTCTTGTCCCTTTCCTGTCACAGCCTTGCCCAACTGAGGGAAGTTGTTCCAAGCCTGGGCCACGGGCCTTCGATGTGGAAAGCAGGTGGCGCGTGTCTGCTGGACCGAGCGGAGGCTGCTCGGAGATGGGAGGGACCCCTGGGGGACCACCTGGCACCAGGCAAGGGGCACCAGAGGGGTGACCCAGGGCGGGGGCATTGGGGGGATGTGGGGGGTGGGGCAAAGCCTTCAGCTCACACCCTGGGGACCACTCGAAGCTGGGGTCCAGGGACCTTTGGATCAGAGAGAGAGACTCAAAGAATTGAAGGGGTGCCAGGGACCCATCCAGTTTCATCCAACTTCCCATTTGTCAGATGGGAAAACTGAGGCCCAGGGAGAAAAAAGGGAGTTGGCCAAGGCAGCACAGTAGCTTCTTTCCAGCCTCCTCCCACGGATGGGGACACAGATACCACATGGGGCCTGGGCCACCTCCGTGGCCTGCAGGGAAGCTTGGCTCAGGGGACTGCAGAGTGAGCCTGGGAACGTGGGTGACTCTGCGGAGGAGGCTGGAAAGGACCCCTGGTGGGCATCATCCTCAGAAGAGAGGGAGCCTGGGCTGTGGGCATGGAGCAACATGGAGGGAGACCGGCTGTCCCACGGCTCCTGTTTAAAATGGGGAGCGGCTCTGTGGAGCGGGTCCCCAAGGGTATCCCCCTAGCCCTGCACGCTTTTCTGGTCAGTGGTCACAAAGCCTGCAGCGCCACCAGCCAGAGTCTTTTCAGGGGCTTCTCTGCCTTTCTGTTTTCAGGGCAATATCCCAGGAGAACAGAACACGCCCCCAGACTCTTGGTGAGTTTCAGTCATGCCAGTGAGGCCCTAAACACTTCTTCCCTCGTTTCCTGAGGGGGAGCAGCCATCAAGTGGGCCTGCCTCTGCCCACCTCCCATGGCAGTCTGAAGGATCACTCAAGATAATGGCAGGAAAGTGCTTTGGGAACCCAAGCGCAGGCCTGCCTAAGAGGTGGTGCTAGTTGATTTATGCCTGGGGGCGCTGTGTTTCCTGGCAGGAAGTTGGCAGGAGGGAAGGAGACCACAGAGAGAGATAGGAAAGCTGGAAGCCAGCAGCTGAGTTTCCCAGGGGGTCAACCTGGACAGTTTCCTCGGGCAGGGTGTGTCTGGGGGGCCCTCGATTTCCAGCTCCCACCCAGAAGAGAGAGGCTACACACCCAGCTACCCACCCGAGTTTCCCAGGGGATCAACCTGGACAGTTTCCTCGGGCAGGGTCTGTCTTAGGGCGGCGGCGGGGGGGGGGGCGGGGGGGGGGGCGGTGCAGCCCTCGATTTCCAGCTCCCACCCAGGAGACAGGCTACACACCCAGCAGCCTCTCTCTGTTCAGTTTATTTTATAAATATTTACTGAGCACTTCCCTACCTCCCCGCCCACCAGGCTCCAGCCCAGCACCAGCCTCAGGGCTGAGAACAGGGTTAGGAGCAAAGCCAGGCTCAGCTCCTGCCCTTGCAGGGCAAAGCCTGGTGGGGAGACACACGGCAAACAGGAAACAGAACACAAACCATGTTTGAGTATCAGGATTCTTGTCATTGCTGTGAACATCCAGCTGTCTCCTTCACATCTCCCTTGGATGTCTAAAGGCGTCTCTAACTTAACTTGTCTGAAGCCAAGCACTTCGTTTCACTCTCCCCCAGGCTTACGAAACGCCATCTGTTGGGTCAGTAAAGCCAGAAAGCAGCCTTGTCTCTCCCTCGCTCCGTCACCAACTCCTTCAGGGGCTGTCACTCCTGTTCCCTATAGCTCTCTTCAGGCAGCCCGCTTCTTTTACCATCCACACTGCCTCCCTCCGGGTGACAGCATCGCTCATCCTGATCACTGCACAGCCTCCTAGCCAGTCTCCCTGCTGCCCCCATCTCTCCCATCTCGTCCCCATCCACCCTTCATTCAGAGTAAAGCGTTGAAAGTGCGAGTGTTAGTTGCTCAGTCATGTCTGACTCTGCGACCCCGTGGACTGTAGCCGGCTAGGCTCCTCTGTCCATGGGATTCTCCAGGCAAGAACACTGGAATGGGCAGCTACTCCCTTCTGCAGGGCATCTTCCCGACCCAGGGATTGAACCCGGGTTTCCTGCATTGCAGGCAGATGGGGAAGCCCATTCAGAGTAAAAGATGTTTCTAACATATAAATTGGATCCCATCAACCCTCCTGCTTTATAACCATTCCCTGGATCCCTGGTGCTTTCAGAATAAGACCCAAGCTTCACAGCCTGGTCACAAAACCCTGTGTGACCTGGCCCACCTCACAGACCTTATTGGTACCCACCCCCCACCCCCCAGCCCCGCTCCCTCATGGAGTTCCAGCCACCTGTTGTGGCCTTTTATCTTTTTTGGTGACAATGCTGAGATCATGCTGACCTCAGGGCCTTTGCACCTGCTGTTTCCTCTGCCTGGAACAGCCCTTTCTCCAGAGCTCCACCAGGCTGGTTCCTTTCTTTCCATGGGCTCGGCCTAAATGCCACCTCTTCAGAGAGGCAAAGCCCTCCAAACCCTCCTTTCTGTCACGTGCACCCAGCCCGGTCTGCTCCCGTCACACGGGTGTTGCCGTTGGTCGCCCCTCGTTGCTTTGCTGGCTGCTCATTTGATTGTCTCTCCCACAAGTGCAGGGACCTTGTCTGAAGGGTTTGCTGGGCAAATTTCACGGCCAGCAAATGCTGTTAGGTGTGTGCTCAGTTGATCAGTCGCATCTGACTCTTTGGGGCCCCATGGACTGTAGCCCCTCAGACTCCTCTGTCCATGGAATTTTCCAGGCAAGAATACTGGAGGGGGTTGCCACTTGCTCCTCCAGGGGATCTTCCCGACCAAGGGATCGAACCCATGTCTTCTGCTTTGTCAGGAGTGTTCTTTACCATTAGCGCCACCTGGGAGGCCCCCAGCATTTGAGAGTCCCCCAATTAACTTCTGCTAACTAAATGAAGGAAAGCGTTCCCTCACCACTCCCATCCTGGAAGAGGTAAATAAGTTCTAGGGATGCCCCCACTCCAAGAACTGGCATGGTGTGGGCCCTGCCAGACCCGCTTCCCTCTCTCTAGAGTCCTGGTCCTCTCGATTCCTTGTGAAGAGCTGTCTGATGGATTCTTCATTTCCCCTGTCACCGTGGCAGGGGCATAGGCCTCAGGATTTTCATACATTTGTTCATTCACGCCTGCGTTTATCCTGAACTTCCCGGCAACGTGGAGTCAGAAGACCTGGGCCTGGATGCGACCCCTGCCACCAACGCACCGTGTCACTTTCGTGAGGTCTCAGCTGCACCCCAGCTCAGTTTGTTCCTGTGCCAAAGCGGAGGTGGGGGTGGTGGACCTGGCGGACACACTCCTGGCCTCCATCAGAAAGGCCTTGGGAGCGCCGTCCAGGCGGGGTCCAGGTGGGCTCCGGGACGCCCGACTCCAGGACGCCCGACTCCAGGCTGGAGCGAAACTTGAGTCTTGGCTTCTCAGCGAGGGGATGACTGTCGGTTCCCTGCTGGCCTGCGGCCTGTGTCCAGCCCCAGCTGGTGTCTGGGAATGGAGGGAAGCGGGACAGGAAGTGATATCTGGGTCACCAGCCCACCCAGCCTCCCGACTCCACCACCCACGTTCCCAGGCCTGCTCTGCCTGCCTCTGAACCAAGCCTCCTCGCAGACAACGGAGGTGGCCCAGGCCCCGTGCAGTATCTGTCCCCGTCTAGGGGAGGAGCAGGGAACAGAGCGCAGGAGGAGGTCCAGCCAACTTCCCAGAATAGGCCCCTGAAGCTCCTCCCCAGCAAACAGTGTGCAGAGAAGCCAGCTTCCCAAGTTCAAGGCCAAAGCAGGGCGGCGGTCCCTGAGGAGGTGGGTCTGAGGCTGGGGTATGGTGGGAACAATGATGTGCTTTTGGCAGGCCCAGAAGATTTTTCCTCTCTGGCACTTTAGGCGGATGCCTTCCCGCTCCCTCACCTCCTGCAGGGAACTTCCTTAGGCCAAGGACCAGCAAAATCTGGAAGAATCTGCCTGGAAGCTGATTTCCCTGGTTTCTGTCCCAGAGGTCAGCTCTCTATCCAGACTCTGATCCCAATTCAACAAAACAGGATGGATGAATTCCCCTGATGTTCTAGGCGCAGGCAAGTGTTTTCCACGATGTGAACCTCTCTCTCCTACAGACTTGATCTCACAACCTTCCCCCTTTCAAAGACAAGTGGTTTATGAAGCTGCTTCATACTAATATGTGAACAACTGCCTGCTGACTTTAGCCTGCCCTGTGTATTTGACTATGAACTCCCGGAGCACAGGGACTGGTTTATTCCTCTTCGTGGTTGCAGTGCCAAGTACAAGGCTTGGTACAGAGTTGGTGGTGTGTGGGTAATCATAAAGAAGACAGCAATAGCAATAATAAATCATAACAGGTAACAATGACTGGATGTTTTCTAAATGCCACAGAGTCAGCTAAGGGCTTTATGTATGCTACCTTATCTCATCTTCACCTTGTGTGGTAGGTACTGTACTTATTCCCATTTTACAGAGGAGGAAACTGAGGCTCAGGGAGGTGAACTAACTTATCCAGGAATCTAAAGCGGTGGAGGTAGTGTTCAAATCAAGGCAACCTGACTCCCTCTTAACGGAGTAAGCTAGGTAATTCGGACCAAGGTTAATTAGGCTCGATCCGAAGTTCTTCTTTCATAAGATAACACTCAACACCTCCTCTTCCCAAATATCTCTAATGATGGATTTTTGGCTTCCAGGAGTGTGAGTTTTTTGTTTTTTGTTTTTTTTTCAGTAAGTCCCCAAATCCCAATCAGAGTGACTTGGGAGAGGACCCGGAAGGCGTCAACCAAATCCTGATCAGAGTGACTCGGGAGAGGGCCGGAAGGCATCAATGGATGTGGTTTTCCTTCCTGCCTTCTCTCCCGCTCCCACCTGCCTGGTGAAAATATAGGAGCCCCTGGGACTCCCAGCTTCAGGGCGGGCCTGGAAAGGGCTCAGGGAAGCCAAGCCTTTGCTGGAGGGCAGGGAGCCTCACTTGGGTTCACCTGAAGCCCCTATTTTTCAGAGGCCCCCTGTCTGCCCTCCTCGTGGCTCAGGGCCCCTCAGTGAAGGGGCTCACTGTGCACAGGGTTGGTCTCTCCCATCAGATGGTGCTCCACAAGACCAGGATCTGTAGTTCACCAGACGGTCCCCAGGCAGGTAGGTACACAGGGCCTGGTGCTATTTGCTCCAGGAGCTGGCCCTGGAGCCCAGTGACCCCCAGTTCCAGCTCTCTCAGCAGCCTTAAAGCTGGGAGGAAGATCGTAACCAGGTTGGCATTTGCCTAGACTTCTCGTTGAAAGGGAAGCCCGCAGAGAAGGGACACAGCCGCAGGACGCAGGTACCTGCAGAGGCTGCCACCAGCCGCTAGCCACAGCCTCCACGCTCATCTCCGTCACCTAGGTCCTGGCTCCCCCTCCTCCAGGAAGCCCTCCCTGGTGCGCCCCACTCACATGCCCTGTTATACCGCTTGCTTGGGTTCCAGGAAGCTTGGGGTGGTCACAGCTCTGGGGAGAAGATGGGAGAGCAAGACTCAGGCTTCTTTAGGATTCAGAATTGGGCTTTCAGTTCCAGGCCATGGTTTCTGTCCTCTTCTCCCCTCTTCTCACGAAGAGGCTCTCTCAGTCATCCTTGCTTTTCTGTCTTTTTCTTCCTTCTTTTCTCTTCTTGCCTCATTCCCCTCTTCCTTCCATCTCCCCCTCATTTCCTTCCTTCACTCCAGCACTGTTTCATGGAAGACTTGAGGCCACTTTTGCCTTCAGCCCACCTCCAGACCTCCGGGCGTTCAGACCGGCCCGAGGTCTGCTCACTGGGTTGCATAGTGTAGTGCCAGCCTTGGGCTCTGTGGGCCTTCCTCTGGGCTGAGTGTCAGGGTGGCGCGGCCTCGTGGTGACACCCAACAACCCCACCCTCGCCACCCACCCTGCTGGGCCAGTGCTGGAAGCAAGACACCGCCACCCCCTCCACTTTCCTCGCTGCAAGTACAGGAAGGAGTCCGGGGCCAAGGAAAGCACCCTGGTGTAGGCGTCTCCATTCCCTGAGTGCGTGGCCCCAGAGGTATCCCCAGACACAGCTTGCATCCAGCAAATGCTTGTTGAGCGACTGAATGAAAGCCACAGACTGAAGTCCTGGCTGGCTGCCTCATTTCAGAGACACCCCTTCACCTCTCTGAGCCTCAGGACCCTCGGTTAAAACCAGGAGGAGTTGCCCGACCCTGTCCACCCACTTGAGGCAGCTGAGAGGAGCAGGTGTGACGGTGCCTCCAGGCAGGCAGGTTGTGAAGGTGATGGTGGGAGAGGCCTGTGCCGGGCCCCTTCTTTGGGGCTGGAAGGGGATCGAATGCTCTGGGCTAAGTGATCCTGAGGAAACCGCCCAGCATGGGAGAGCCTCAAGGCTCTGCGGGGGCCCCGCCTTCCTCCCATGCAGAACCCTAGCAGGGTCTGCCCGCCGCGCCCCTACCATTCTTCGGCACCGAGCCTCCCTTTGCCCTGGCCCGCCCAGTGCAAGCAGGCCAGTGCCACCAGGCAGGTCTTTATGAACTTGGCTTTCAAGGGGAGCTGGTCTAAGCAGAGATTGAGCCAACAGGCAGGAGACTCCTAGAAGGTTCCGGGGTGGGCAGGCTGCCTCAGACCCACTCAGCTCTGCCGTTTGCCAGCTGTGTGGCCTTGGCCCAGTCGCTTCACCTCTCTGAGCCGCACCTGCCTCATTTCCTGCGTGGCAATATCCTTGCCTTGGCAGCCCTGTCATGAGAGTCCATAGAAGAGGAAGGGCCAACCTGGCAGGGAGAGGCGCTGGATGATGATGGGCGTCTGCCTGGCTCGGGGGGAGCCCACCCACGTGCTGCTCCCCCCACACCCGGCCCCCGCCCCCCACCCCCTGCCTCTCTTCCTGCCCAGGCTCGGCCAGATGGTGGGAGCAGGAAAATGCCGCCGAGCTGCACGCTCCTGGTCTATTTTGAGAAGCCTCCTGTTTCCTCTGCTGCCTGGGGCCATGTGGTGGCTGCAGGTCTCTGCTCACGGGAGGGACTCCGAGCTGGACCTTGTCCTTCCCTGGCTCCTCACCCTCAGCCCTTTCCTTCCACATGGCCTGAGCCCCCACATCCTGACTCCCAGCTCAGGCACCACAGCCTCGGCCAGGAGGGGCAAAGGTCAGGTGCCCAAAGGGGGCTTTGGGGTGGGGGCCGGTCACTTGTTGGCAATATGGAGAAAGTGGGGAGCTGGGGTTGGCCCCCCCGTTGTCAGGGCTAGCAAGCCTGGCCCCTCGTGGCCATCAGCATCCTCAGGCCCCCGGCAGCAGTCATCACTGCTGGGGTTGAGCGCCCGGTGGAGTCATCTGTAGTCCCATACACGGCTTCCTCCAGAGTGACCTCAGGGGCCCGCAGAGAAACACAGCCACCCAGAACGCTGGCCCGGCCAGGAAGCCGGACAGTCCCCTGGCTTGCTGCCTGGCTGGTCTTAATTGCTCCAGTCACCCCTCAAGAAACCTAGGAGCCGCCCTTGCCTCCTCTCCTGCCCCTCCTCCCTGCACAGAGCTCTGACCCTGGTGTGCCACATCCCTCATTTACTAGATCCGTGACCTTTCATCTCTCTGTGCTTCAATTTATTCATCTGTGAAATGGAGCTAAGGAGATCCCCCTATTCACGGGCCTGCGGGGAAGAGATATTGAGTTAATGCTGGTGAAGTGCTTAGGACAGGGCTGGACACTTAGTAATTGTAGCTACTATTCAGTTCAGTTCAGTTCAGTTGCTCAGTCATGTCCAACCGACTCTTTGCGACCCCATGGACTGCAGCACGCCAGGCTTCCCTGTCCATCACCAGCTCCTGGAGCTTAGTCAAACTCAATGTCCGTCGAGTAGGTGATGCCATCCAACCATCTCATCTTATTATCCTCAATAAATTGCAGCTCCTATTACCTGATTGGCCCACAGAGTCTGCCCACTCCAGCTCTTCTACATCACTTCCATCTCCTCTACTGCTGTGCTGGTCCAACCTCTCCCGGGGCGCTGCCAGACCTTCTTGCTGGCTTTGCCGCCTCTCTTCTCCATCCCGCTAGAGCCAAGGGCATCTTTCTAAATAAAAAGTCTGATTAGCGCTGTGGAGTTTTGGAATTAGATTTATTCATTCACCACCGCCCCCCAAATATTTGCAGTCTGACTCTGTGCTACGGCAGTAACCTAAACGAAGTAGGAAGCTTATGTTCTAGTGAGTGCAAGTCCCAGCCCTACAACTGGGTGGCGTTGGGCAAGGTTTTAAATGCTTGGAACCTTCATTCTGTTATCTGCAAAATGGGATCCTAGAGAACCTGCCTCATGGGTTTGCTGCATCAGCAGAGTACTCAGCTCTTCTATCACAGTATGTGAAATATTTTCCAGGTGGAAACCCTGGGATGAGGATGGTAAGGATGGTGTCATTCCATTCCTCATAACCTTCCAACATTCATGCTGGACTCAGGCTCTCTGTGATCTGGTCCCAGTGATGCCTTCCCCACCCCCCACCAACCCTGTCTTTGACTTGGTCCTGAGGATACTTCATCTCCATCACTACTTCCCAAGCCACTCAGCCCTTTCACATGCCTTGCTTTTGCACGAGCCCTTCTCCTTTCTTGGAATTTCTCCCTCCCTCCCCTTCTTTTCCTAACCTCTCTCTCCTCTTTTCAGGGCTGTCCCAGTTACCTGCCACTGCTAGGTAGAGTCTTCCCAGCCTCTTAGACAGGACAAATCCCTCCTGGATCTGGGCTCTACCTGCCAGGTGTTCGTGCCCCAACTGTGTCCCTCCCCGTGGTGATCATTATCACGTGGCCACAGGTCTATGCCCTCAGCCCCTGGGCAGGAATTCATCACGTTTACCTTGTGCCCTCAGAGCCTAGTACTGGCTTGGCGTGCTGACAATCATTAACTTTTGGCGTATGACTCATCACTGACTTTTGATGAGTGCATTCATGGCTGCCAAGACACCTCTGATGATCAACCTCAATTTACCTAAGTGGAAGGTGGGATGAGTGTTAGAGATTCACACCCTACTGCAAGTGAAAGACCTTGACAAATGCCATCCCCACTGCCAACTCTAACAGAGAAGACCTGAGAGTCTACGCACTGGTGTAATGGGATACGTTAGCCAGTGTAGACCACACTCTGATGATGCCCACATGTTGGAAGTATGCTCCTTTCACATATAAGGTTGAGAGGCATGCTCCGGCCCGTATGTGGCTTCCTCCACACAGTCATCAGGGGACCCAAGCTCCCTCCATTTTGAGGCTCTACCATTATTTAGGTCCCTGTTGTCATCTGCACCCAGTGGGCAGAAAGAGAAAGTGAGAATGTGAGGAGGTCCAGCTACACTTAAAAGAATTGATACAGGCTGCCTCTACTCCTGTCCTGTTGCCTAAAACCCTATCACATGGCCACCCCTGAGTGAGGAAGTGGGACCTGCGGGCTAGTGTGTGCCCCAGAAGGAGGGGAGGATGTGGATTCGGGTGAGCACTGGCCGTCTCTGCCAAGGCAACCACCAGTGTGATGCTAGCTCCAGTGTGTGCATGGAGACCAACAGGCAGACCCCAGACCATGGAGGAAGATGGGCTCCCGGCCACCCTGACGTGCTGGCATAGACACAGTCCAGACCACGCTGGACTGGAGTGACTGGAGCTGTTCATGGATCCCTGCCCTTCCTGGTCTGTTGGGCTGCCCATTGGTCAGGGCAGGCATAGGGAGAGCTCATGGAGGGTGGGGGTATGGCTCTAGGTCCAGCACCCTTCCTGGGGGTCTCCAGGCACTCTCAGCATTCTAGGACCAAATTTTACAGCTGCAGGAGCCCAGACCCCGGAGGCTGTCCCTCTCCTTCCTTCGTGGAATGGGCCGGACTGGGTCATGGGTAATGTCTCAGACTCTCAGATGGTCACAGCTGCTTAGAGGACAAATCTCTGCGCCACCCCCTGTACCAGCCGAGGAGCTGAGACCAGGCCTGCTTCCACAGCCAAGCGCTCGCAGCTGCGGTTTGAAAGGCCCTTTGGAAGCTCAGCCTCCCTTTCCCTCAATACCTCCAGCCACCGGAAGCAGAACCAGTCCCGTGGCCAACCCTGCCGGGGTGAGAAGCATGCCTTGGCCAGGACACCTGGCATCCCAGCTGGCTCTGTGACTCCCTGCCCTACCCCCTGCTCATTCCAATGCCTGCCCCCTCTCAGTGGTCCCACGTCAAGGTCAAGGATTTCAGGAAATCTGAGAAGAGAGGATTCCTATTGACCATAGGTGGTCCAGTGGTTCTCAGCAGGGATGTTCAGAACTCAGCAAGTGCATTTTGGGTGACTCCAGGGACAGGAGGCCCACTGGCCAAGGCTGCTGCGGATTCTGGGCTGGGCAGAAACTCTCCTGCCTCCCACGTTCCTGCAGGGCAGCGCTTCCACACCTGAACACGCAGGGCCTGAAAACACAGATCCCTGAGCTCCGGCCCAGCTTCGTGGTTCACTGGTCTGCAGTGAGTGTGTGTTTCTAACAGCTCCCAGGCGATGCTGACTCTGATGGTCTGGGGACCACACTTCGAAAACTGCTGTTGTGGGGAAAATCTGTTTTTAAGTATCTGAACCTGGAATATCATTCTGTTTGACATCTAAATACAAAGTACTTTTTGCCTTTTGATATTTGGTTCACTTTTCCAGATTGCAATTACATTAATCTCTTTTGTACTGTTTGCCAGGCATTTTTCACCAGCTCAGAAAATAGAGACCTCCCTGGCGATGCCCCAGGAGGTGTCTGAGTGGCTGATTTAAGGCTCCGTGGTGGCCTGGATTTGTAGCTGGGTCATTCTCAGTCATCTCTCAAATGTGTGCCTTTGGTGTCGTGATACCATTACTGAAATAGTCTTCAAATGTCTGTGATTTTAGTGTAAAATATTTTTCTTTTGTTTCTCCTTTGTATTAGCATTAGAGCAGAGTGTGTGTGTGAGTGTGTGTGTGTACTCGTATTTTAGTTTAGTGAATGGGTGGTTTTTTGTTCCCAAGAATTTCATCTTGGGAGGTAAAGGGGAGGTTACTAAATATTTACGGCGGGGCACTGCGTCTGTCCGAGGTTAGACCACTGCTTTAGTCCCTTTCCCACCCTGGACAGAATAAAATACACCCCAAACAGGGAGAGTGATGTGGGCACAGTGGCACTGGGAGCCTCTGCCCCTGCTGTGATCCCCAGTTTCATACATTTTCCAGGCAGAGGAGAAGGAGCCCCCCTTAGAACTTGCAGGGCAGGGTGCCAGGTGTTATGGGGGAGGGTGTCCTTAGTCCCACTGTTCAGTGAAGACTCGTGCTCTGGAAGGATAGGTGGCCTACCATGGCTGTTGTGGCATTGGGATTCCAACCTGAGACTCTGGTTCCACAGCAACTAAGAAGGCTCTCGTGCCTCCGTATTGGAGGATGACATCTTCCTGTCGTGCGTATGATTCTCTGCCCTCATGGAGGAGGTGCATGGGTGATGCTGTCAACAGAACCGATTTAGTGCCTGTCCTCAGGGAGCTTACCTTCTTTCTGGTGGAGAAGACAGCACGAATAGCTCGTTGCCATGCAGAGGTTTTGAGGGTGGAGAGGGCAAAGGAGAGTGTGTCCCAGGGAACATGACCTGACCTGGGAGAGACTGGGAGGGAGTGGAGGGGGCTACCAGGAGCCAGTCAGTGAGGGGGCAGGAAGGAGAGTTCCCCTCCCCAGGAGACGGTGGAAGGTGAGCTGCGTTTAAGGGGAAGGAGGCCAGGGCATTTGGAGCCCAGAGAGCAAGGGAGAGAATTAAGCGGGAGAGGCAGCTGGGCCAGCCCTCGCAGGAACAGGATGCCCTGGGCTGAGGTTGGTCTTGATTCTAAAAACAGTGAGCAGCCACGTGTCAGGGTTGAATCGTGTCTCTCCCTCTCCCTGAAGGACATTGAAGCCCTAACCCCTAGTACCTGTGAAGGTGAGTTTTTACATTTATTTCTTTATTTATTTGGCTGCGTTGGGTCTTGGTTGTGGCACACGAGTTTGTTGTGGCACGTGGGCTCCGGAGCATGTGGGCTCAGCAGTGGGGGCATGGGCTTAGTTGCTCCATGGCGTGTGTCATCTTAGTTTCCTGACCAGGGATCAAACCCACATCCCCTTCCACTGCAAAGCAGATTCTTAACCACTGGACTACCAGGGAAGTCCCCTGTGAGTGTGATTTTATTGGAAATAGGCTCTTTGCAGACAACTTAAGAGGAGGTCATGAGGGTGGGCCCTCATCCAATATGACTGATGCTCTTTTAAAAAGGAAAGATTTGAACACAGAGGCAGATGAAAGCAGGGGAAAGACCATGGAGAGACCCAGGGAGAGCCGTGTGCAAGCCACAGGATGCCGGAGGCTCCTAGAAGCCCAAGGAGAGGCGTAGGACAGATCTTCCTTCACGGCTCTTAGAGGAGACCAGCCCTGCCTCACCCAGTCCCAGCCTTATGGCCTCCAGAGTAGTGGGACGATAGAGCTCGGCTGTATAAGCCCCTGGCTTGTGGTTCTTTGTTACAGCAGCCCCTGGCAACTGACCCAGCATGGGTGGCTTGTAGCAGAGGAATGACCAGCATGACTAGCGCTGGTGTTTTGAGATGGTCTTGCTTGGTGTGGCATAGAGAATGGACCTGTAGGGAGGTCTGTCAGGAGGAGACTGTCACATTACGTTCTACTGACAGCTGATGGCTGTTCAGTGTGATTGGGGTAGATAGGGGGGACAAAGGTGGCGGTCGTGGGAGATGCTCAGAAGATAGAATTTACAGGGCACGTCAAGGATGAGTCTTAGGATGCTGCCTTCTGTGAAGGGGTGGACGGCAGTGGCTGTCCCTGGGGTGAGGGATGGTGAGGGCGAGGTTTGAGGGTAAAGACCGTGGTGTGTGTGTGGATCTGAGGTGCTTTTAAGGCATCCAGTAGAGCTGCTGGTTCTGGCCCCTGGGAAAGTTTGGACCAGAGATAAAGACTGGGCTCTCCTTCCAAGATGTTTCCAGAAGCATCTGCCTCGGGGACTTAGCTAGAGCGGCTTTGATGGACCTCAGTGAGGGAGACACGTGTCTTCAACAGATGTTCTCAGCCTTGGTTGCACATTATACTCATGTGGGGAGATTTTTAAATCCCCATGCCCAGGCCACATCTCGGACCATTAAACTGGAATCTCTCAGGTGGGATGCAAGTGTCAGGGGTTTTTTGTTTTCTGTTTGGTTTTTTAGCTTAGCAGAGGGTGCCGTGTTGCAGCTTCACTGTGGGCGGGTTGGAATGAACCCCTGTTTCTGGGAACCCCTGGTGTCAGTTTCTTTGGGGTCGTGGGAGTTCCAGACGAGATTCTTTCAGTTTCTCCCCATCTTCTGTCACGTGGGAGCGAGCGGGCGGGGCAGGGTCCATGTGGGGTTTCCCAGCTGTGAGGAGTGGGAAGACCTATGGCTCCACCTGATTTTCTACGAACTTTAAACCAGACCCCTTATTTCAGCCCACCATTCCCACTTCCAGTCGTGACTGGCTCTTTTGCAACTTCATGAACTGTGGCCCGCCAGGTTCCTCTGCCCATGGGATTTCCCAGGCAAGGATACCAGAATGGGTTGCTATTTCCTTTTCCAGGGGATCTTCCTGACCCAGGGATCAAACCCGCATCTCCTGCACTGGCAGGCAGGTTCTTTACCACTGAGCCACCTGTGAAGCCCTCCAGAGATCCTGGGGGCTGACAACTCCTGATCCTCCAGGGGATTCTGCAGCGCCAATCAGGTTAAATTTCGGCCTTTCCCCAAGTGTTGGTTTGGGATCCAGCCGTCTGGGATCTAAGTCAGCTACAACCTGTCTGGTTGCCGATTAGCAGCAGCCTTTTTCATGCTGCTTTTTCCTCTCCTATTCTTCCTATCCTTGTCGTTTCATGGCTTCAAAACCATCCCTTGACTACTGTTTCAGTGAGGTTTGGGGGAGATTCAAAAGTAGACAGATGTGTTTAAGCTTCATCCAGCCAAGAAACCTGTGTGAACACCTTGAAATACAGATCACCTGTTGCCAATGGGTTGTCAAGAAGGCTCCCGGCTGCGTGTAATAGGAAACCCAAGGAATAATGGCTAAAACAAAGGTGTTGTTTATCCCACACAAGAGGCTGACTTTAGCAGCTGAAGACTTTGGTTCAGGGGCTCAGCAGTGCCAGTGGCTGCTGTTCTTGGCCTTGCCTTGTGGAGAGAATGTTTTCCCTTCACCAGCACCTACAGGGGGTCGGGATGGGGGAAACTGGCAAAGGAGATGTGATGTGCTGGGTCAGCCGTCCAATGGCATCTCTACTCGCTCACCAGATCACCAGCAGCTTTGCATGATGGTTAAAAGCATGGCATTTGGAGTTAGGCAAACCATGAATTAAATCTAGTTCTGCAGTTTCTTAACCGTTTTGAACCTCAAATTCCCCACATGTGAAAAAGGGGTGACTGTAGGCCTCATTGAACAGGGGGTTGTGATGGTTTAGTGAAACGAAGTATGTGAACAGTTTAGCCAGGAACTGTCACAAGGCAGAGACTACGCAAGGGCATGTGTGGATGTGAGAGCTGGACCATAAAGGGGGCTGAGCGCCGAAGAATTGATGCTTCTGAACTGTGGTGTGGAGAAGACTCTTGAGAGACCCTTGGACTGCAAGGAGACCCAACCAGTCCATCCTAAAGGAGATCAGTCCTGAATATTCATTGGAAGGACTGATACTGAAGCTAAAACTCCAATGCTTTGGCCACCTGATGTGAAGAACTGATTTGGAAAAGACCCTGATGCTGGGAAAGATTGAGGGCAGGAGGGGAAGGGGAGGGCAGGAGGGGAAGGGGACAACAGAGGATGAGATGGTTGGATGGCATCACTGACTCAATGGACATGGGTTTGAGTAAGCTCTGGGAGTTGGTGATGGACAGGAAGGCCTGGTGTGCTGAGGTTCATGGGGTCACAAAGAGTTGGACACGACTGAGTGCCTGAATGGAACTGTGTCCTCCTCGCCCTGGTGTATGAATGTGAGCCTAGTTCGAGCTGGCTTGCCACAGCCATTTAGTCTTCTATTTGGCCCCATGAAGGAAGTGCAGCCGGCTCTCCATACACTCGGATCCAGAGTCCACAGGCACAGGGCCATTTATATAAGTGACTTGAGCATCCCGGGATTTGATATCTACAGGGATGGAGGTGGGGGGTGGCGCAGCCCTGGACCCAGTCTCCTGCGGAAATCAGGGGATGTCTGTACTATCAGCCCGTTTCACAGATGCAGAGCCTGAGACATGGAGAGTTTAAGAAAATCGAATCTGGACCCAGACCTAGGCAAACGTGATCCTGGAGCTTGTCCTTATAACCCTTAACTAAGCTGCCTCCTCAAAAAACAGCCGCCATTATTTTTGTTATTCAAACATTAGCTAATCACCTGTTTTCGGCCACGGCCTGTCCTGGTCACAGGGGTCCCAGAGATCCATGTATGAAATACATTCCCTCCTGTCAGGGAGCTCCCAGTCTTGTTGGGGAGATAGAAACAAACATAATGCTGAGCCATGCGGAAACCGGGAACCATTTCCCAGAAGAAAGATTGGCAAATGATACTCATTATTTGTATCTGAAAAATGAAATCACAAACAAGGATTGTTCTTGCATCCAGGGGCAAAGACACCCAGACACCCAAGCTGTCCAGCTTTGGCTGGTGATCTGTTTCTGAGCTTCCCCATGGGTTTTTAACTGCTGTTTCTGTTCAGTCTTATGCTACCAATGGCAACAGAGATCCACATTTTTTTAAAATGGAGAACTATCAAAATTATTAAAATCGGGAAATGTTATAAGATTCTGGGGTGAAGCTGTATAGAAAAGAGTGGAAGTGGGTGCCACGTCTGCGATGACGTGCTGGTGGCAGAGTCTAGCCTCAGTTTGTCCATCTGTCCAATGGGCACCATTCATAGATTCCTGTATCATTCAAAAAAATAGGAGATCCTGTTCACCTGCTTCCAGGGCCAAATTATACATCTAAACAGTAAGAGGACAGGCAGGAGGAATTATAGAGACAGAGGCTCAATCTCTGCCTTGGAATCACAGCTGGGGTGGGATGGAGGGGGTGGAGGTGCAGGGCGAGCAGGAGTATGTGTGTGTGCTTAAGGAGGCCGAGCCCTGCTTCCCCACAGGCTCCCTCCCCTACCCCTTGGGTGAAAGGGCCTAGGAGGAACCGAGTCACTTTCTCCTCAGCATCTCCTGCACCCTGGTAGGTGTAGGACAGTCTTCGCAGGGCCAGAATGGCTGTTCCCAGTAT
This sequence comes from Oryx dammah, assembly GCF_014754425.2. Classification (NCBI taxonomy): domain Eukaryota; kingdom Metazoa; phylum Chordata; class Mammalia; order Artiodactyla; family Bovidae; genus Oryx; species Oryx dammah. Next base: position 71,687,155 of record NW_024070201.1, read on the forward strand.
TAATGGCTCAGGAAGGGGGCCTTGGTGGCAGCTGATCAGGGTAAAGGAAATGGGTTTGCAATTATCGTCTTTTTTTTTTAATCTGCAGGCGCAGGATGTAGGGAAAGGGTTTGTCTCTGCCCCTTGGTCCCTGTTCCTGGGCCAAGGTGACACAGACTCTCCTCTCTCCTGCGTCCTGGGGCCCCAGACCCCCGGGAGCGGGGGTGCATTCCGGTGGGGTAGGAGATTGGGGCAGGCGACGGAGCCTCTCCACACTGCTCTGGGCTTTGTTTGAACCTGGCCTTGAAGACTCATCCCTTCAGAGTCCTCCCCAGACCACCCCCACCCTTCATCCCCCCATCCTCCACCCCTGGGCCTGCTTGCACCCAAGTGGAGTACACAGGACCAGGACCCCCAGGAATGACTCATTTATAGGAAGAAGGTGCACAGATGGTTTTCAAGCAAAGTTTATGACACGAGGGTCTCTCTGGCTTCAGTTTATAATTAGTCCTGACATAGGAAGACCAAAAGTCCTCCCTGGGTTTAAAAAAAAAAAAAAGAACTGCCTTATGACCCAGCAATCCCACTGCTGGGCATACACACCAAGGAAACCAGAATTGAAAGAGACACGTTTACCTCAATGTTCATCGCAGCACTGTTTATAATAGCCAGGACATGGAAGCAACCTAGATGTGCATCAGCAGATGAATGGATAAGAAAGCTGTGGTACATATACACAAGGGAGTATTACTCAGCCATTAAAAAGAATACATTTGAGTCAGTTCTAATGAGGTGGATAAAACTGGAGCCGATTATACAGAGTGAAGTAAGCCAGAAAGAAAAACACCAATACAGTATATTAACATATATATATGGAATTTAGAAAGATGGTAACAATAACCCTGTATGCGAGACAGCAAAAGAGACACAGATGTATAGAACAGACTTTTGGACTCTGTGGGAGAGGGAGAGGGTGGGATGATTTGGGAGAATGGCATTGAAACATGTATAATATCATGTAAGAAACGAATTGCCAGTCCAGGTTCAATGCAGGATACAGGATGCTTGGGGCTGGTGCACTGGGATGACCCAGAGAGATGGTATGGGGAGGGAGGTGGGAGGGGGGTTCAGGATTGGGAACTCATGTACACCTGTGGCGGATTCATGTTGATGTATGGCAAAACCAATACAGTATTGTAAAGCAAAATAAAGTAAAATTAAAAAAAAAAATTCCTCCCTGGGGCCAGCCCATGGTTTTACCACTCACTTCCCAAGAGACTGGACGTTGGAAACTGCCAGTGACTTCAGAGACTGTAGTCAGGCGGTCACTCCCTAAGGGCCACCACCCCCACCCCCTGCCCTTACTCGGGTGGGAGGGGCTCTCCTAGATTTAACTGGCATCTGGCAAAGGGCTACCTGGAAATCTACTTTCCATGGGTCTGAATGCTGTGTGTGTGACATCAGGCAAACCATTCAGCCCCTCTGAGCCTCAGAATCCTCCTTGGTAAAAAGGATAGTCACCTTACCTGGAGTGACTTTTGTTGTGGAGACTAAGTGAGATAATATGGAAAAGGCCCCATCTAGGCTCCTGGTGGAGAAGCGACTCCATAAAAAGGGCGTGGCTGCTATGGCCTTGCTGGGGGCTGGAGGGATCGGATGGGGGCATTGTGATGGTGGCCCCTCTGGCATCAGGGGAGGAGAAGCTGTGATCCCATACAGGTGTCAGGAGGCCACGGCTGCGTCAGTGATGTATAAGCTGGGTGGGTGTACACGGATAAGACCTTATAGTTCACGTGAATTATTTCATAACAAATAGTTCAGTTCAGTTCAGTAGCTCAGTCGTGTCCGACTCTTTGCGACCTCATGGACTGCAAGCACGCCAGGCTTCCCTGTCCATCACCAGCTCCCAGAGCTTGCTCAAACTCATGTCCATCAAGTCGGTGATACCATCCAACCATCTCATTCTCTGTCATCCCCTTGTCCACCTGCCCTCAATCTTTCCCAGAATCAGGGTCTTTCCCAATGAGTCAGCTCTTTGCATCAGGTGGCCAAAGTATTGGAGTTTCAGCTTCAGCATCAGTCCTTCCAATGAATATTCAGGACTGATTTCCTTTAGGATGGATCTCCTTGCAGTCCAGGGGATTCTCCAGAGTCTTCTCCAACACCACAGTTCAAAAGCATCAATTCTTCAGCACTCAGCTTTCTTTATAGTCCAACTCTCACATCTATACATGATTACTGGAAAAACCATAGCTTTGACTAGACAGACCTTTGTTGGCAAAGTAATGTCTCTGCTTTTTAATATGCTGTCTAGGTTGGCCATAACTTTTCTTCCAAGGAGCAAGTGAACTAACAAAAGTTTGTAAATGGTTAAACATTATTAACTTTTGCAGAAAAGTAATCCAATGGCTAGGAAACCTGTTATTAAAAAGAGTGAGAAAAAAAGAGAAAACTTAAAATATAGCACAAAGTTCCGGGGTTTGGCGGAGAAGGACCCTGGAGGGAACTTCTCAGGGCCTCTTCAGCCATCGCCAGCTTCTCCCTGTTGATTTTCCACCTGTCCTTCAGGTAATAGGCATGGGGAGGCAGCCCGGAAAGTTTCTGGGAGCTCTGACCCTGACTGCTGCCTGTGGGCCGTGGGTCTGTGTTCTGCTGGGGGCACCTGTTACGCACCAGGTGGTAAGTGCCTTGCCCTGGAAGACCCTGGCCCCAGGAGCAGCAGCCTGCGGCAGGGAGCTCCTCCCTCCTGGAGGAGGAAGGTAGGGCTCCTGGGAGAGGCTGGGGTCAGGGTCACCAGAACCAGACATCCGGGACCCTGAGCAGAGGCTGCCCAGCTATCTACAACCTCTGGTTCTGACTGGTGCCGAGGACCAGGGAGGGGGCTATGTCTGCGGGTGGGTGGGGGAAAGAGGCCGAGGGCTCCCAGGAGTGAGTCGGGTGCAGGCGGAAAAGTGTCCCAGGCTGGGAGCCCAGAGACCCCAGAGCAGAAGGGCAGTCAGGGGAGGGGCCCAGCTCAGGCCATCCCGGGCCAGACTCTTCTTGGTGTCTGCCCACCCGCGTGCCTCCCTTGCGTGCCGTGTGCTCAGTCATGTCTCTTTGTGACCCCATGGATGGTAGCCCGCCAGACTCCTCTGTCCACGGGATTTCCCAGGTAAGAATACTGGAGTGGGTTACCATTTCCTCCTCCAGAGGATTGCCTGACCCAGGGATCAAATGCATGTCTCCTGAGTCTCTTGCATCGCAGGCGGATTCTTTACTTGCTGAACCATTGGGGGACCCCCAAACTACATCCAGACCCCAGGTGGGAGAAGCAGTTTCACCATCGTGTTCTGAAATTTGAGCTCTGGCTGATCCCTATCCCCTCCCCCTCGACCCTTCCCTCCCAACTGCCCGGGGCTTTCTGGACCAAGCTGAAGTCCAGCCCCCTCCCCATAAATGTGGGGCTTGTCCACAACCCTTGTTTCCCATTCATTCTCTGCCCTGTGATGCAGGCATGATGTCCCTCTTTTCTATGTTAGGATAATGAGGCTCTGGAAATTGAGGGGGCTTGCCCAGTGTTGCAGAGCAGGAAAACGACCCCAAGGCCTTCCTCTCCCTTCACCCACCCCCTCCCCAGAGATGTATAACCTCGCTGCTCCAAGCGTGGTCCCAGCCAAGGGCACCGGTGTGGGACCTGGTTAGAAATGCAGAATTTCAGGCCCCTCCCTGGACTCCCAACCAGAATCCGCATTTTAGCAAGAACTCTGGTAATTTGCAAGCACTTTAGAGCTGGAGAAGCACTGCCTTAGAGTTCTTTCCCTTAAGATGATGCAACTTCCCGACCCAAAGAGGATACCACAGGGTCGACCCCCAGCGCAGGGTGTTCGGAAGCTCTATTTTATGGGGCCACACTGGGGTGATGAGCTTGGCCTTGTCTTCAAAGACCCTTCCCTCCTGGGGCCGCACGCCCACCGCGTCTCCCTCATGCCAGTCTGCCCTGGGCTGTTCAGTCCTCGGCAAGCGCACCCCCACCCTCATTGTACACGGCAGCTGGAGAGGGGGTGGGGGGAAGCCCTTTCAATGGCAGCCTCCCCGAGACTCCCAATCTTTCCTGCCCCCAGCTGGTGAAGCTGATTGTCCCTTTCAGCACCCCCTCCCAGCACTGGCTGACAGGCTTTCAAACCCCCTTGCTGCCTAATTACCACTGATCAGGGTTTGCACGTGCCGGCTTCTGTGAATAAGTGATTCTGTAATTACTGCTGGCACCCAGCCTGCCTTGGGTGGGGGAAGGGAGCGTTCTGAGGACAAAGGGTTTTGCAGTGGGGAGGAGAACCCAGAGGGCAGCACTGGGCTTTGTTGGGGTCTTGGGCTTCTGGGCTCAGAGGCAGAGCATCTGTGATGGGCCAGGCTGATGGAGGGAGCCACAGCTCAGAAGAGGGCCTGGTAATGCAAAAGCAGTTTTCGTGTGTTGGGTGTGTTCTCAGCCAGGGTCTGTGCTCTGTGCTTTGTATACCAGATTTCACGAGTGATCAGCTCACCCCAATTTCCCTGGGACATTCTCAGTGCTGCACGGCTTCCAGGATCATAGCTCCCCAACCAGGGATTGAACCTCGGCCCAGCAGTGAAAGCAACAAGTCCCAACCATTGGACCTCCAGGGAATTCCTGACGTTCCCAGTTTTATCGCATTTCCAGAACCCATCCTCCTCCCCCTACCAGTTCCAAGCAAACCAGGACAGATGCTCACACTATGCGTAATTCTCTCAACAACTTGAAGAGACCGCAGAGCCACTCACCCCATTTTACAGATGGAGAAACCAAAGCTCAGAGGAGTTGAGGATTTTCCAGGGCGGAACCGCTGCTAAGTGCCAGAGCTGGACTTGGACCCAGGCCTATCTGCTTCCAAAGATCCACAGGGCGTGGAATCCTCCCCAGTGCCAAAGAGCAGGGGAGGGCAGGTCCTCACACTCAAGCTCACGGAGTGCTCCCCTCTGCCCTCCCCTGCCCTGCCCCATCTTTTCTTTGAACCCTGGCTGAGGCCTGGGGCCCCCGCCCACCCGGCTGCCCATAGTTTCCACCTTTCTCTGTACAGACCATCTCTCCCGGGCCCTAGGACTGGGCCAACTGAGCGGGGGTGGACAGTGCAGAGCTAGGACCTGACTGGACATTGGGGACAACGTGCTCAGGGAAGGGGCGATGCTCTCCCCTCGGAGCCTGGGTGATCCCAGCCTGGACCTGCCACCAAAATGCAACAGCAGAGGCCCAGCCTCCCTTGTGGGGAGAGGGGTTGGCTTGAAGGCCGGCAGGCAGAAGCCCCTTCCAGCACTGCCTGCCAGCTGGATGTAGCTCATCCGAGCGGCTGAGAGTCCGCATGCCTGGCTTTGCCGCCTCAGCTGACTCTGTCACCTTGGGCAAGTTAACTAACTCCTGCTAAAAGGTGCTTCCTAAAGGGGGGATAACAATGACGCCCCCTGCTTGAAGGTCTTAAAGAGACAGTACACAGAAAGCTCTCAGTATGATGCCTGGTGGAAATAACAGCTAGTTGTTGCTATTATTGTTGTTATTATTTTTAGTGCTCTCCTCCTCCCTGGGGCTGGGGACTCAAGCTAACACTCCTCCACCCGCATCCCCAGGCTGCATCAGGGTCCTGGCAGGCCTGGCTGGATGTTTGAGCCAATGAGAGCCGAGGGGAGAGACCGACACTACCCCGGGGACTAAAATAGCGACAAAGCCGACTCCAAAGCCAGGCTTTCCAGGACAGTTTTGCCCATACAAGGCCAGAGTCGGTGCCACCTGGTAGCCCCTGGGGGCAGGAGCTGCGGGGCAGACTGCCTCGGGCCTGCTCTGGGGTTTTGCAGATCTGCTCTGGGACTGCCCCCGGGTGTCACATGCTCCTTCTCCCTCAGAGTGATGGCTCTCTGGGGGCTGAGTTTTATTGGAAATCAGTTTAAGAGAAGCAGCCCCCGGCTCCAGGCCCCCCTCCTGGCCAGTCACGCCAGAGCCTGGACAAGAAGGAGGCCCCAAGGCCCGAGACTTCCCAGATGTCCCTCTTGGATGTGAAATTTAGAGTCATTTCTTCAGGGGAGTGTCTGAGCAAAAGCCAGGGCTTCAGAATCCCCCTTAGCAATAGACTTCCAGGGGGCTAGGCAGTCATCGGCCCCCTAACTCCTCTTAACCAACTCTTGGTTTCTTTACAGAGACCAGGCCTTGGATTTAGCCCAAGAAAAGGCACTTGAGTGTAGTGGGAAAGATAGCGCTTGAAACTTGCCTCAGCCATGCAGAAGCTGAGTGACCTTGGACTAGGCACTCAACTTCTCTGAGCCTCAGGCTGGCCTTCTGGTAAATGGGGATAATAATGCATGCCTTGACAATTTGTGGTCAGGATTACAGGATGCAATGGTGGGATGGAATGAACAAGCCCAGGGCTGGCACACAGTAGGCCTTCTGTGCACGCTCATTTTTATTCCTTTGGTCACAAGACGGCGCAGGTGAGAGTTTGGATGGTATAGAGAGATCTGTCTCCACTCCTGGAAATAGCGCGATAGGGCTCACCTCTCCCTCGAGGGGCGTCAGACGCTTGCACGTAGGAAGGAAGTTCTTGCACAGACAGCATCCACCCAGCACTGTGTACAAGAGACTCTGGTCCAGCCCGGAGAGGGAGATGGCGGTGGATTCTCTAGGTCAACTGCCAGGCTTCTGTCTTATTGTCCCATCCAGCTGTACCTGCCGATACTTCAGTGCCCAGAGGACATCTGCTAAAGGTTTCTCAGCCCAGGATGAGTCGTCCTCTGCGGCTGCCACTTACTCCAGGCCATGCTCAGTCACTGCTCTTGGAGGTGCTGCTGGGGACCCTGACCGCTGTGGGAATGAGACCCCTCCTCCCTGCAGAAAGCTAAGAGGTGGCACAGTCACCATGAACCGAATGGTCCAGGGTCAGGGCCTGGACCACAGCGCCTGATCACGTTCTGGTCAGTGGGCAGCTTACCTCTCAGAGATCTCCTCCAGCCATCGGGCAGAGAGCGGTGCTGAGGGCCCAGATCACACTATGGGGACCATTCTTACTCTGTCACTGGGGTGATGAGGGCTCCTCTGAGCCTTGTTTTTCTCATCTGTAAAAGGGGAGTTTGTCCATTGAGTGCAAACGTTTAGAAGGTGGGCTTGGGGTCAGCCACAGGAGTTTTTTGTTTTGTTTTTATTGGAATATAATTGCTTTACAATGTTGTGTTAGTTTCTGCTGTACAGTGAAATGAATCAGCCATAGGCATACGTACGTCCCCTCCCTCTCAGGGTTCCCTCCCATCCCACCCCCTTCCCACCCATTTAAGTCATCACGGAGAACCAAGCTGAGCTTCCTGTGCTTTTTAGCAGGTTCCCATTAGCTTTTCCCATTACCATTTCACACATGGTAGTGTATATATGTCTGGGCATATCCCTTGAGAAAACCATAATTCAAAAGGATACGTGTACACAATGTTCATTGCAGTGCCAGTTATCATAGCCAGGATATGGAAACAATCTAAAAATTCAATGATGGATGACGGGGTAAAGAATATGTGGTACCTATATACACTGGAATATTTACTTAGCCTCCAAAAGGAAGGACATTTGCAGCTGCGTGAGTTTTCAGTGCAGACCTCCCACATGTGATCTGTGTCCACCTGGGCAAGCTTTTTAGCCTCCTTAGGCACTGGGTATGGCAGTGGTGGTAATACCTGTCCCCTAGGTTTGCTGCTTGAAATGGTCTGAGGGAACACTCCCGGGTGCCGGGCAGTGCCCGAGCAAGTTACCCTTATCAGCGAATTCCATCTTCCCAACAAACCTGGAAGTAGGGGCTAACATCAGCCCTTGTTTACAGACCAGGAAACTGAGGTCCAAGTTCATATAGCTAAATAGTGTCAGGGCCAGGATCCAGCACCAAAGGGTTTGGCTCCAGAGCCCACATGCTTAACAAACAAATGTCAGGCTTTCTCATTTTTACTGTTGTGTTACTGAAATTAAGCACAATGCTGTGCTTGTTGTTGTTTAGTTGCTGAGTCCTGTCTGGCTCTTTCATGGCCCCATGGATTGTAACCCGCCAGGTTTCTCGGTCTTTGGGATTTCCCAGGTGAGAATACCGGAGTGGGTTGCCATTTCCTTCTCCAAGGAATCTTCCTGACCCAGGGATCGAACCCACGTCTCCTGCAGATGAGTTCTGTACCGTTGAGCCACCAAGGGTCCGTGAATGGGAGCCTCCCTTGTTATTGAACAGGACAAGACTGATGTGGTTTTCAGTGTCCCCAGGCCTTTGCTGTTGGAAGTGGATTCTGACATCTCTCTCCTTCCCCAACCACATGGGAGGGTCTGTGAGTGTTCAACCAGTTCCTTAGGTCTAGGCTAGGACTTAGATGGAGGAGAAAGATTAAGAAAAGAGTGCCATTGAACTGTGGAACAAAATTGCAGGAAGGCAAAACTGTGCGTGAATAGTGTCTTGCAGAACCTGTGAGCTGGTTCCTCTTAAGTACCCTTTAAAAAAATGTGAGCTTTGGAAAAAATCTATTAGATGAATTGTGAACCATTGAATTGTGTCATTTGATTCCAGTACCACTTAGAGACTGCGCCATATGGTCCTGCCATCAGCAAGGTTATATTTGGTGTTGAGTGAGAATGTTTGCCCAGGCTTAAGGGAAAGCTTTGAATGCATAGGTAGATGGAGGTAGAGGGCTGGCCTTTGGTGCCTCCAAAACAGCCTTGAGTCTCTGCACCCTCATGAACACCTTCCCCCTTGATGAGACTGCACATTCCACCTTTCCTGTTTTACAGCCTTCTAAGGTCTAGAGGGACTCAGGCCCCTCCTGGAGATAGTAACCATGAAGGAGTCTCAGCTGCATCCCAGTGAGTTCTAAGCAAAGCCCCTCTCCAAGAAGCCCCTGGTGGGCAAAGACAGCTGGAGGCCAGGGTCACAGAGGAGTGCAGCCCTGTCAATGTCTGGGTCAAAGGCCCCCAAAATCCTTATTATTAACACTCATGTGCAGCCAAGAGGGAATTGGGAAAGGCAAGAGCCACTGGGCAAGTGCAGGGCATGGGAGTGGTCAGAGAGCAGACAATGGAGCTGACCACTAGGGCCAGCTCACCTGCGTTTCGGTGAGGAACCAAGAGGTCTTGTAGAGTTGATGTGCTGAGTGATGGGGTAGTGTTTTTCAAAAGCGAAACTACTGTTGATTGGGTTGGCCAAAAGTTTCGTTTGGGCTTTCCATAATATGTAATAGAAAAACCCAAACAAACTTTTTGGCCAACCCAGTATTCCCATCAGTTGTAAGATAAACCATTGATTTTATCCTAGCTCTTTGGGGGAGTAAAAAAAAAAATGCTGCCTTTTATATGTGCATATCAATTGGAAGGCCCGATCAGATATCCACACTATTAAAATGTGCGTCTTGGAATCTAGAGACTCTGGCTGCCCACAGATAAGCCATCCTCGTTTCTCTGAATGGTCAGATCACTGTCCTTGGGCCTCTGCTCTCTCCTGCCTCTGTCTGTTCTGGCCATAAAGGTCTTTTATTACGTGATGCTAAGTGTGAGTTTAGGGCTGCCTGTTTCCAACAACTGTTTGTTGATGGAAGAACCAGACCAAGAAAACTGAGATGTAAATGAGAGATAACAAAACATCCTCTGGTTCATTCACTCAACAGATGTTTACTGAACACTTAGTATGTGCAGGCACTGTTCTGGGAGCTGGAGATACAGGAATGAATGTCCTCAAGATAAAGTGGCCACATGGTTAACTTGAGTTTTCAGAGAGGACTTATCATATGACTGGCAGAGTTTAAGTCCCCACCTCTCCTGTCTAAGTGGATGACATGAGAGGCAAGGTCTCCAGTCTCGCTTGAGCTCTCTGCTGGGTGGTTTTGCTCTGTTTGCGTGTTACTTGGTGGCAGGTCACAAGCATACACCCGATACTGCCCCGAAGTCGCCAATTCCAGGGAGTCAAACCTGAAACAGAGGGGACTCCCCTGGTGGTCCCGTGGTTGAGAATCTGCCATGGGGTGCAGGGGATGTGGGTTTGATCCCTGGTCAGGGAACTAAGATCCCACATGCCACAGAGCAACAAAGCCTGCACAACGCAACTACTGAGCCTACGCACCACAGCTAGGGAGTCCGTGCGCCACTCGAGAGATCCCGCACGCCGCAGCTAAGACCAGACACGGCCAAACAGATAAACAAATACTGGAATCATACATGGTGCTGAAAGCTAGGAGCGGTGGATTTAAGTTGTTATCTAAGCCCGGAACCATTTCCATGCCTTCCGAGAAGTTATCTGGTCTGGGAAAACAGCAAAAGAAAACTGGGAAAAAGAAGGGGGAACAAGAAGTACGAACAACAGAGGGAGGTTTTGCTGACATAAAAGCCCAGATTGAAGAGTTTGCACTATATTTTTAACAAAAATCTATAAACATGTCCATGTAAGTTAGCTCTAGCCTTAGTCGTTGAAACGGTGACTCAAGTTCGGCAACTTGCGTGATGGAAAAGCTGGGGAATAAAAGTCCAAATAAGTTAAAATGTGGTGTTACCCTCGGGGCGTGTAATCTGGGGCTCTTCCAATCTTTCCACCCTTTGGCGAAAAAAACCCAGGAATCCCCTACACCTCCCTTTCCCCTCCCCACCCCCATCTCCCCATCTCCCATCTCCCCTGAAACCAGTTAGTCCAGGCTGCCTTCACCTCTTGCCTGGACATTTGCTCAACCAGCATTTCCACCCTGACACCCCATCAATTAGGCCAAATCCCCGGTCGCTGGCTCCGACGCTGACACTTCTTCATAGCACTTAGTGGTCCCAACTGTGGATTTATTGCTGAGCTTGTTTAAGTCAGGGCTGCCTCCCCTACCTCATCACAGCATCCTTGACAGCAGGGACCACATCTGTTTTTGCTCATGATTCTGCCCCCTGCACTTAGCACACAGCTAGGAAGGAGTCTGAAACGTGTTTTGACCAAGACTTGGAAAACATATCCAAATCAGTTAGCTCCGTCCTCACACTGTCTCTGCTTATCTTTAGCCATGGAAAGTGCTCAACAAATATTTGTGGAAGGAACTGATAAATGAATAAATGAGTTTTAAACACAAAACAGAGGAGAATAATTTTTTTCACATGTATGAAATTGGTTTTTCTCCTCCCCCGCAAAACAAATGCTGCAGAAATATTTCAAGATCGTCCATTTGGAAGGACATATTGGCCTGTTCAGAGCTCACTTGTGGGTGGTAGAGACCCTCACAAACGTGTGTGTGTGTGTGTGTGGTTGAGAGGGTAAAAGAGGATTCCCTGGGGAGTGTAAAAAACAGGGGGGCAGTGAAGATTCTATCTTATTACCTATTAAGATACAAATTCACCCAACTGAGAATCCTGAAGCCTTATCCTAAGTGGAAACCTACTAAGCATTTGTGTAATGAATGCAAACATGAGGGAATCATTCTCTTGTGCTGATGCTATGAGAGGATACAGAGGAAAGAATCTCCCTTGTAACCTTTTCTGTCTCCATCTTGCCCAGGTCTTCTCCTGGACGATCCTGTGGGCTTCTGTGAGGAGTTGATAGCCCAGCCAGTGGTCAGTGGGGCTGCTGTTTCTCTCCAGACATATCCCTTCTTTGTACCCACTTTGTTCCCCCTCCAAAAAGACCAAGTGCTAGCTTCATGTGGAAAAACAGGGTGTCTAATATACTCTTTTTGGGTGTATAAATTTGATCAACATTTTTTAGGGCAGTTTAACAATATCTGTCAAAAATTTAAAGACATATATCCTTGATGGGGGCAAATTCCCTCCCAGAAATCTCTTCCATGGATATACCTGAACTGCGTGTGGAGATGAAAAAATAAAGATGTCCATTACAGTGTTAATTATGCTAGGCAAAAATCAGAATAATCAAACGTCTAACAGTAAGGAAATGACCTAATATATTGTGGCCCCCCCCATACCGTGGAATATTATAAGGCTGCAAGATGGTTTTCTCCATATTACAGTCTCTTGGTTCTTCCCAAATTAGGAATATTACTTCTTAGTGTCTTTTTTCGAGTTCACCTCTTCTCAAGAACAAAGGATTCTCTGGTCCTATATGTTGGTAGTGCTGAGCTTGCGAATCTTTAGGCTAGAACAGAGCCTGGGACAAAAGAGACATTTACTTCATCTGTGATGAATGAACAGAGCCTGAGGCATAGTAGGCGCTCACTAAGTAATTGTTGAATGATCGAAGGAAAGAGGATGAGGTAGATCCACCTGTACCAATAAGAAAAGAAGTTTGAGACACATTGTGAAAAAGCAAAGTTAAAAACAGTATGCATATTACCATCCCTTTGGTGTTAAAAATAAACAAATGGGCATGCTTGTCTATGCATAGGAAATTCACGTGAAAGAACATGAAGTCTTTATAATGTTATCTCTATGAGTGGGACAGGGTTTGGAGTGAAGAGTAAGGGAAAACATTGGCTTTTCATGTCATAGTTTTTGAGCTGCTTTAATTTTCTATTATGAGCATTTCGTGATTCTAGAACCACCACCACTGCCGCCAAGGCTAGTTTAATTAAAAAAAGGAAAACAGGATGAGATGGCTGGCTGGCTCACCTTTGCTGCAACACGACTTGTATGTCAACAGTGGCAGCTGAGGCCTTGTGGGATGAGACCTCTAAGTCCATGACAGCTGGATATGAGTTTTTCATGCAGAAAAGCTCACAGAAGAGCATGTGAACTCATCTCTGTAGGTCTTCTTATGAGCTCTAAGAAGAAGGCCTCTCTCTCATCATTTTCATTGCTGAAGAAGCTGAGGCCCAAAGAATTTAGTGCCTTGCTGAGGGGTAGACAGCTGAAAACAACCCCATTTGTTTTGACCCCATGGATGCTGGTGAGGGAGGGGAACGTGTATTAGCTAGCTATTGCCGTGTAACAATATCCCCAAACTGCACCTTTTTTTTTTTTTTTTTTTTTGATGTGGACCATTTTAAAAATCTTATTGAATTTGTTACAATATCGCTTCTGTTTTATGGTTTGGTTTTTTGGCCATGAGGCATGTGGGCTCGAACCCGTACCCCCCAACATTGGAAGGCAAAGTCTTAACCACTGGACCACTGGGGAAGTCCCCCTCACAATGTATCTTAAGATAACAAACCTTTAATGTCTCATAGTTTCTGAAGGTCAAGGTTTCAGAAGTGGCTTAGCAGGTGATTCTGGTTCAGGGTTTCCCAGAAGGGCTCTGTCATGTTGTAGGCAGGGCCTGCCACCGTCTGAAAGCTAGACAGTGCGTGTGGGGTGGGGGCGTGGGGGGGGGTCTACTTCCAGGCTCACTGTATGGCCATTGGAGCCCCCGAGTTCTTAATCGCTCTTAGCCGGAGACCCTGATTCCTTTCCACATGGGCTGCCTGCATGTCCTTGTGACACCTGGCTTTCCCCATGGTGATGATCTGAGAGAGCAAAAGAGAAAGAGAGAGAGAAGCCACATAACCTAACCTCATCTCGGAAGTGACGTGCCATCGCTCCCACCATATTCTATTGTCAGACATACAGCATGGGAGGGCACCACAGAAAGCTGTGATGACCAGGAAGCCAGGTCCCTGGGGGCGTCTCGGGGGCTGGAGACCACAGGGCAGCTTCACTGAAAGCCTGGACTCCATCCTTGGGTGGCCCCTGGGGCGGAGGCCAGGAGGACCTGCCTGGATGGGTCTGTGGTACGGTGGAGGGGAAATCGCAGGCAAGGCATTGTCCCCCCTGCTTGGGACTGAGTCCCCTCCAGAGGGCGATCAACTGCCCTCTGCCTTCCCTCCTCTCGGGGGTGTGGTGATACAAAGGCTGGGGCTCCTGGGAGCCGGTGGCCACTGTCCGTGCTATAATCACAAGTGCGAGTGAACTACTCTGGACAGATGGTCTCACCACGCTGGCCGTGTGATAGGGGCTTGACAAGCACTTGGTGATGGGCTCATTGCTTCTTTTCTAAACACGTGTACTGAATGCTTCTGCGTACCAGATTCTTTGATAGGGCACAGTGCGTGCCTGGTACCAGCGTTTGTTGCCAACTCACATGGCAAGGTTTGTAACCACAGTCGCCCCATTTCACAGATGGGAAACAGGCTGGGAAGGTTAAGTACAGTGCCCTGGGTGCCTGGGTGGACCTGCACTCAGATCAGCCTGGCTCCAAAGCCTCTGTTCCTGTCTCTGATGCAACCCTTCCTCCCACCCACTCTCCTCCCGTCGGAATTAGGGCCATCTGATGCAGGACATGAGCCTGGGACTGCGAAGTGCCTTATCTAGGCCTCCAAGTCCTCCGTTCCTCACTAAAGAAACGGAGGAGGTATAGTCCCCCGACGAGAAGCCCCTTCCCTCCTGGAGTGGGGAGCCGAGCCCAGCCCTGAAGCCTCCCAAGAGCCAGGCCAATGGTTTTTCACTTCTGTCTGGGAGCCCAGGCCTCATAGCAGATCATGCAGAAATACTTCGGCATAAGATGGATTCACTTTTAAAGTCTAAAGCTAATTCCCAGAAGGGTGGCATGCTAGAAAGAGCCTGGGCTATGGCAAGAAGCAGACCTATGTTAAAATCCCACTTCTCTGTCCTTAGGCAAGTATTTCACCTTGTTGGGACTCAGTTTTCATACCTGTAAAATGGGGAAGTCACACTCATTTCTGAATTCACCATGAGGATTAAATGAAACATAAACAGTAAGAATACCCGGCTGTCATAAGCACCAAATCATATCCATTCCTTTGTTCCCTTTGTTCTTTTTTTAATCATATCGTAGAATCTCCAACATTCCCTCCAATAAAAAATGTTCTTTGGGTTGAAAAAGGGACTCTTATTCTAGCCTGCTAGGTTTTTCCTCTGTGGGGCCCTTCCATCCCCAAATACATCTTCTAACCAGTGAAGACCTCTATACTGCAGCAGTCCCCAACCTTTTTGGCACCAAGGACCAGTTTCGTGGGAGAGAGTTTTTCCGCAGTTCGAGGGTGGGGGGGCGATGTTTTAAGTGGTAATGCGAGCGTGATGCGGAGCAGTAGAGGAAGCTTTACTTGCTCACGTGCTGCTCAGCTGCTGCAAGGCCTAGTTCCACTGATGGTCTGTGGCCGGGGGTTGGGGACCCCTACTGTGCAGCACTGATGGGAACTCTGTGGTCTGTGCCTTGATTAAAGTCAGGCCTGAAACCCCCAGGAAAATGGAGCCCTGGTACAGCCGGCTTAATTTCCACTGACTGTCCTGCTGGTGGGCCAGGTCAGGGGAGGTTCCTGCAGTATTTCTGGAGTGGAAAAACCCCAGGTTGCTGGGCGCTGGCTGTGGCAGCACTGCAGGCCAGCTTAGTCCCCGGGGGAGGCCTGGGAGGTACTTGGATTCCAGCAACAGAGGTCCCTTGCGGGAGTCGCTGCTTCTGTCCCAGCAGAGCTGGGGGAGGGGGCACAGGACAGCAGCCATTCTAGGGACCCTCAGCTGGTCCCTAGTGTGACTGAAGAGGACCCTAAATCCTTTCCTAGTTACTTGGACCTGTGGTTTTAGGGAAAATCAGGGCCCTGTATTGCTTGCGTGCATGCATGGTAAGTTGCTTCAGTCGTGTCCAGCTCTGTGCTACGGACTGTGCCGTGGACTGCAGCCCACCAGGCTCCTCTGTCCATGGGACTCTCCAGGCAAAAATACTGGAGGGGGTTGCCATGCCCTCCTCCAGGAGATCTTCCCGACACAGGGATCGAACCCGCCTCCCTTACATCTGCATTGGCAGGTGGGGGTTCTTTACCACTAGCTCCATTTACTTTGTAAGTACTCCTCGCTTACTCACAAGTAGTTGATTGAATATAACGAGAAAAGGGTAGTTTCCATTCCCATGGGGAGGCTGGCTCCAGGCAAAGGGTGGGGGGCAGCCCTCAGGAACTGATAGGTGCTTGGACCAGGCCTCGAAGGTCCTTTCTCATCCTGAAAATACAGGGCTCTGCACTATGGGGCCTTTCTGGAGATAAAGTAGACAAGCGTGGGGGTTCAGAGACAGAGCTGCTGCAACATTTCTGGGGGAGAAGAGGGGCCACGAGCCAAGACCCTGGGTGGTCCGTGGAAAGAGCGCTGGATGGGGACTCTGGCTCTGACTGCCCCCGTGACTCTGGGCAAATCACCTCCCTCTCCGAACCTCTCAGTTTCCCTACTTGGAAGACAGGGAGGGCATGCTCTTTCAGAGACTTGGCCAGCTCTGAAAAACCTCTGATTCACTTCTGGGGTTTTTCCTCATCCTTGGTAAATTGGAGATCTGCCAAGGTACAAATATTTATAGAACACTTGGCATTTTGTCAGGTGAGGTGGGAGAAACAAATGATTTCAGAGCCAGCCTCTGCCCTCCTGGAGCTCTTCAAGGATGTTCTGATATACAGCAGCCCACACACAGAAGTACCCAAACGGTGGTACCTATTGATAGGGGATCAGAGAAAGGGAGATCAAGGTGGCCTTGCATGGTCCAGGAAGACTTCTTGGAGGAGGGAGAATTTGAGCCATGCCTGGTGAGATGGGCAGAGTTCACTAGGTTAGAAGAAGGGAGCAGGGTGTCCCATACAAGGTCTGGTCAAGAGTCGGGGCTCACACATAAAGCTGTGTGGGATGATGGTACACTGCTCAACCCCCAAAGGCACCATTCACATGAGGTCTGGGTGACTATCACTGCCCATGTACAGCCTACATGGCCTCATGGAAGTCCCTAGAAAATCTGCTGGGATAGATGTCTTCCAGGACTGCAGGTGTGGGAAGAGTAGTTGTGCACTTGCCCCTTGGCCTGTGAGGTGGTACTATTCTCCCGGCTTTGAGGATCAGCTCTGCTCATTCTCTGAACACAGTTCCAAGCGTCATCAAATACAGTACATAGAGAATGGATAAACAACCAGGTCCTACTGGATAGCCCAGGGAACTGTATTCACTATTCTGGGATACACCATAATGGAAAAGAATATAAAAAAATAATGCATGAATGCATATGTGTATAACAGAGTCACTGTACATCAATAATACCTCAGTGAAAAAAAATAAATTTAAAAAGAGAAAACAGTCAAAGAGATCAGGTTCAGATGTTTCCTCTGCTGCTTTGTGGGGTCCTAAAGTGCTAATCTCTCCAGGACTCACTTTCCTCCTTTCGAATGGGCATCCCAGGAGTCCTACCCAACTGGAGGAGATGAAAGCAGATTATGTATGTACAGTGTGTTCTTGACAAGTGATACATCATGATGACTGACTCAGGGGATCTGGGACAGAGGATGAGTAGAGTGGTTTCTGGAAGTTGCTGGGGGGGTGGGAGGCCAGGGTGGGGTGAGCAGCTCGTGGTTGGTCTGGGCGGGAGCTAGTGCCAAATAGCAATGATTCTGCCAGAAAATTTTAGATGACTTTCAGGGTGTCCTGGGAGAACTGTTGTATTAATAGGAAAAAAGCTTTGTGAAGAACACTGGAGCCAGGGACCCAGGGGACCAGAGTTCTTTTCCTCACTCACCAGAGGCCTTGGACCACTTCCTGCATCCAGGGCTCTGTCTGTCCCCCACCCCTGTTAGGGGAAGGACCCTCACAGTAGTCACGCGCTGCATTCCCTGCCCACCCTAGGCCCGCTTAAGGAGACTTAAGGATCCTGTGAGTATCACGACTCCAGGCAGACAGCTCCCTAGACTGAGATGTAAATACACGGCCACAGGACCTATAAAAGGAGTGTTAGCTTCACCCCATCACATCAGCTCTGCAGATGCAGGGCTGAGCAGCAGGAGCCCCCAGCTTGCCCAGCCTACTCAGGTTTGCCCTCAAGACCCCAGAAGCTACAGTGGGCAGGAAAAGAAGCTTCTCCCACGGGCTTAGACTCAACCCACAACTCTTTCCTTGGCCTATGCAGCCAGAGATTGAGGGCATTTTGCCTGGTGGGAGCCACCAGCACCCTCAGTCCTTTGAGACACTTTATAGAAGGGCTTCCAGACTTGGAGACAAGATAATAATAAAGATAATAATAGTAACTAGCCCTTTTTAAAAATAAAACAGCTTTATTGAATGGTAATACAGATCATAAAATGTACCCTTTAAAAATATACGGGTCAGCTCATGGACTGTGGCCCACTGGGCTCCTCTGTCGATGGAATTTTCCAGACAAGAATGCTAGAGTGAGTTGCCATCTCCCACTCCAGGGGATCTTCCTGACCCTGGGATCCAACCCGCCTCTCTTGCATCTCCTGCATTGGCAGGCAGATTCTTTGTCACTGCACCACCTGGGAAGTCCCCAAAGGATCATTCATATTGATAATTACCTTAAATGTAAATGGATTAAGTGCATCAAGCAAAAGACTGGGTGGGTGAATGAAAGCATGTGCGTGTATGCACTTCCACTTACCACATCACTCTACTTAACCCGCAAATTGTATGTAATTATTCTATATTGTTAGGTTAATCATGTTTCCATTATGACTTGCAATTACAATTATCTTTTATTTTTTGTCTGGCTATTGATTGTGAAAACTGATAAACATCTTTTACTATTGTGATTATGTAAGTATTATTCATTTTAATCAACAGAAAATAATAGAATTCTCTATCACTAAAATTACCACTTAGTAGAAAAACCTGTAATCAATTTTAAAAATCCAGATGCACATTAGAATTATCTTGGAATTTTTTGAAAAATACAAATGCCCAGGTATTGTTTTGTCTCCAGAGTTCCAGATGTGATTCTAATATGCAACCATATTTAAAAACAATTGGACTGTATGATCATCTTTTACTTTTATCTAGTTGGTCTCACTTTTTCTATTTTATATTCAGTGATCCCATTTCATTTGGTTTGTTTTCCAATTTTTCCACCTTTTTTATTGTTTTTCTTTCTCAAGCCTTTATCAAGTATAGTAGAAAAGATTTCATAAACATATATATATAGTATGTATAATATATATATATTAGAAAACATGAATTTTTGCTTAGTTAAAAAATTTATGACATTTTGGTTCCACTTGTTTGACTAAGCATAAATAGAATGCTAGATTTCCAATTTATACTTACTCAAAACTTTGATATAGTTTCATTTAGTCTGACATCTAGTATTATTGCTAAAAATCTAGAAAGTTTATTATTTTAATGATTTTAAAACAAAAAACTGAATGAATCATGAAACTTCTAATCCACTTCTGAGAATATAAAGAAATAGTGTATCATTTTAAAAAAAAGACAACTGGAAATTGACATAATACAGTATTATTAACTAAAGTACAGATTTGTTCAAATTTCCCAAAATTTTATGCTAGTATCCATTATTTGTTTTCATACCTTATTTAACTCCACATTGTATTAACATTTAGTTGCATTAAGCAACTTCAGCTGCATGCAACAAATTCTGATAAATTCCCTTTTCATTTTTATTCTGTTACAAATATTTTCTATTTTTCCTTGTTATGGCTTCTTAGATACACCCATCATTTAAAAGTGGACATTTAATTTCCAAATACGTGGGGTTTTTGAAGTATCTTTGATATTAATTTCTCATTTTGATATTAATTTCTCGCTTAAATGCTTTCTTCTCTGCAATCACCCTTTGTGTTTTTTCAGTCTTTTAACTTTATAGAGGCTTTCAATGGCTAAGTCAAAGCTCTCTCTTGGTAAATGTCACATTGCACTTGAAAATATGTGGCTTATTTTCAAATATCTTTTGCTACTGATTTCTAACATAATTCTACAGTGATAAGAGAACAAACTCTGTATGACATCAATACCTTTAGACCACAAAATTTTTGCACTTTATTTTATGTCTCTGGTTATGTTCCAGTGTCTCCCTGGTTTATCGTCTATGGGAATCTGAATAGAATTTCTATCCTGCTGCTGCATGAAAATTGTATAAATCTTAATTATGTTGAATTGGTTCATAGTGATTTTCAGGTCTACTGTATCCTTCTATTGTAACTTTCTATTTATTCATTCTATTAATTTTTGAGAGCTTGATATTGAAACACCAATTAAAAAATTTTAATTTATCTACTTAAAAAAATTAAGAACTATATGTAACTTGGTTCTGTGTTTTCCAAGTCTCCTGTAAATGTGTTATCATACTTCAATAACTTAAAAAATAAAAAAGAAGAAAAACAAAACATTAATCCTTTAATTTCATACAATATATCATTGTTAGCTTGTAGTTGACTGTGATTCATTAGCATGTTAAGATTAATAAATATATATAAACCACACATTGTTCTAAATCTAAGTGGAGTGAAGGAAATGGCAACCCACTCCAGTATTCTTGCTTGGAAAATTCCATGGACAGAGGAGGCTGGTAGACTACAGTCCATGGGGTCGAAAAGAGTCGGACATGACTGAGTGACTTCACTTTAATGAAAGATGTCTTGCTTTTTTTGGTTTGTGTTCCAGAAATATTGCTATTATAGAATGGTTGTTTGTATTTAATATTAAGATATTAACACTAAACCCCTCAAAAAAACCCCAAAGTATACAGGTCAGAACTTACCTGGCAGTCTAGTAGTTAAAACTCTGTGCTTTTAAAGCAGGGGCACAAGTTTGATCCCTGGTTGGGGAACTAAAATCCCACATGCTGTGTGGCATGGCCACAAACTTTAAAAAATAATAAATAAAATTTAAAAATATACAGGTCAGGGGTTTTAAATATATTCACAAAATTGTGCAACTGTCACCATGATTTAGTTACAGAACATTCTCTTCACTCCAAAATGAAATTTCTAACCATTAATAGTCATCCCCACCTCCTCCCTGCCCCCAGCAACCACTAATTTACTTTCTGTCTCTGTGAGTTTGATTATTCTGGGCATTTAACATAAATGGAATCATACAGTGTGTGGGCTTTCATGACTGGTGTCTCTCACTTAGCATAATATTTTCAAGGTTCATCCACATGGTTTCATGCTATCGGTACTTTGTTCCTTTATATTGTTGGATTCTGTGTGTGGATATACCACATTGGTTTATCCATTCATCATCTGATGGACTGGGTTGTTTCTTCTTTTCGGCTATTCTGAATAAGACTGGTATGAAGAATTGTATGTAAGTTTTTGTCTTCACATATGTTATACATTCTCTAGAGTATATACCTAAGCACAGAATTGGGTCATTCGATGACTCTGACTTCTTGAGGAACTGTCAAACTGTTTTGCAAAGTGGCTGCACCATTTTACAATCCAGCCGGCAGTGGACGAGGGTTTCTAGTTTGTCCACTTTCTCACCACTTGTTATTGTCTTTTTCAGTCTCTCCATCATAGTGAGTATAACTTAGTATCTCATTGTAGTTTTGATTCGCATTTCTCTAGAGACTAAGGATGCTGAGCATTTTAATGTATTTATTAGCCATTTTTACATCGTTTTTGGAGAAATGTCTATTCAAGTCATTTGCCCACTTAAAAATTTTTCTTTCATGACTGAGTTGTAAAAGTCTTTATATATTCTAAATGCTAGACTCTTGTCAGATGTATTATTTGCAAATATTTTCTCCCACTCTGATTGTTTTTTCACTTTTTTGATAGTGTCCTTTGATGCCACAGTTTTTAAGTTTAATGAAGTCCAATAAAAATTTTTTCTTTTGTTACTTCTATTTTTGGTGCTGTATGAAAGGCACTGTTACCTAACTTAAGCTCCTAAAGATTTACTTCTATGTTTTCTTCTAAGAGTTTTATAGTTTTAACTCTTACATTTTGGTCTCTGATTCATTTTAGGTTAATTTTTGCATATGGTATAAGGTAGAGGTCTAGTTTCACCCTTTTGCATGTGTATATTCAGTTATTCCAAAAGACAATTCTTTTCTCATTGAAAAAAATGAATTGACCATAAAGGCAAGGGTTTATTACTGGACCCTGAATTCTATTCCATTGATCCTATGTCTACCTTTATTCCAGTACCACACTGCCTTGATTAATGTAGCTTTTTAGTAAATTTTGAAGTTGGAAAGTATGAGTCCTCCATATTTGTTTTCTTTTTAAAAACTGGTTTGACTATGTGAGGTTCCCTGCATTCCCAAGGGAGTTTTAGTCTGCCAAAAAAATGGGGTAGGGAACAGAGGGGATTTTGATAAGGACAGTGTTGAACTGTAGTTCAGTTCAGCTTAATTTGTTTTTCAATCTGTGAACACAGAATGTCTTTCCATTTATTAGGTCTTTTTACATTTCTTTCAGTGAGGTTTTGTGACTTTCAGTGTATGAGTCTTACACTTCTTTTGTTAAATTTATTCCTAAATATTTTATTCTTACATATTATAAAAATAACTGAGAAATTATTTTCTTAATATTATTTTTGAATTGTTCATTGCTAGAGTGTAGGAATATAATTGGTTTGTATATGTTGATCTTGTACCCTCCAACCTTGCTGAATTTACTTATTAGCTTTAATAGTATGTGTGTGCATACACATAGGTATTTTCCTTAGACTTTTCTATATATAAGATTATATCATCTGCAAATAAAGACAGGTTTTCTTCTTCTAAAAAATAATATAGATGTCCTTTATGTGTCCCATCTGGAAACTCCAGTACAATGTTAACTAGACACAGTGAGAGCAGACATCTTTCTCTTGTTTCGGATCTTAGGAAAAAGCTTCTAGTCTTCACCATTAAGAATGATGTATACTGTGGGTTTGTCATAAATGCCTTTAATTAGGTTTAGAAGGCTCCTTTCTATTCCTAGCTTATTGGATGTTTTTAGCATAGAAGGTGTTGGAGTTGGTCAAACACTTTTTCTCTTTCCATAAGAGGATCATGTGGGTTTTGTTTTGTCCTTTATTCCATTAATATGGTGTCTTACACTGATTCATTGGGCTTCTCGGGTGGTGCAGTGGTAAAGAGTCCACCTGCCAAGCAGGAGATGCAGGTTTGAACCCTGGGTCAGGAAGATCCCTTGGAGAAGGAAATGGCAACCCACTCCAGTATTCTTGCTTGGGAAATCCCACGGACAGAGGAGCCTGGCTGGCTACAGTTCACGGGCTCGCAAAAGAGTCGGACATGACTTAGCGGGTAAACAACAACAACAATAACACTGATTGATTTTTGATGTCAACACAAACTTGCATTTCTGGGATATGCCCCGCTTGATCATGATGCATAATTCTTTTTATATGTTGTTATATCTTTTTATACCCCATTTATATTCATAAGTGGTACTGGTTTGTAGTTTTTTGCCTTGTGCTCCATCTGGTCTTGGTGTCAGAACAACATTAGGCTCTTGGGATGAATTAAGAAGTATTCCTCCTCTTTTATTTTTGGGAGAGAGTTTGTGTTGATTCTTCTTTAAAAGTTGGGTATGATTTATTGGTGAAGCCATCTTTTTCTTTGTGTGAAAAAGTTTTTGTAATTCAATCTCTATTTATTGTAGGTCAAGTTTAGTAGTTTGTGTCTTTCTAGGTATTTGTTCTTTTTAGTTTGAGTTGCCTAGTTTGTCGGCATACAGTGGTTCATAGTGTTATAATTTTGTTAGCTTTTCAAAGAATCAGCTTTTGGTTTTGTTGATTTTCTCCTTGTTTTGCTAGTCTCTATTTCATTTCTTCCTGCTCTAGTTTTTATCATTTCTTTCCCCCTTCTTGTGCTGGCTTTCATTTGTTCTTCTTTTTCTAGTTTGTTAAGGTGGGAAGTTAGGTTATTTATTGGACATCTTTCTTCTTTTTTGATATATGCATTTACAGCAGTGAATCTCCCTCCAAGCTCTGCTTCAGCTGCATCTTATAAGTTTGGATATGTCACATATTCATTTTTATTTATCTCCAAGTGTTTCTAATTTTCCTTGTGATTTCTTCTTTAATCCATTGGTTTTTAGAAAGTCTGTTGTTTAATTTCCACAAATTTGTGGATTTCCCAAATTTTCTCTTGTCACTAATTCCTAAAACATTTCATTGTGTTTAGAGAATATGTTTCGTATGCTTTCAAATAACTTTGTACCTGTTGACAGAATCTCAAGTTATCTGAAGCAAAAGATGATAGACATGAGGGAGGCACAGGATTAGCAATGGAACAGAAGACTTGAACGACACTAGAAACCAGCCAGATCTAACAGACGTCTGTAGAGCTCTCCCCGCAACCGATAGCGACAGAACACACGTTCTTTTAAAGCCCACATGGAGCATTTTCCTTGGTGAACCATACTTTAGGCCATCAAACAAGTCTCAATAAATTTCAAGTTTTTGTCTAGTGCTTTGGTCTGGATGTTTGTGTCTTCCCAAAATTCATATGATGAAATTCTAATGTCCACTTTGATGGTATTAGGAGGTGGAGCTTTCGGAAGGTGCTTAGGTCATGAGACTAGAGCCTTCTTGAATGGGATTAGCCCTGAGGCCTGACAGAATGCCCTAGCTCCTTGTGCTATTTAAGGATGCAACAAAAAATCTGCAACCTGAAAGAGGGCCCCTCTCAACCATGCTGGCACCCTGATCATGTAAGTCCAGCCTCCAGAACTATGAGGAATAAATATGTATTGTTTTTAAGCCAGCCGACTTATGGTACTTTGCTATAGCAGCCTGCACAGACTAAGACATCCAATCCAACATCTGGGCTTCCTTAGAGATATTTTTCATTGACTGCTTTTTTGCTCCAGTATGTAGACCATATTGTCCTATTTCCTAGAGTCTCATAATTTTTGTTGTTGAAATGTAAGCATTTAAAATAATATGACGGTTCTGAAGAAGAGATTCTGTCCCCTCGCTAGAGTGTGTTATTGTTGCTGTCTGTTTCCTTAGTGACTTTCCTGGACCGATTCTTTAAAATCTGTATTCTTTACCATGTGTGGCCCCTGAAGTGTCTGCTTCTTAGCTTCTGTGTGTGTGCCTGCTCAGCTGTTTCAGTCATGTCTGACTCTGTTATGGACTGTTACTCCTCTGTCCCTGGGATTCTCCAGGCAAGAACACTGGAGTGGGTTGCCATGCCCTCCTCCAGGGGATCTTCCCAAGCCCAGGGATCAAACCCGCGTTTCCTGCATCTCCTGCATTGCAGGCAGATGCTTTACCACTAAGCCGCCTGGGAAGCCCTGCTTATTAGCCTACTGGTCAGTTAATACTTGGTCAGAGATTTCCTCAAATGCTAGATCCAGTAAGTCTCTCAGCCTTGGCCAGGAGGCTCTGCAGATTTGTACTAGAGCATGTGTTCAATGCTCCGGCAGAGAGTTTACCACTTGGCCTGAGCCTTTACTTCCTTCTTGTGCAGAGGATCAAAGTCAGCTAAAAGAAGATTAGTGCCTCTTAGATCTTTCCTGGGTGAGCTAGCAGCCGTTTGCATGTAGATTTTTAGATTCTCAGGGATACACTGGCACTTTTCACAGTCCCCTATGGACACGTTTTTATTTTTAAGCTTCTGGCTCTGAGTGGGACTGGGAGAGGGGAAAAAAGGAAGACAGGAAGGGAACTACAGTTGATAAACACTACTAGCCAGGCTCACTGGAGAAGGCAATGGCACCCCACTCCAGTACTCTTGCCTGGAAAATCCCATGGATGGAGGAGCCTGGTGGGCTGCAGTCCATGGGGTCACTAAGAGTCGGACACGACTGAGCGACTTCCCTTTCACTTTTCACTTTCATGCATTGGAGAAGGAAATGGCAACCCACTCCAGTGTTCTTGCCTGGAGAATCCCAGGGACGGGGGAGCCTGGTGGGCTGCCGTCTATGGGGTCGCACAGAGTCGGACACGACTGAAGCGACTTAGCAGCAGCAGCAGCCAGGCTCAGCACTAGCTTTCATTATAAACCTCTTTACCTGATTCTTATAAGAATTCAGTTGGTTCTTTAAAAAAAAACAATTACCTATTTGGCTTCACTGGGTGAAAGTGTGGCATGGGGAGCTTTGGTCTTCGTTGAGGCGTGTGAGGTCTTTAGTTGCAGCATGCGGACTGCTGGTTGTGGCAGGTGGGATCCAGTTCCCTGACCCCCGCCCCCTGCCTTGGAAGCCAGGAGTCTTAGCCACTGCACCACCAGGCAAGTCCCCAGTTGGTTCTTTGTTAGCTCATTTACTTTACAGATCAAGCAAGCAAACAAACTAGGATCCAGAAAGGTGAAGAAATGTGCTCCAGGGCACATAGCTGCTTAAGTGGTGACCTCCTGTCTGTCTCCCCGGCCCATGCCTCTCAACCAGTGTTTCTCACTTGTGAGATGATTTGAGGTAAATAGATGACCATTCAACAACTCTAATCGCATGCTTGCGCGTATGTCTAGTTTGTACACCCAACCCATGACTTTGTGCTTAGGACAAGGCATATATCGGTATTTAACTTTTAAAAGTTAGTCAGTCTAAATACAGTTATTAAGTAGGATGTGAGTCATGTGGTGTGTTGTCAGGGCAAAAGTTGAGAATGATGGAAGTTGACATGATGCCACATACTGCCCATAAGGCCTCCTCTCTGACACTGGGAGTTGGGCTGGGCAGGACTAGAAGAGCTGGCTGTCGGTGTAGCGCTGTCTGGTAGAATCTTCAGTGATAATAGGAGTGCTCTCCTATCTGCACTGTCCAACACAGCAGCCACCAACCACACGGAGCACTTGAAATGTGGCAAGATGGAAAAATTAAATTTTTAGTTGTATTCAGTTTGAATGAATATAATTTGAATTTAGGGCTTCCTGGTAGCTCAGCTGGTAAAGAATCCAGCTCCAATGCCAGAGACCCTGGTTCAATTCCTTGGTCAAGGAGATCGCTGGAGAAGGGACAGGCTACCCACTCCAGTATTCTTGGGCTTCCCTGGTGGCTCAGCTGGTGAAGTTTAAACAGCCTTATGTAATTAGTTGCTACTGTACCAGCCAGTTCAGCCATAGACCAACCTCATCACAACTGCTCCAAAAGTCATCCATTGAGTGGAGAGTGTGGCTCTCAGGGCCCTTACCCAGGAGGCCGCAGACCCAGCCTCTACCCTGAGCCCCTGGACTGTGCGGCTGTGCCCCTTAGCCTGAGGCACTTACCCGTTCTGTGCCTTAGTCTCCTCATCTGTAAAATAGGAATGCTAATGCCTGCCCCACATATCTCACAGGGTTGTGATGAGGGTCATGTGGAATAATACAGGAAAGAAGGGTTCATACATTGCGAAGTAGTAGAGAAATGAAAAAATTTGTTTAAAAAATATTTTCAGCATAGATGAGTCCCTTGGGAAGATGGGTTCAGGCTGGGCCAGGGTGTGGAGATGTGGTATGAGTGAACTGGGGGTAATGGAATATAACAGAGCCTTGACTGTTCCTGTCTGCTACATAGCCTGGGGCTGAACTTGGACTGTGGGTTGTTCCAGACTAAAGGCACCAAGTGATCGGTGAAAGCTTCAGGGAACTGATTCTGACCCAAGGCTGGATCCACACACAGTCCTGATCTTCCCCTCAGATTTACCCCTCCTGCGGTTTCCTTACTCCAAATGGCAACTCGAGCTTCCCAGTTGCTCAGGCCGAGGCCCTGCCTCATCCTTGATGTGTTTCTCCCCACCCCCAGGCCTCATATCTGATCAAGCAGCAACCTTGACTGTGGCCTTGACTTCTACCCAGCATGCAACCACTTCTCCCCCTGCTCACCCCCTTAGCCATGTTATCCTCACCACCTCACCCTGGGCTCTTCTGTCTGGTCCCATCCTTGACCTGCTTCAACAGCATCCTTTCCACGTGACAAGGATATTGCTGTTGCTGTTGTTCAGTCACTACGTTGTGTCAGACTCTTTGCAACCCCAGGGACTGCAGCACGTCAGGCTCCCGTGCCCCTACTATTTCCCGGAGTTTGCTCAGATTCATGTCCATTGAGTCGGTGATGCTATCAAACCATCTCATCCTCTGTTGCCCCCTTCTCCTTTTGCCTTCAATCTTTCCCAGCATGAGGTAGCCACAGTATTGGAGCTTAGAGGGATCCTTCCTGCCACACCTGGTGGTGGGGGAGGGGCGGGGTAGGGGAGGATGGAAGGGGGGCACGGGGGGGTCGGGGATGGGGGGAGTTGGTGGGGGGAGTCAAGCTTCTTCCAGTGGCCTACAGAGCCTACCTGTTCCATCTCTGACCTCATCCCCAAATACTCCACTCCAGCCATCCAGCCTCTCGCGGGCCCTTGAACACACTAAGCCTCAGGGCCTTTGCACTCACTGTTCCCTCGGTCTGGAATGCTCGTCTAGCGATATCCTCACAGCTCACCCTTCACTGATTCTAGGACTCTGCACAAATGTCACATCAGAGAGGTCATCTCTGTGCATCTCTAAAGCTGTCTTGTCCCACCCTGCATACCCACCCGCCTCTGACAGTGCGTGGTACATAGTTGTTGCTCAGTCACTCTTGGGCAAATGACCTTCGGGGCAGAAGGGGTCACAGGCAGCTGTGCAAGGCAGCAGTGTCAGAAGATACCGACAAGCTGCTCATCCTCTTGGATTTCAGACTCAATGAAATCTGCACAAGGAGCCCTAAATAAGGGACTCAACAACGCAGAAGATTCCTCTTCCTTTCGAATAGTCTGTGATCCTGAGCTCCTAAGGGTCCCTGAAATTCTAGCTGTGCACTTGCCCCATGACTTGGTGAGCTGACCCTCCAGAGGAGCATTAGACTTAGGCTCACTGAGGGACCACTTAGGAAGGAGAAGGACAAAGTCTAAGCTGGGGCCCCTGGGGCAGGGCTGGAAAGGGTAAGGGGACAAATTTTGCAGAACTCCGACCTCTTGGAAGTGCTTCCATTGGCCTGGATTCATTTCAGACACTCAAGCCAGGGTCCCCTGGGCCTGTTTCCATTTTTGTTCTTTTTTATGTACACAAAGGGGCTCCTCCTGGTCTTTCTGGCTCGGTGGTGTGGTGACCTCTCTCCCCTTGGTCTAGCAAAGTCTAGCTCCGTGTCCTTGGTTTCCCTGCTCCCCAAAGCAGTCATTCCTCAGGATTCTCTGGCTCCATGGATCTGGGGAGCCCTGACCTGACCATTTCTTCCTTCCCTTCTCCAGGAAGCTTCTTCTCCCCTCCTCCCCCTCCAGCCCCAAATTGCACAGCCCCCTCCTCCTCCTGTTTCTCTAGGATACAGGCATCAGGGAGGCAAGCCCCCCTCCTTCCATCCCTCTCTTCCTCTTCTCCAAGCCCCAGAAGGGGCCGCCTGCTGCTTGGCTATTTTTATCCCAGGAGCTTTCTCAAGGAGAAAGCAGCGTGGTCCCTGAGCCAAAGCACGGGGCTGTGTCCCTGTGGAAAACCTCCCTTCATGGGGAAAGAATCCAGGGGATTTTTTTTGGGTCCTGGCTGGGAGCCTTTGATTTTTGTGAGTCGCGCGCACATTTGTCAAGGTTTCAGTTTGTTGATGTGTTGTTTTATTATAGAAATGAAGGCAACACCATATTCTGATCAGGTCTGGATATCGACTCTTGCACAACTGTGATCATTCTGGGGCTTGGGTTTTTCAAAAAAGTGCTTATCTCATTGGTGTCGCTAGCAGGATGGAAACAAAGTGCTGTAAGGGAAGACTGGCCAGCCTAGAGGCAGGGCCGAGGGCGTGGGGGCAGAACCAATGTGCATTGAATACCCACTAGCTCCAGATTCCATCTGCTGTGCTTCCAAGGCCTCTAGGAAAAAGGGGCTGTGGGTGTCCAAGTTTTATATGCAATAACTGATTGGTTCAAGACTGAGAAAGGAGGGTGACAGGGCTGTCTGCTGCCACCCTGTCTGTTTGATCTGTACACTGAGCGCATCATGAGAAATGCCAGGCTGGATGAGTTACAAGCTGGAATCAAGATAAGTGAGAGAAACATCAACAACTTCAGATATGTGGATGATAACCACTCCACTGGCAGAAAGCAAAGAGGAACTGAAGAGCCTCTTGATGAGGGTGAAGAGGGAGAGTGAAAGAGCTGGCTTAAAATTAAATATTAAAAAAACTAAGATCATGGCATCCGGCCCTATTACTTCATGGCAAATAGAAGGGGACAAGATGGAAGTAGTGACAGATTTCCTCTTCTTGGGCTTGTTGCTTGCTTCTTGCCTACTTCTTGCTTCTTGGCAGGAAAGGTATGACAAACATAGGCAGTGTGTTGAAAATCAGACATTACTCTGCCGACAAAGGTCCATATAGTCAAGGCTATGGTCCTCCCTGTAGTCACATATGGTTATGAGAGCTGGACCGTAAAGAAGATAGACTGCCAAAGAATTGATGCTTTCAAACTGTGGTGCTGGAGAAGAATCCTGAGAGTCCCTTGGACACCAAGGAGATCAAAGCAGTCAATCTTAAGGGAAATCAACCCTGAATACTTGTTCGAAGGTTGCTGAAGTTGAAACTCCAGTATTTTGGTCATTGATGCAAACAGCTGACTCATTGGAAAAGTCGCTGATGCTGGGAAAGATTGAGGGCGGAAGGAGAAGAGGGCATCAGAGGATGAGATGGCTGGATATCATCACCGAAGCAGTGGACATGAACTTGGGCAAAGTTTGGGAGATGGTGAGGGACAGAGAGGCCTGGCGTGCTGCAGTCCCTGGGGTCACAAAGAGTCAGACACTATTGAATAGCTGAACAACAAGTGTCCAAGTTTTATACATGGGAAACTGCAACTCAGAGAGGTTAGGTAACTTGCTCACGGTCTTTCTGGGACACATAAAGGAGCAGGGAGTCACACCCAGGATTTGGGAAGCACCTGACTACTCAACTTCCTTCTACCTGGGTGTAAGTCTCAGCTGTGCCACATGGTAGCTGTGTGACTTGAGGCAAGTGGCTTCACCTCTCCGCACCTGTGTCTTCACTTGTAAAGTTGTTGTTCAGTCGCTCATGTGTATCCAACTCTTTGCAACCCCACAGACTTCAGCATGCAACACGCCTGGCTTCCTTGTCCATCACCAACTCCCAGAGTTTGCTCAGACTCATGTCCATTGATGCCGTCCAACCGTCTCATCCTGTCGCCCCCTTCTCCTCTCACCCTCAATCTTTCCCAACATCAGGGTCTTTTCCAATGAGTTGGCTTTTTGCATCAGGTGGCCAAAGTATTGGAGCTTCAGCTTTAGCATCGTTCCTTCCAATGAATATTCAGGACTGATTTCCTTTAGGATGGCCTGGTTGGATCTCCTTGCAGTCCAAGGGACTCTCAAGAGTCTTCTCCAGCACCACAGTTTGAAGGCATCAATTCTTCAGAAGGAGTTGTAATTCTGGCTCTACGGGCGTTGGGGAGAATGAAGTGAGATACTGCGAGTAAAGGGCTTGGGGCAGAGAAGAACATAAACCCCACCTCTTCACCCCACCTCCACCCCCAGCTGCCACCATTCCTTCTGTGGAGGCTCCTGGTCCGTGTCAGTTCCTGCAGAGCCGGGGTCTGTCTGGCCCCCTAGGCGTGTCTGGAGGCTCCTGCACCTGTTCTCCTTGTCCTTGGAGTTTCCCCCTCCTGTGGCCTTAGAGCTTCTGTGGGCTGTCTGCCCCTTTGAAGATGCCTTTTCTCCTGACAGGAAAAGTGTCTGGAAGCATCAGGCCAAGGTTCAGTGGGTTCAAATCTAACAAGCTTTCCAGCATGTTAGTTCATGTCCTCTGAGAAGCAGACACCAAAATGGGATTCAAAGCACAACATATTAATTGGAGGAAACACCTGTGAAGGATAAACGGGAGGGAGTGGGAGGAGGCGGAGAGCCTCGTGACTGTGGTCCTCCTGGAGGACCGAGAAGGAGGGGGTGGGGCAGGAAGAGTCTCAGGCCACAACAGGGTTCCAGAAAAAGCTCAGTGCCCCCACCGCCCCCCCACCACGGGGAGTCCTCGAGTCAAAGCAGGCTGAGGGGGGATTTCCATATCTCCAAGGACCCGGCCTGTGTGAGCCCCCTCATCACAGCCCATCACGGGCTGGGCGTAGCCTGGGGGCAGCAGGAAGCCCGCCTCAATGAGGGCTCGTGGTGAGGCCTGGGGAACAAAGCTGGGCTGTCTTCCACTCAGCTCCCCCAGCAGGAAAGCCAGAGAGTAGACAACCTTGGCAACCGTATTCCAGCTCTCTGTAGCTCAGGGTCAGCATCTGTGAAAGGAGGATGATAATCTCAGTGTCTGGACCTCGGTGATTGTGTCCAGTTTCTCTTGCCGCGTGACACACCATCCCCCGAACTTAGGGACTCAGAACAGCAACAATTCTGTGGGTCGGTGGGGCTCGGTCAGGGAGCTGGAAATGTGCAAGGTGGCCCCTTGTCCAACAGGCTGCCTCCCCACGAGGCTCCTCACTGCTCCACAGCCTCGCCCGAGCTTCTGTGCAGCTGAGGATGAGCCCCAGGGCGCAAGCACTTGTCAAGGCCCTGCTTGCATCATGCTGGCTAATGTCCCACTGGCTGACCCACGACACGCATTGCCAAGCCCAGAGCTGGCACGGGAGGGCACTGCACAAAGACATTCATGTGGTCACCAGCCTGACGGGCTGCCACAGGCCTGTGTGTTGGTGCGAGGGAGGTGTTGCTGAGAGCTCAGCACAGTGTCTGGCCTGACCTAGGTGTCTGCTCAGGGACTGGCATGATGAAATCGCCCTCTGAAAGGCTCTGGGGTGAAGGAGTCCGCTCTGACTCTGAGAAGAACTTACAGTGGGCTGAGGAGAACATCAGAGTGGGCTGATGGTGGAGGGGACCATTGGACCTTGTCCCTGCTCAAGAATTTCTAGGAAGAAGGGAAAGCGGTGGAGTCCAGCTTTGCAGATTCTGGGTTTGGGGTGAGGCCCTGGTCAACAGAAGCCCAATAAATCAGAGCAGGCCTCCCAGGGGATGAGGAGAAGACATCCTGCCAAGAAGATCACCAGTGGGAAGGAACTCACAAATGTGGTGTGACTGGAAGAAAATGTCCTGTGGAAACTCAACCCGCTGTCATCTGGGTCTCCTGAGTGAGACCGAGGGGAGTGAGCTCCTTCCAGAACATTCCGTGTAACGACTTGCGTCTTGGGAGACTGGCAAGGGCACAGTAGGCCTCAATAAACATTAATTGAAAGAAGGAAAATTGAGACGGTCGGGTGGAGGAACGGTGAGGTGGATGGCTGGGAGGCTCAAATTTACAGTCGTTATTTCACGTAATTTTCTCACCCCCTCTTCCCTCGCCTATTTTCCACAGATGAGAAACTGCTGCCCTAAGATGCTTAATAATTTACTTACGGTCACACAGTTTCCAAGTGGCTGAGCTGGGATTTGAACTTGTGACTTGACACCCAGACCCTTGACGACAACTGCAGATAGATGACACCACAGTGCGCCATACGCCATGCAGAGAAAGGGAGATTTCAGGGGCTCACAGCAAACCACAAGGTCCAGACAACAAGCTGATGAGCTCAGCACCTGCCAAAGCCAGACAACACCGCCCGCCTAGGGAGACAGGCTGCCCAGTCCCCCCACGGCTGCCTTCTCCCGCCTGCTCTCCCCCAGCTCCCCCAGGGCCGAGGTCACTCGGGCCCTCTCCCAGGACTAGCGCTCCTAGAGGGGGCCCCTCGGCTTTGAAGTATGGGTGACAAGAGTAGATAATGTCCACAGATAATGAAACAAAACCCTTTTCTTTGTGTCCTGGGGCCAGTATTCTAGGACCTGGGCAGCGGTGGGCAGAGAAGGGCGGCTGGAACAAACTTCTCTTTGATGGTGAAGCAGGAAGACCTTGGGGGAAAAGCAAACAGAAAGAGCCCAGAAAAGCCGGACTTAGCTGAGCCGCAGCTCTGACGAGGGTAACAGCTTATTCATATTTGAAGAGGTATTGAATGCTGGCAACATACTGAGTATTGGAAGGAAAAGAGACGCTGCCATTGAAATAGATTGAGGCAAAGTAATGCGATGGAGAAGCCGCAGGAACAGCATCGGCAGGAGGGGTCGGGGGCAGGAGGCTGGGAGGGAACGAGCAGGGGGGTGAAGGGGCGGTGAAGGGAGGGCGAAGCCCGGCGGTGGGCTGCTACTGTGCTTTCTCTGATAGGCCTACTTTGTTTGCCTGGGAATATGATTCTTCATCTTTGGGGGACCCTCATGAAAGCCTGGTCCTGATCATTCCTTTAACACCAAATATGCCTGCAGATAAAATTTGGGATGGGATGAGCAGTTCCCTGAAGCCCACCCACAGCCCCACTCATTAAGGTTCGTAATGAGTGGTCTTCATCCTCAGGGTCCACCCCAGACTTTCTGGCTCAGCGAGGCAGAGGTGGGGAGCTTGGCCTTGGTTTGGGGCAACGCTTCCCAGGGGACTCCAATGTGGCCTGGGGTTGAGAATGTTGTTCTGCGGCTCCAGGAACCCCAGAAGAAGACCTTGGACTTTGAAGGAGCAAAGGTGGTCTACTCGAGCACTGAGAACAAGGGAATCCAGGCCAGGCATGCACCTCACACAGCCCCAGGTGTCCTGACTCGTTTGGGAACCCCCCCCTCCCTCTGCCAGCGTCACAGGGTAGTTTCTCACTCAGATACGAGCTCTAGAGCAGTGGTCCCCAATCCTTTTTAGCACCAGGGACCAGTTTCGTGGAAGATGATTTTCCCACAGACCTGAGGTTGGGGGGGTGGGGATGGTTTGGGGATAATTCAAGCATGTGACATTTATTGGGCACTTTATTTCTCTTATTATTACACTGTGATATATAATGAAATAGTTATACAACTCACCTTACTGCAGAATCAGATCATCAGGCATTAAGATGCTCATAAGGAGAGTGCAGCCTGGATCCCTCGCAGTTCACCGTAGGGTTCACGCGCTTATGAGAATCTGACTCTGCTGCTGATGACAGGAGGTGGAGCTCAGACTGTAACACGAGCAATGGGGAGCGGCTGTAAACACAGATGAAGCCTCACTCACCCCCGGCTGCTCACCTCCTGCCGTGTGGACCGGTACTGAGGCCTGGGGCCTGGGGACCCCCGCTCTAGGAGATCTGTACTGTCTTCCCATCACGCTCAGAATAAGAGCTTAAATCCTCATCAAGATTCACAAAACCTGTGAGTCTTTCCTCAGATGCTTCCCTGCTAGCTCAGTTGGCAAAGAACCCGCCTACAATGCAGGAGACCCCGGTTCAATTCCTGGGTTGGAAAGATCCCCTGGAGAAGGGAAAGGCTACCCCCTCCAGTATTCTGGCCTAGAGAATTCCAAGGACTGTATAGTCCGTGGGGTCCCAAAGAGTTGGACACGACTGAGTGACTTTCACTTCCTTTTCCTCAGATACAGCAAATATGTGTTGTCACCTCAGGACCTTTGCACTTGCTGCTCCCTCTGCCTGGAGCTATTCCTTCCCTTCCTGTGGGTCTTCGCCTAACTTCCCTGTCTAAACAGCACTCCCTCTTGCTCTTATCCTCTGCCCAGCTTGGGTTTTCTTCTCAGAAAACCTTATCCAGCTCTACTGGTTTACGTATGTTGTTCACTCTCTGTCACCTGCTTTAGGAGGTAAATTACAGAGGGTCGCCCCTGTTACATTGCCTTCTGTGTCTCCAGCGCCTAGAATGGTGCCTAGCACATGTCAGTGGCTCGTTAAATATTTGTTGAATGAATAGTGATAATTCATTCCTACTGGTTGTCCCAAAGGACACAGAGGTCATTTACAAATTTTGGTTAAAAACTCCCTGGACACAGAGAACTGCTTTTTAGATCTGTTTTCCCATGTAAACAGTCAACAAGTAAGCTCCTGGACACCTGCTGTATACTCAGCCCCCATAAGCTAAAGGGAGGTATGAGCAGAGAGCTGGTCTCTCTTCCTCCAAGGTCTTTACAATCCAGTTGGGGGTGAGTGCCCAGGTCAGAGAACACCTCACCTGGGTAGACAGCTGCTCAGAACCTCGAAGGACATTGTTGGAGCTCGGAAGGGCTGGAGTAGTCAGGCTTTCTGCAGAAGGGAGCACCTGCAGTGCCCTTTGAAGAACAGCTTCTGCTGGGTAACTGACTGGAAGAAGAATGTTCCCCAAAGGGCAACTAAGTGGCAGCCAGTGGAGTAGCTGGCAGTGCTTGTAGTCAGTAGGATGGGTTGAGTGGGCCAGAGCCAGCAGACCTCAGCATCGTGGCATTCTTCCTCCTCAGGCTCCTACTCCAGGGCACCTCATACAACCTGGAGACCAGGCCAGACCTAATGGGATCATTAGGATACTGTTGCTGTGTCTCAGGAATCCTGGAAGAGAGCGCACACTAGGAATCAGGTGAATGCAAACAGCGTGAACATGGACAAGCCTGAGGAAAATTTGCTGGGCCTCAGTTTGTCGTTCAGACACTAAGTTGTGTCCAACTCTTTTGCGACCCCATGGACTGTAGCCTGCCAGGCAAGAATATTGGAATGGGTTGCCATTTCCTTCTCCAGGAGATCTTTGCAACCCTGGGATCGAACCCGCATCTCCTGCATTGGCAGGTGGATTCTTTACCACTGAGCCACCAGGGGAGTCCAGGCCCTCAGTTTACCCATCTGTAAAATAGGGCCAAGGTTACTTTCCTCACCGTATTGCTGAGAGGCCCAGGATCTGTGTCCACCAAGAGAGCCCATCATTATAGACTCCCAGGTTCTGGCCACAAGTGTGCTCGGG
Organism: Oryx dammah; assembly: GCF_014754425.2. Taxonomy (NCBI): domain Eukaryota; kingdom Metazoa; phylum Chordata; class Mammalia; order Artiodactyla; family Bovidae; genus Oryx; species Oryx dammah. The sequence continues at coordinate 71,723,442 of NW_024070201.1, forward strand.
TCAGGGTTTTCTCAGGTTGTCCTCTGCTGGGCCTCCATTTCACTACTATGTATCTCAGAGATGGGTCGGGGACACTTTGCAGTCTCCTCCCATCCTGTCTTTACTCTGTGCTTGCCAGGCTCCTCTCTCCCAAGTGAATTTGCGTGTGGCCAAGTGGTTACTTAAATGCCCAGGGAACTGAAATCAAGGGAGCAAGGGTGATACAAAGGAGGTGGGGCTGGGGGAGGGTGGGAGCTGAGGGCAGCTGGTTCTGTGTCCTTGAGGGAGGAACTCAGCCTTTGCCCTACCTCCCACTGCCCACTCCTTGCTTTAAGCCCCACCAGAAAGAGAACCCAAGGGCTTTCTACATGAGGCCCAGTCAGACACTGGGCTTGCAATCTTGCTCTGCTTTCGCAAGGGAGATGCCCAAAAGAGCTGGGGCGGTGGAGGCGGGGGTGGGGGGGTGGCGGGGGTGGGGAGGGGTGGGGAGTGGAGGGTGGGAACGACAGGGATCAGCAAATCTGAATCTCTGATCCCTACCAGGAGGTCTTCTGGTGATGCTACGCTGGCCAGGGGCCCAGCCTTTTTGAGCCTGGGGTCCTATCTGAAAAACAGATCCTAGAGGACCCTAAGAGTGCAGGGGTCATAGGCTTAGGCAGAGATCATACTGCCTGCCCCTAGCGCAGTGCTTGGCTCTTGGGTCTACCTAGGGACGCGCGCTCTGCGGCTGGCCGGAGAGGGTGGGGCCTTCGCCCATCTTTTCTCTCATCCTCCCATCTCCGCTTTCTGTGCGTCTGCACAGGCCGCCACCCTGAGTTCTCTGCGCCTGGAGGGAAAATAAGAGTTTAGCGACCCCTCTTGGCGAATCCATGTTACAGCTGTGTTTCCAAGGGGTCCCGGGGCAGATGGTGGGAAACCGAGGAGGTTGGGGCGGGGAAGGAAGGTTTTCCTCTGGGCACGTCTTCATTCCACCGTCAGCAGGAACCCGGTGACTACAACCGATTGACTGGTTCCTTCATTCCCGTGCTCGGTCCCTCATCAAATAGTTACCAATAATAGTCAACCAACACTAACTAGAGAACCCCCTCTGTGCCTTCAAAACTAAGCAGCCTGACTGTCCAGAAGGGGACCCAGACCTTAGATAAGTGTGTTAATATTATGGCATTCGTTCATTTGTTCCGTTGTCCATTCACCCACTCATTCATTCATCCCCTCTCTCATTCATTCCTAAATACTGTTGAGCTCCCCTATGGGTCAAGTACCTGTTCTTTACATTTGAGAAACAGTGAAAAAAAAAAAAAGGCAATCAAAGACACTTGCTCTCGTGAAGTTTATATTTTAGAAGGGGGGTATTGAAAATAGTGCACCTAAGAAATAAGCATACAGCACATTTGAAGGAGAAAAGTGCTATAAAACACGAAAGATAGCATGCGGGGAATCACTGCAGTGTGGTGGGAACAGGCGGCAGAATGAGGTCGGTAATCACAGTTGGCCTCTGAGAGAAGGTGATATTTGAGCAAAGATGTGTAGGAGGTGAGGAGCAGGGCAGGTATCTCCGGAGAACAGAGGTCCAGGTGTTGGAAACCAGCTACAGCAAAGGCTAGGAGGCACTGCTGTGTTTTGTTCAGTTCAGTTCAGTCGCTCAGTCGTGTCCGACTCTTTGAGACCCCATGGACTGCAGCACACCAAGCCTCCCTGTCCATCACCAACTCCCGGAGTTTACCCAAACTCATGTCCATCAAGTTGGTGATGCCATCCAACCATCTCATCCTCTATGTTTTGTACTGTAGGCATAAGCAGAGAGGATGAGGATGCAGGCTGGGGCCCCTAAACCTGCCTAAGTCAGGGAGAAAGTGTCCTTAGAGGAGGTGACATCCAGGTGTTGCTGGCCAAAATCTTGGCTTCCTCTGCCCATCGAAGCTGAATAAAAAATACGGAGACGGAGTTTGGAGGAAACTGAAAGATAGCTTTAATTCTCAGCCGGTGGAGAGGAGAAACCGGTAGGCTCATGCCTCAAGAACTGTGCCCCCCCGACCCCCGCCAAGCCACGAGGAGTCTAGGGGCTTGTATAAGGCAAGGGCTGGCAGTCAGGAGTCGGTGATGAGGAACAGAGGTGATAGGGTCTTGATTTCTTCCTCTTGCATCGTTTCAAAGACAGTCATAGCCTGGCGTCAGTAACCCAATAACTGAGTCTGGCATTTGGTGGCTCTGTGGCCTTCTTTCTGATACAGAACTACAAGGGGAAGGGTGCTGAAAGGGTAAGCACCAGATACAGGATATATTTAGCATAGAGTCAAGAGAAAAAATGTGAATTGTAGCTCTTGCAGAGTTACGGAGCAGCTTTGTTCCAGACATGCAGAGTTAGGAGCAATTGAAGTAAAAAAACCAGGAATGTTCAAACCTGCTCACTGTTCTATCTATTTTCTTTGTTCTCTGGAAAGGGAAAGAGAAAAACTCATTCCTCTTTTTTCATTTTCACTGTTAACACAGGCACGGACTTGAAGGAGAAGCAGAAGTCTGCCAAGTGGGTGGGTCTGTGAAACGTTTTCTGAGCGGAGGGAACAGCATGTGCGAAGGCCTAGAGGAATGAGAGATGGTGGTGAGTGGGCCAGGAGAGTTACAGGAGGCTCAGCTTTCAGCTTTGCTTCTGTTTGTTGACCCTCAGGGAAGGCAGACCAGGAGCTCCAAATGTGTGGTGCTCGTTCAAGTACACCATTCCCATCCATCACTCTTCATGAGGTTGGTTTCCTCTCCCTTCATCAAAGAGAAACAGAAGACCAGAAAGGCTTGGGTGGGTTTACCAAGGACACACAGGCAGGTAGGGCTGAGAAGACTAGACCAGCAACCCCCCACCCCTGGTCATCACTCCAGTGCTTCCTCGTCAAGCTGTCTGTCCTGCCTTCGGTTAACCCACTGCAGCCTGCTCGCAACTGTGGCCTCAGAGGTTAGTAGCTCACTTGTGCTTTAATTGAGTTTTGCTTGCTGATGTTGCCAAGTATTCAAATCACCTGACAGTCCTGAGGGTCTACCCAGGCTCAGACCCTCGCCCACTTCCCAGCCCCCTCCTCCTTGTGAGCTCTCCAGGTGACGCCAATGCCTCCAGAGACTGAGAGCCACAGCTCCAAAGTGTGGTTCTCACAGGCGTGGGGGCTGCTGAGCCCTGCACCATAGTAGTTCAAAGAAAGGCCATGTTATTCTCAACTTTTGGTGGAATCTGCATGCTGTTTTTCACTGTGGCTGTGCCAATTTACACTCTACTTCTGGGTTTATTCAAAGAAAATGAAAACACTAATTTGTAAAGATACACGAATGTTCATTGCAGGGTTACATATAATAGGCAAGATATGGAAGCAACCCAAGTTCCATCAATGGATGAATAGGTAAAGAAAATGTGGTACACACACACACACACACACACACACACACCCCAGAATACTACTCAGCCATAAAAAAGATGAGATCTGTCCATTTTCAACAACATGGGCGGACCTTAGGGGCTTCCTAGGTAGCTCAGTGGTAAAGAATCTGCCTGCTAGTGCAGAAAACACAAGAGATGTACATTCGATCCCTGGGTCAGGAATGTCCCCTGGAGGAGGAAATGGCAACCCACTCCAGTATTCTTGCCTGGAAAATCCCATGGACAGAGGAGCCTGGCTGTCTGCAGTCTAAGGAGGTCACAAAAGAGTCAGACACGACTTAGCAATAGAGCACACGTGCACTTGGATGGACCTTGAGGGTATCGTGTGAAGTGAAATAGATGGAAAAAGACAAACACTATATGATTTCACTCATAGATGGAATATAAGACACAAACAAAAAACAAAATGGATAAATAAGACCAAACCAAATGAAACAAACATGTAGCTACAGAGAACAGAGTAAAGGTTATTAGAGGCGAAGGATGGGAGTGGGGTGTGAGTAAAGGGTATTAACTGTGTGGTGATGGAGGGAAACTAAATTATTGGTGGAGAGCATGCAGTAAGTGTATACAGAAGTTGAAATATAATGTTGTACATGTGAAACTTATATAATGTTATAAACCAATGTTACCTCAATTTAAAATAAATTAAAAATTTTGTAAAAAGAAAGGCCGTATTAGGTAATTAAGAGCACCTGAGGGAGATCCCCTTGGAAAGGACAAGGTGGAAGCTATTGCCCTTGAAACCATCTGCATGCTTAAAAGCAGAGCGCGCAGGCCCAAAGCAGTAAGCAGGCTTACTGAGAGGAGCATGCGGTGGAGCGGTCTCTGAGGCTCCCAAGAGTTAAAGGATTTTGACCAGAGCAGAAATGAGTGGAAACAAGGAGAGCGGTAAGAGCATGGTGGTTGGGTTGGAAGCCAAGGATGTGGACTGAAATGGGGCTTCACCTGGACCCCCCAGTGGGGTGAGGCCAATGATGGACTTTGGGACTTATGGATTCCTGATAGTGAGTGCCAGGCTTTGAGGGTGTGTGTACCCTTCCAGCAAGCAGCCTCGGGAAGGGATGGTTAAGAGGGCAGTGGAGCCTGGGGTTTGCAGACTTGGATTTCAAGCCCCCCTTTCCCATCCTGCTGCTGCTGCTAAGTCGCTTCAGTCACGTCCGACTCTGTGCAACCCCATAGATAGCAGCCCACCAGGCTCCCCCGTCCCTGGGATTCTCCAGGCAAGAACACTGGAGTGGGTTGCCATTTCCTTCTCCAATGCACGAAAGTGAAAAGTGAAAGTGAAGTCACTCAGTCATGTCCCACTCTTAGCGACCCTGTGGACTGCAGCTCTCCAGGCTCCTCCATCCATGGGATTTTCCAGGCAAGAGTACTTTCCCATCCTACTTGTTTGAATTAACCTCCTGCCTTTGAGCCCCCTGTTTTTAAGCCTCTTCCTCTAAGCCTTACCTGTAAAGTGAGCTTAATGGTGGTACCCTCCTCATTTGTTATTTTTGTTAGTTACTCAGTTGTGTCCAAGTCTTTGTGGCCCCATGGATTGTAGCACACCAGGCTCCTCTGTCCATGGAATTCTCCAGGCAGGAATACTGGAGTGGGTTGCCATTCCTTTCTCCAGAGGATCTTCCAGATCCAGGGATTGAACCCAGGTCTCCTGCATTGTAGGTAGATTCTTTACCCTCCTAATAGAGCCATTTTGAGGATTACATTGGGCGGTGTATACAAAGAACCCAGACAATAGCCTGGCTTAAGGTAGTATCCAGTGTAAACTGTGATTGATAATGTTGTGGTTTCAAAGGGCCTGTGACCGCCAAAAGCTTACACCATTCAAACTCAGGCTGGGTATATTAGGGGACTGTGTTAAATTCAACAGGCTATTATAAATTATGTCCTTATTCACCCAATCTGCAAATTGTGGATAACTCTCACCTCCTAGCAAGCCAGGATGAAGTGAAAATAAAGCTGCCTGTGGCTGGGGCTTCTGGGCAGTCACTAAGCTCTCTCATTAGGTAGGTGGCCTCGGTTGAAAACGCTGGTCTAAGTTCGTCTTCTTTTGGTGCATGCACTTCCTCTTTTTTCCCTTGACTAAGTTAGCAATGCTTGCATCTCTCAAGAACCGTCTCTTCATTTTCTTCTAGTATAGTCCACCAAAGTCTAGCCACTGTATGTGTGCCACATGGGTGTAGCTGTGTTCTAATAAAACTTTATTTACAGAAAGATGAACCGAGGGTACTTCCCTGGTTCAATGGTTAAGACATCACTCTTCCACTGCAGGGGTCATGGGCTCTATCCCTGGTTAGGGATTTAAGATCCCTGCATGCTAAACAGCCAAAGGAAAAAAAAAAAAGATGAAATGGGGCCCTAGTCTATAACTATACTAAATTCCCTTATAAAGCATCTGTTAATTCTTCTGTGTCTTCCAAGTAGACGTTAGTAATCTGTAGATAGTGTTAACTCAATTTCCTATTTTTAACTCTAATTTCTTTCCTTGCCTGATATTTTTGGCTGAGACCTCTGGTGAAATGTTAGGTATTTTACAGTGACCATGGGCAACCTTATCTCTTGTTCAGGATTTCAAACCCTTTGGTTTCTCAGCTAAGTTGGAGGCTGGCTTTTTGGCTGAGAGACGTCTTATGTTAAAGAGGTGGCCATTCATTGTATTAAGTTGTTTAAATCAAGAATGGGTGTCTATTTTTGTCAGATGTCTTTATAGCATCTATAGATCAAGTGACTTTTATTCCCTTAGGATCTACTAATGAAAAGTTAATAGAAGTCATAGAATTGAACTTCCCTTCTCAATATGACCCCACGTGGTCGAAAGGTTATTTTATTATGCTGCTGGATCCTGCTTGCTAGGTGCTATTCAGTTTTAAGTATTGATAATCTAATCATTTGTCCATAGATTTGTCCATAGTTCTTCATATAAAATTCATCAAGTCTAGATATCATTGTTTATTTGATTATGAAATGTGGATTTTCCTTTTCTCTCGTTTAATAGCACTGGAATAATATATTCCTTTATATCTATGATGACATTTCCTTATGAGACCCGCTGGGCCAGATATTCTCCAAGAGACCTAACTCTTTGATAATGTCTATGGAAACTGATTTGCTTAAGATTTTATTTCTTATCTGGGACTGTGAATAATTAACTACATTTTTAAACTAGATTATCCATTTTTTCCAGACTTAATCATATCCATTAAAATAGGGCAAACCAGTCTCTAGCTCATCTTATTTCAGTACACGTGCTTTCTCTTATTTTTCTTGACTAAGTTAGCTGTGCTTGTCTCTCAAGAACTGTCGCTTTGTTTTTTCTACTATAAATTAATCATGCAAATATCCCTCTGCATAGTTGGGGCCTGTTCCCATAGTGGTCTTTACACTGGAAGGGCTCACATTGGAGATAAACTTATTTAGCTATTTATAATCTAATAGAGCCTTAAATTGGGCTTCCCAGATGGCTCAGTGGTAAAGAAACTGCCTGTAATGCAGGAGACTTGGACTTGGTCCCTGAGTTGGGAAGATCCCCTGGAGAAGGAAATGGTCACCCGCTCCAGTATTCTTGCCTGGGCAAGCCCATGGAGAGAGGAATCTGATGGACTATAGTCCATGGCGTTGCAGGGGTCAGACCCAACTTAGTGAGTAAACAGCAGCAATAAAGCCTTAAACTAGCTATGCCTGCATTTTAAAAACCTACTTAAATATAGCAGAATTCATAAGAGTTCACCTTGAGCTTTGACATATGGTTACAGCCATGAAACCATCACCCTATTAAGATATGTTAATATCATCTCCCCAGAAAGTTTCCTGCATCCCATTACAGTCAATTTCCCAACCTCCTCTCCAGGGAGCTACTGTTCTGACCTCTATCATTACCAATTACTTTTAGTTGCCCTGTAAGTAGAACTATACGGTACAGACCTTGTCTGGTTTCTTTCATTCCGTTGGCTTTAGCTTTTAAAGGTGAACCTACTTGCTCTGATTAGTAGCGTCTGTCCTCTTCCACCTCTCACTGCTTGCTCTGATTAGTAGGTCCTCCGCGGTAAATCCAGCCCCTCTAGCGGGAGAAATTGGTACTGCCTGTCGAAGTGCAGATGTGTGATGGCTATAAGATTCCAGATTGGGAGTTATTCCCTTTCAGTATATTGACAATAGAATATCACTAACTTCAGGTTTCCACTGTTGCTAATACCAGCTTTTGATCTGTGATTCTTTTTAAGATAACTTTTTTTCTTGGTTGCTTTTGAAATGTTTCTTTGTCTTGTATTTTTTTGTCGCTTCACAAAAAAGCTACATATATATATGTAATTATGTAATTTATCCTAATTTGCATTTTTAACCTTCTTGTTGCCATGCTTTGGTGCCTGCTTATTTGGCACTGAAACACCTGATTCAAATTGCTTCTCTTCTGCCCCATTTTCTCTTCCTTTGGGACTCCAAATGAGTATGCATATGTGTATGTATACCTTAGATTTTATATCTTTTATGTCTCTTCTGTGTCTTCATGCCACATTCTAGAAAGTTTTCTCCAGCCTCTCTTTCCAGGTCACTAACTTTCTCTTTAGTTGTATCTAATATGCCATTAAGCCTTTTCCATTGAGGCTTTAAGTTTTCAATAATTGTTTTAACAACAGGCGATCCAGAATCTCCTGTTTCCTTTAGATCTATCATTTTAACAACTTCTAATTTTTGTCAAGTTCTGGGCTTGGGTTTTATCTCCTTGAACAGAAAAGCGATGTTTTTGCAGTTGACTCCTGGCACCTCCAGTCTAGTTGGTCTTCGCTGTCTCTGCTGATTTTAGCTCACGCTGTTGAGTCATGTGTCTAGATTTTCTGTGTGCTGGATGCTGTATTTGAAAAGTCATCCTCTTGAGGAACCTAAAATCTCAGGTATACTGCTCCCAGAGAGTTTGTTTTCTTCTGTCCAGGGATTTTGAGTCACCAATAGTACAGGATGAAAGTATTTGAGACTTCTAGGGCACATTATGTGCTGTGAATGTGCACAGACCAGGCTGGAGTCTGTGCTAGCGCTGGTTTTCTGCCAGTTCACTCTCTTCTCAGGAGTTCTGGGCTACTGTCAGAGGGCTGAAGTTTAAATCTTGGTTTTACTATGGGACACTAGAAGTTCCTTGCCTTCATGGAGTTTCAATTTTACTTCCATTTGAGGTAAGTATTAGGGATTCCTTGGTAGCTCAGCTGGTGAAGAATCTGCCTGCAATGTGGGAGACCTGGGTTTGATCCCTGGGTTGGGAAGAGCCTCTGGAGAAGGGAACATCTACCTACTCCAGTATTCTGGCCTGGAGAGTTCCATGGACTGCATAGTCCATGGGGTTGCAGAGTCGGACACAACAAGCAACTTTCTCACCTGGTATGAGTAACTGGTGCCCAGACAGAGAGAATTCTTCCAACATCCTACAGTTGGTGAGTAGTAACAGAATCTAGACTTCTCAAGGCTGCTTTTACCTGAGTTTTCAGTTTTGCAACTTGTATTTAGGGATCTATACCCCCATATTCCTTGCTGCCCATGTGCATAAGAAGACTTGACAATCTTTATCATTATGTACTAATTACTATGTACTAATCTTAATTACCGCACTGAGAAGGAAGAATCTCAATTAGGTTAGGGTACTGAGACACCAGGGAAAGCTGGTGCATGGCAAGGGGAAGGAAGGCCAGGTGGCAGATGGAACTAGAAGGGCTTGCAGGGTACTAGAGAAAGAGGCGGAAGTAACCTGGTATAAATGGTATACCCATGTCCGGGCATCCCAAATGAACAGGAGACTAGCTTCCTAGTTCACTCCCCATATTCACTCCCCATTCTCAGGTTTTACTGTTTAAGATCTGTTTTTTCAGCCCTTTATCAGAGGGCACCAGCTGGGCTGGTTCTGAGATTCTGCTTTTATAGAAGTCCCTTGTGTATGCTTTGGGAGGAAAATGGTTTAAAGGTGAGAAATACTGAAACTATGGGTGTAGCCAAGAAGACTTGAGAGTTTGCGTATCCCGACACCAGATAATTTAGGGCTGAGATTTGGGGACATTATGGCCTTTGTGGAACAATGTCAGTCACAATAGACTTTTCTTATAGAAAAGACCAGTCTTGGTGGAGATCTGACTTCTTTGTTTTCCCTCAGCCTTGCTGCATACTCACTACCTTATCAGAAAATACATTTGCTAGGAAAATATACTTTTTGCAGTTACTTGCCTTGGCCCCTGCCTGGAGAGCTCTAATTCCTGCCAGTCTCCCTCCTCCAGTGCCTGTTGGGCCACGCTGACCTCTGGTTTCCTGCCCCTGCCTGACCCGTTTCCTGTGAGCCTGAGGTCCCCAACTGAGGGCTGGGTGGATGCAAGGATGCTGAGGGCCGCCCATGTTCCTGGAGGACAGCGTGACCTTCTCACCCTCAGAGTTGAGAGCCCCATTGCAATGGCCCTGTTACTTCTAGGGGATGGAGCTTGGCCCAGAGCAACGCTTTTGCTTGTGAAACAAGTGTTAGTCCAGGAATAAGAAAAAATTGTTCAATTTCTGTCTAAACATTGTTTCTAATAGCGGTGAGAGAAGTTCTCTGTATTACTGATGAAAGGTTGGCTTCCTAAGTCAAGACTCGGTACCTGTTTGTCCCGTGGCTTCATCCGACTGTCTCTCCATCTTCCATAGCTTACAGTCTCCAGTCATGGCTTATCTCTTCACTGAGTCAGCCACATCCTTGGGGCTGTGCCTCTCCTGCTAGTTACCTGTACGCCAGATGGTGTGCTAAGGACATGACGGTGAAGGCTGACCGGGGCAGATACTGAACAAGTAACAAAGTGAAGTGTCATTATAGAGAAGTATAGGTTGTCATGGGACTATCACAAGCAGACTAAAGACGGTTTAGAGAGGTTGGGCAGAGTGTCCAGTATTTTGAAGTGCTGGTCCCACAAACTGTAAAAGAAGTAACAAGGTTTTGCATATGTGGGAGGATGTAATGTAGAAAAACTTAGAAGATGGCATTTGATGGAAGGTGTGTAAGTCTAGATTTTTAGAAAAAGGGATCTCAGTGACTGAGGATATGAGGATTATTTTACAATGAATGAGAGGCAGCGGTCAGCCTCACATTGTCATACCTCCTGGCTTCTTAATATTTGTTTTTTTTTTTTTTATCTTTGATGCTTTACAAAGGTGTACAAAGTCTTATCCAGCATTTGGACTTCTTTTCAGACAGAAGGTTGGACTGAATAGTTAAAGGTTCAGAATGTATAGTCCTAGGAACTTTATTAGAACTGCAATTACTCAGGCTCCACCCCAAAACCCCTGAAAGAAAGTCCAGTGATGACTAGCACTGCGTCCTTACAAACCCTCTAAGTGATTCTGGTGGACTTTAAAATTCGAGAACCATGTATCTTGCCCATGGTTACTGGTGATGGATGTCCAAGGCAGCTGTCACTGTGAGCAGGTTGAAGGTGTTTATAGGAAGTGATACAAAAGTAGGAGGAGGAAAGAACTGAGTTTTGAACATCTGGTATGACCAACTTGGGGGAAAAATAAAAAAATGAAAGGAATGATGTTCTAGAACAAGCCTTGGCAAACTTTTTCTGTAACAGGCCAGATAGTAGCTATATTAGGCCTTATGAGCCATACGGTCTGTGTTACAACTTTTCAGCTCTGCTGTTGAAGCACAAAGGCAAATATAGATAACACATAAACAAGAGACCATGACTGTGCTCCAAGAAAACTTTATTTACAAAGACAAATGGAAGGCTGGCTTGGTCCCTGGGCAGTAGTTTACTTTCCCCTAGGCTAGCAGAATGACTTAAGGTTTTGGTTTGTTTTTATTTTTGGTTTTTGTTTTTAGCAGCAGAATCCCTTTTCTTCCTTAGAACTGTATAAAGCAGGAGTCACTCTGATTGAAGAATCCACAGCCTACCTCTTCAATTTCTCCTTTTTCCTGAAGTGGACCCTAAGGTTCTTCCTAAGAACACGTATTAATGACACTTAAGTCTGGTGCTCCAACATCTGAGCTTGGGGCCATGTAGGCATTGCCCTTGAATGAGCAGGTAGCCCTTCCTCAGCCAGTTTGGGCCTGTAACCAAGGTGTGGTGGTAGAAGGAACTGGGGGCCAGCCTGCGATCACGCCTGGGCCTGAGGTTCAGGAAGTCTCCTTTGCTGCATTGCGTGGTGTCTCTCTGCAGGTTCCAGCCAGCCTGCTGAGGCCAGTGGGAACACCCAGAGTACGAGTGGCCGATCAGACATCCCCCACACGCCCTGTGTCCAGATGAGAGACCAGGCCCTCAGATACCGCAGCATCCACACCCAGCTGATGGAGATGGTGCTGACCTTGCGGCAGACTGTGGAGGATCACATCACGCAGCTGATGACCAGACCTCAGCGGCAGGACCTAGTCCTGGAGGAGCAGTGGCACGGCCAGGCCATCAGGGAGCAGGAGGCGCTCCTGGGTCGCTTACTGTTCCAGATCGTCAGCTTCCTGCCGGCTGGGGCCCCAGGCGACCGGAGCGCCCAACCGCCTTGCACGTCCACAGACTCCAGGGGTGATGTCGGAGGGGGGCAGCCGGTCCAAGCAAACAGGAAGACTGGCCAGACGTTCTACCAAGAGAGTGGTTTTGAAAATACAGTTATCAGCTATGACCTGTCCAACCGTGGGATTGACATCTCTGCCTTATACCGCTTGAGATTCCGGGACTATGACACCTACCAAGGAAACAAATACCACAAGGACAAGAACACCTTGGTGAGGATGGGGGGACAGGCTCGAGGGCCCCCATCACTGGGATTTACTGCGTCCTGTGCCAAGATCTGTGCGTCCTCATTGATTCTTCCCAGCCCCGTGGAGTAGGTGCTATTGTCCCCTGTAGGTGAGGGGGTGGGCACAGGAAAGTTGACAAGCTGGGTCTGGTTTCCCCTCCGGTCCTAGCTCTTATCTCCCGGGAATCACTGTGATCACTGTGGCAAGTGAACCTACCCTTGTGGAACTCAAGTCTAGTAACAGATCTCAGCCACTGGGGAAACAGGTGTGAATAACGTTCCCAAGAGCACCAAGGGGCTGCCTGCTTTGGGTGGTCAGGGAAGACGGTTTAAAGGTTGAGTCCGTCAATCAGGCAATGGGGGTAAGGGAGGGGTCTTCCAGGAAGGAGGAACAGCATGGGTGGAAGCTTCAAGGTGAGAAGAGCTTGGAGTGATTGGGAAAGGAGGCCTGTGTGGCTTGAGCAGAAATGGTGAGCACTGTAACAGAGGTACGATTGGGATCGGGCCATTGTAAGATGTTGGGATGTTATCCCAGTGGTGATGAGATCAAGAAAAGGCTTCCAGCAAGGGAGGGTCCCAACAGCTCTCCAGCCAGAGGGCAGGGGCCACAGTAGCCTCAGCTTTCCTTCTGTTCCCACCCAAGGGATGTGTGGCCAATGGCCATCTGTTTTTCTGGGGCCCAAATGAGTCGGGTATCCTGATTGGCCTCTGAGGGGCCATGCCCCTTCTAGGAACTTGAAGGGACCCTTCATGGAAGTGGAGATGGTAGAGGTGATACAGGCAGGGTCTGGTTAAGGAGCTAGGCTCTGGGGCCAGGCAGGTGACATGCTGCTCATCCCAAGGTCATGTGGCTAGTGTCGATTTTTCAACCTTTCTGAGCTTTATTTACTCTCTTTCAGCAGGAGATCAGAGCATTTTCTCAGGATGTGTGAGAATTAAGGCAATTGACAGGAACTACTTAGTCTAATGCCTAGAATATAGAAGCTCAGTGAATGATGGCTGGTACATAATATAACTATTACTGCTTATGTTGTGGGTTGGCCAAAAAGGTCATTCAGTTTTGAATAAAAATAAGACACTTTTCATTTTCACCGAGAACTTTGTTAGAACAAGGTACTCACTAACGGAATGGACTTTCTGGCCCACCCAATATGTGGCTCTAAAGAGGAAAGTTTGCAAGCTGTTAAGATTTGGGAGAATTTGTGGAATTTTTTTCTAATATTAAGGTTGTCAAACATGGATTTTATTGCCTCATGGAGCAGGGAGACCTCCATTTAGGCTCATCTAGATGAGTAATTATGATCTGTTTAAAGGGGTCCATGGTGGGCAGGGCAAAAGGACTGACCTTCGATTCTGTCTATCTCCAGGGCTACATCAACCTTGGTACCAGTGAGAACAAGCTCTGTACTGATCTTCTGGCTGAGAGGGTAAGACACGTGCCAACCTGTGCTGGGACCCACCTTTAGGCCCAGGTCCCCCAAGAATGGGCTTTTAGCACGTGGTAGACACAGGAATAAGACTTCGAAGTTTGAGGAAGGGAGTGGGGAAATAGCTTCTAGAATAGCACATCTAACCTGCTGACTGGCCTTGCTGTGTTGGGAAGTTTTCTCTGGATGGGTATGTGGTGGGTACGCTGCCAAGGGAGCGTCTAGATCAAATGTAGGGTTGGGGAAGTTGTCGGACACTTCCCGTGGGAGATCTAGTTGTATAATCTTTGACACGAAGACTGAAGCCTCCGTTCATCAGGGAGCATGTAGCGTACATGCCCATTTCCCTCTGGGAGGCCCTGTGTTGTAGGGCAAATGCCCATGAGCATCCTAGGAGTAGGATGAAGCCTCTTGGGCATCCCTGGGCTGGCCGTGCTCACGCTCTATTTGTCAACAGTTGAGTCAGAGTGACATGACCTACGTTGATGAAGATCTACTGCAGTACGCTGATTGGAGAGGGCAACCATTGTAAGTAGGCCCTGAACCTGGGGTCTTCTGGTCTACAGGCGCCTGTCCGCATCCAGGGAAAGACTCCTTGATTCTCTGCTGGGTGCCTACCTATTTTGGGGAGTAATGACTTCTAGAAAATGCCTAGTGCAGACTGTCAGAGCAGGCAAGCTGGTGTAGTAGAAACAACACTCCTCTGTCATTCAAGAGACCCAAGTTTTTGTCCGTACTCTTCACGTCTGTGTCTCCTGGGGAGTTGAGAGCCTCGGTCCCTTGTTCACCCCGTAAGGATCCTGAGGTTGCATGCTCTGCTCTCGTGAAATGACTGGAGTCAAGGCTGTGGGGAAAGCCCAGGGCCGATCCTGGGAACGACCGGTCTGTCTGGGTCTGTCCACAGCCTGCGGAAAGAAGTGGCCCGGTTCCTGACCTTCTACTGTAAGACATCTGAGCCCCTTGACCCAGAAAATGTGAGTCTCTTCCCAGCCTTCCTGACACCCTGGTGGAGGACCATATTCTTGGGGACCTCTGCATTTCCAGAAGAGCCTCTGAGTCGGGGCAGGGTGGAGGCCAGTGGGTCCTCGCTGAGGAGACTCCCCGCGGGGAGGGAGACCGATCCCTCTTACGAGGACTGGTTTTCAGCTTCTGCCTTCTGTGTGTCTTCTCCAGGTGGTCATTCTAAATGGCTGCTCCGCTGTCTGCTCTGCTCTGGCCATGGTTCTGTGTGATCCAGATGGTAAGTCAGCGGGATCTGCGCTCCCTCAGGGACACAGCCCCACGTGGGCAGGCACGCACGGGCCCTGGGCCCTGAGGGAGAAGAGGGTCTTGACTGAAGACCTTTCCCCTGCAGCGCTGGGGTGCCTCCTGCATCGAGTAGAGCCTCTTCCTACTTTTTCTGCAGGAGTGAGGGATTTGAATTCCCATTTAATGGGCATGTTACAGGCCTCCAGTCTGCCCCAGGAATGGTGACATCTGGAGCCAACTCTGTCTAGTATTATTAGTTGGACTTTTGGTCTCAACCCCAATACAGAGAGCCCTAGTCAACTGTCTTAGACAATACAGATGTTCTATCTCTTCGACACACAGCAAGTTGTGTGTCTCTGGAGATTCCCAGGTGGCGCTAGTGGTAAAGAACCTGCCTGCCAATGCAGGAGACTTCAGAGACTTGGGTTCAACCCCTGGGTTAGGAAGATCCCTGGAAGAGGGCATGGTAACCCACTCCAGTATTCTTCCTGGAGGATCCCATGGACAGAGGAGCCTGGTGGGCTACAGTCCATGGGGTCACAAAGAGTTGGACATGACTGAAGCAACTTCAACAAACAAAAACACCAAAATAAAAAACTAGGTTCTAGATCAAGTAAAGCTTGAGAGATCTGTTCTTGGTCTCCTTAACTATGCCTCTGAACAATTTGAAATATGAATCTCAGATTTCTTGATGAGCCTACTGCATGGGACACTTGTTACTAAGATGGCCAGTTTCACTGGAAGGAGTGGGTCCTTGATTAGCTCATCAAGGAGGCCAAATGGATGGAAAGAAAATAACACATGAAGTCACCAAGCCTGGAAGACCTGAGCCACGTAGAGAAAGGAGAGCCCTTTCTGTGTGTGGACCTCTGCCTCCAGTGTCGGCCTGGAGCTGACAAGACTTGCTGATGATTCATGCTCTACCTGCTGCAAGCCTAGCTTGAGTCCCTGGATTCCAAGTAGCTTGCAGCAGTATTCTCCCCTTTTTCTCTTCTAATGTACCCACAAAGAAGAAACTTGGGTTTTGTTTTCCTAAATAACACTTTTAAGAGTGGATTATGTATAGAGCACTGGCTCATCATAGCTCAGATGGTAAGAAATCTGGCTACAATGCAAGAGATCTGGCTTTAATCCCTGGGTCAGGAAGATTCCCTGGAGAAGGAAATGGCAACCCACTCCAGTCTTGTATGGGGAATTCCATGGACAGAGGAGCCTGGCGGTCTACAGTCCATGGGGTTGCAGAGTTGGACGCGACTGATTAACACTTATGTATACAGAGCCTGTGCTGCAAAGCACTCACCCCTAAGTAGGAGGGATTACACAGGAAACCTTCTCTGAGGGGTGTGTTGCTGCTGATCTGGGGGACTGCACTGGGAGACCCTGAACTAACAGCACTGTCTCTCTGCTTCCAGAGGCCTTTCTAGTCCCCACCCCCTCCTATGGGGGCTTCGCCTTTAGTACCCACCTGTATGCGAAAGTCAAGCTGGTTCCTGTCCACCTGGAGAGTCAGGTCAGTGTGGGTTCACAGTGTCGACTGGTAGACTGGTTCTACCGACCCAGGCAAGGGAATGGTCTAGACATTGCCAAGGTGGAGGTTGGTTTTGCTTTTCTCCTGTATAAATTATGGGAGAAGGATGGCGAAATTGGGCCAAAAGGGCACGTGGGACTAGTCCCTGGGTATGAAGGAAAAGGATTGTTCAAGGTTTCTAGGAAAGAGGAATCCAGGCCTGGAAGCTTCCAGATATGTGGTTCTCAGGCTGGATCTGTCTTCCAGGTCACTGAGGCAAACGGCTATCCCTTCCAGCTCACTGTGGATAAGCTGGAGCAAGCCCTGCTCAGGGCTAAGATTGAGGTGAGGTGGGAACCAGGTCTTCAGGGTGGGCACTGCTGCTCTGGAAAGGGGCTGAATATGGAGACAGTGGGGTAACTTGTTCACCAAGACAGTGTGGGTGCCTTCTTCAAAAGAGGCAGTGTCCCAGGGCACATCCCCCGAGGAGCCCTGAGCCTGGCTGTGGGCCTCCAGAGCTCCTTCCTATTCCCCTCTGTGGGCACCATGATAGTTGCTCCTCCAATTGCCCACTGAGCCCTTGATGAGGTGTCCGATCCTACTTGGTGCCCTGGCCTTGACCTTCAGCTGAACTTGATGTGGAGGTGAAGGATTTGTCTTCATTTGGTTATGCTTGGTTCTTTTCAGGGGAAAAAGGTCAGAGGTCTTGTGCTAATCAACCCTCAGAATCCTCTGGGAGACGTCTACTCCCAAGACTCCATGATGGAATATCTGGAATTTGCCAAGAAGTATGACTTCCACCCCCTTGAGATGAAGTCCGTAAGAAGGGTTCCCATCACTCACAGTCAAGGAGTCAGAACCGGAAATAATATACCCTAAGTGTTCTCACTGTGTAGTATACTTTGTGCAGTTATGGACAACTAACTGAAATGGACATGAAGGAAAAGGCACCCACGTGCTCACTGCTTCAGACTGCCACTTCCCTTCTCGCCTTTGCCTGTATGCACATACCCACGTAACAGTCATGCACCCTGTTGCTTCCCACCCCTCATAGCATAAGCTCTTCCTGCATCCATTTCCCAAACTCCTTGGCTTGAGGTGCCGAGGAAGGTGAGTCTCTCTAGAATTTTCCTGTCCCTGTTTCTAAGAACATGTTAACATCAGTTATTAATATCTCTGAAGTCTGGAAATAGCCTTCTTAGGGTGGATAATCTTCCACAGTCGAGGAGAAACGTGTATTCAAACTTCATAACACATCCAGACCACCTGATGGCGGCACATGGGGATAAGAGGAAGAGTGCTGGGGTGCTCTCCTTGCCAGCTCTAGCACGGGCTAGGGGAGGGATTAGCGTTCTAGCTCAGAAACCAGTTTCTTCCTGTGAAACACAGGTAACAGTGCAGCTTCAGACTGCTGGGAGAATAAAGAGGAGGCAGGTGTGCGCTTAGCCCACTTCATATCCCTGTTTGAACCAGACCCTAGATGCGAGCTCTTTTTTTAAAAATTTGTTTTGTTTATGTTTATTAACTGCACCGGGTCTTAGTTGTGGCACACAGGATCTAGTTTTCTGACCAGGGATTGAATCTGAGCCCCTTGCATTGGGAGCCTGGAGCCTTAGCCACTGAACTACTGGGAAGTCCTGGGAGCACCCGACTGTACCAGAGGAGATGTCTCTGAGACGCCCAGCCCCTACCACTGGTCTCTACTTGATGGTTGAAGCGTGGGGCTGGATGTTCTCATGCATGTCCCTCAGGTCCTGTCCCTTTCTAGTACCCCCAAGTCAGGATAAAAGGTCCCCCCTGGTGAAGGAGAGACCCCCTTCTACCTTTCCACACCTCTTGGAAACTTTGGATGGGCTTCTGGGGCCTTTAGGAGTGTCTGATCTGTGTTCAGAAAAGCCCAACAAATGAAGTGTGAGTTACAATTAGAGACAGCCTATATAATCGTTCTCTTTCACCCAACCTGCAGGTACAACCTCCATGTGATTGTAGATGAGATGTACATGCTCTCTGTGTTTGATGAAGCCATCACATTCCACAGTGTTCTGAGCATGAAGAGGTGAGTTGGTCTCAGCGGGAGCTGGGAACGAGAACCATGAAGCTCCTGCTTTTGCAGGGTGAGTCCATGGGCAGTAAACTCCTTTGGCTATGAGCCAAGAACTGAGCTTAGAGCCCCCAGGAGTGTGAAAGTGAGCAAAGCATAATCTGTCCTCCAAAGTGTCTTCTCTAAATGCCGCTTGGTACATGAAATAGTTTAAGAAGAGGGTAGAATGAGCATGGTCAAAAGTCACGATGAAGCCCTACAGAAGGGCTTCTTGAAAAGTAGTGCACAGGGAAAGAAGAGAAATAGAGAACTTTCTTAAGGGTTGGTATTTGGCCCTAGGACAGGATCCAGCAGGCAAAGCAAGAGAAGAGCATGCCTAGTGGATGGAACAGTTTCACCAAAGGTGGGGCAGAAAGAAATAGGTGAACACACTTTTGAAATGTTTGGAAAGCCTAGAAATGGTGGCCCACTTGCATGAGGAGCCAACTGCCAAGAAGGTGGCTTTTGGACTCGCTGTAGGAAGACCCCGAGCCAGGCTGAGAGTCCTCCAGTACCTTCAGTGGGCACTTGAGAGCTCTCCCATCTGGTTCGGCAAGGATACCTTTTGTTGACTTCCTGGCTTAACTGGGGCAACTGCGTCTTGAACTTTGGGTCCCCAGGCCCTTCTGTCTAGGAAGGCCCTCAAGGCCACTTTTATCTTCCCTTCATAGACTGCATATCATCATCCTTCAAGCAAGTATTTCTCCATCATCTTGACTCTTTCCTTTCCAGTTTGCCTGACCCCAACAAGACCCACGTGATCTGGGGTGCCAGTAAGGTGAGCTCCAGCCGCCTGTCCTTGGGAAGGGAAGGAAGTGGAGCCAGGAGCCGAAGGCAGACCAACTGGGTATTCCTTTCCCTTCTTCTCTTCCTCTAGGATTTCTGCATCTCTGGCTTCCGCTTTGGTGCTCTGTATACCTACAACAGGGAGGTGGCCTCTGCCATGAGCTGCTTTGGCTACCTCCACAGCATCTCTGGCATCGCTCAGTACAAGCTGCGTCAGCTGCTTCAGGACAGAGGTACTGAGCCCCATCCCAGGCTGGACATCGTGGCCACCGGGAATTTCTGGGTCTGCATGGGCCTCTGACATGGCTTCAGTATACTGAGAGCCTGTTCACTGTCTCAGGTTTAACAGTGGCAGGACGGGATGTTTATAGGAGGGCAGATGCAGTTGGGTATAGAAAGAAGACAGAGATGCTGGTCTAAAACACTGACCATCTGATAGCTTGTGCTCTGCCTGCAAAAGGGATAGTGAATTGTACTCTAGGACTTGAAGGTGGGAACTTCAGAGACTGGTCTTTACATGAAGGTCAATTTTTCCTCACATTCAGGTGGCGCAGTTGGTGAATAATTTGCCTGCCAGTGAAGGAGATGCAGGTTGGATTCTGTGTCTGGAAGGTCCCCTGGAGGAAGAAATAGCAACCCACTCCTGTATTCTTGCCTGGAAAATTCCGTGGACAGAGGAGCATGGCGGGCTACAGTCCATGGGGTCGCAAAGAGTTGGATACAACTGAGCACTGAGCATAAACCTGGCTTATTTCAGGCAAAGATTACCAAAGAACAGCCTGACTCTTCAAATCTGACTTGACTTCATCTTCCAGGGTGGCCAGAGGAGAGGCCGTTTGGGCAAGTTGGTGCTCCTACATTTATGGCACCTGAATTTACCTTCCCTCTTAGATCTTAAGTGAATGCGGCTTCAGAGGGAATATCCCACCTTTAATACCATGGTTCAAACTTAGATAAGAGCTCCCTTTAAAAAATTCCCTGTCATAGAGCAGATGCCAGGCCCAAGGATTTAAATTGAGAGCAGGGATACATGAAACAAAGTTATCAGATAAATCTGATTTAGAAAACAATCTGCTTTCAGCTTTGGGTGGAGAAAGTGGTAGATAGGAGAAATCCAACTGCATGCCTCCCTGCAAGGTGCCAGGCCCTCTGATATTTGGTGGAAACCAGATTCCCAGCTTCTTGAACACTGGTTCTCAATCTTGGATGCACGGGGGAATTACCTCATGAAGTTGCTCAGTCCTGTCCAATTCTTTGCAACCCCATGGACTGTAGCCCACCAGCCTCTTCCATCCATGGGATTTTCTAGGCAAGAATACTGGAGTGGGTAGCCATTTCCTTCTCCAGGGGATCTTCCCAATCCAGGGATCGAACCCGGGTCTCCTGCATTGCGGGCAGACACTTTACCGTCTGAGCCACCAGGGAATCCCTCCTGGAGAATTTAAATACCGATTTGTAGGGAATTGGGGAATTTAGTCATTCAATCGTGTCCGACTTTTTGCGACCCCATGGATTGTAGCCTGCCAGGCTCCTCTGTCCATGGAATTTTCCGGGCAAGGATACTGGAGTGGGTTGCCCTTTCCTTCTCCAGGAGATCTTCCCAATCCAGGGATTGAACCCGGGTCTCCTGCATTGCAGGCAGATGCTTTACCATCTGAGCTACTAGGGAAGCCCAATGTGTAGGCTGCATCCACAAAGATTTTGAGTTAGATGTCTGGGGATATAATCTGGTCCATTATGCCTTTTAAAAGCTCCCAGGTGGTTTTAAAGTGCTGCCAATGCTGAGAATGGTTGTGCTAGGATCATCCCCAAGCATAATGCGGTTCTTCACAGTCCATTTGTTAGGGTCTAAAGCAGAAGGTGCAGAGAAGGCATTGGCAACCCACTCCAGTACTCTTGCCTGGAAAATCCCATGGACGGAGGAGCCTGGTAGGCTGCAGTCCATGGGGTTGCTAAGACTCGGGGATGACTGAACGACTTCCCTTTCACTTTTCACTTTCATGCATTGGAGAAGGAAATGGCAACCCACTCCAGTGTTCTTGCCTGGAGAATCCCAGGGACAGCGGGGCCTAGTGGGCTGCCGTCCATGGGATCGCACAGAGTTGGACACGACTGAAGCGACTTAGCATCAGCAGCAGCAACAAAGCAGAAGGTGAGGGAACTGTGAGTAGCAGCCACTTGCCCAGTTGACAACAGCAGCATCAACCCCATTTAGGGGACACCTCAACTTCTTGCCTCAAGGGTGTAAATTCAAAAGTAACTTGACTACACAACAATTGAGAAGCCCAGTATCCCCACCTCACACAATGGAAGTGGTGTCGTGGGTGGTGTTTAGTTGCTAATCGTGTCTGACTCTTTGTGACCCCATGGACTGTAGCCCTGGGATCCTCTGCCAATGGGATTCTCCAGGCAAGAATACTGGAGTGGGTAGCCATTCCATTCTCCAGGGGATCTTCCCTACCCAGGAAACAAACCCATGCCTCCTGCATTGGCAGGTGGGTTCTTTAACACATGGGCTTTCCTGTGGCTCAGTGGTAGGTACGATCAGCTCAAATACGATGCAGTCAGGGTTGGATAGAATCAGCAGGCATGAAGCCCAGGGAGGGAGCATTTGGTCAGGAGCCCTCTGGCAGATCTCAGCCCTGAAGTATGTAACAGCTCTCTTCCTCCATCCACTCAGAATGGATTGACAATATATACCTGCCCAGTTATCACTTCCGGCTGCAGGAGGCTCACAAGTATGTCACTCACAAGCTAAAGGCATTGAAGGTCCCTTTTCTCAATCGTGGCTCCGGCCTCTATGTCTGGATCAACTTGAAACAGGTGAGGTCTGGGAGTGAAGACGGGTGTTAAAGAGCAGATCTGCCAGCTAGGTCTTGAGCTCAGCTCTGTCTGTCTCTTCCCCAGTACCTGGACCCGTGCACGTTTGACGAAGAGCTGCTCCTCCATCGCCGCTTCCTGGACCACAAACTGATCTTGTCCCCGGGCAAGACCTTCATGTGTAAGGAGCCTGGCTGGTTCCGTCTCGTCTTTGCAGCCAGGCCCCACCTGCTAAGAAGTGGTGAGTGGAGCTGACCTGCCAGTCCTGGCCTCCTTCACAGATGCCCCAGCCATTCCTCTGAAACCCAGGCGTGGCGTCACTCCTTATTCACCTTTAGCAGCCTACATAACTCCAATCCTTCTAGGCCCTCTGTTACTACTTTCATACCTTTAAGTGAAAGTGAAAGTCGCTCATTCATGTCCGACTCTTTGTGACCCCACGCACTGTAGTCCATGGAATTCTTCAGGCCAGTATGCTGGAGTGGGTAGCCTTTCCCTTCTCCAGGGGATCTTCTCAACCCAGGGATTGAACCCAGGTCTCCCACATTGCAGGCGGATTATTTACCAGCTGAGCCACCAGGGAAGCCCATACCTTTAAGCTCCTTTGCAAATGAGGAGCTGTTAGGCACTTGAAGTATATTATACTTTTGGTAAGTCAGGTCTGTGTCTGTCACTGAAGAGGTGCTCTGACTGTAAGCTATCCAGAAATGGAGCTCTGCCCATGCAGAACTTGCCAGCTACTAGGTGAGATAGATAGCACGTGATCCAGAAGTCCCTGTGTGCTATACTCTGGAGCTGCGATTCTCCTCTGAAGGTTACAGAAACATGACAATCATTTTATCTATTGCATCTCAACACATGCAGGTCACTGTTCTACCCGCTGGGAACATAGCAATGAATATTTATGTTACATATCTTTTGGGCTAATGTGGAAAATAGACCGAGGGAAGGGCCACTATATGCAGACAGAAAATGAGGCCAAGGCTATAAGCTGCTGCTGCTGCTGCTGCTAAGTTGCTTCAGTCGTGTCCAACTCTGTGCGACCCCATAGATGGCAGCCCACTAGGCCCCGCTGTCCCTGGGATTCTCCAGGCAAAAACACTGGAGTGGGTTGCCATTTCCTTCTCCAATGCATGAAAGTGAAAAGTGAAAGTGAAGTCACTCAGGCGTGTCCGACTCTTAGCAACCCCATGGACTGCAGCCCACCAGGCTCCTCTGTCCATGGGATTTTCAAGGCGAGAGTACTGGAGTGGGGTGCCATTGCCTTCTCCAGGCTATAAGCTAGGTGACAGGATTTGATCTTGAGTCACAAAGGTAATCTGGCAGGCAGGGGCTGTGACAGTGAAGCCAAAAAGAGCCATGGGGGATGTGGCAGGAAGACTTGGAAATCTGTCCCCCAAAAGGCAAGGCTCAAGTGCGGCATCCCTGAAGCAGAGGTTCTGTGGCGGTCTACTAGGACCTGCGTGTATCTGGGGCTCATGTGCACACCCGCTAAGTATTTCTCTGTCTTCGTTTGGACGCTCTAGCCATGCGTCGGTTCCAGCAGGTGCTAGCGGAGCAGGCGCAGGAGTGCAGAGTAAAGCAGCTGGAGGATGCAATAAAGGAGGAAGTGTCTGCCTCCCAGCCAGAGGCTCCAGCCAGCCCCGCTCTCAGGAAGTCCTGATGTCAGCCTCGGATCTGGAAGGCTGGCCGCTGGCCTGGAGCTGTGACCAAACAGTGGGCTCCTCCAGGCATGAGTGCGTTTGACCCACCATCAGCCCGCTTAAGCATCTGTCGTTTTGGAAGCTTTTCATCTTCTTAGTCTCTACGAGCCATTGCGTATGTGCAAAATGTTTTTATGGGGATTCTGGTGAGAAAGCCTAGAGGAGGAATAAAGGGAGCTCTCTGAGCCCCTGTTTAGGTGGGTTAACTTTTATATTTTGTATCTAATAAATTCCACATTCTTTCAATTGCAGGCCTGTTTTATTTCACATTCTTCATATGACCTTTTGGGAGCTAGATGATTTTTAAACTTAATTTTTAATTAAATTTAAATTAAATATTAAATTTAGTTTTGAAGTTATAAAGCAGGTTATATGTGAAGAATCCTTTCTAGGGCAGGCCAGAAAGGAAGGGAAATCATGGGACCCAATTGGCAGAGCATTTTCTAGGTGTTGGATGTAGTGTCCCATAGGATCCTTACATAATCACACTCACCTCAGACATGTGTGGCTACGTGGTAGAGTGAGAGTATAGTTTCAAGTGTTTCTGCTTCCAAATATGAGTTCTCTCCATTTTTGCCTTTTTGAAAGGCTTTTAAAATGAATCTTTGGTGATAAGCCTGAATGAAGTCTTCCATTTTCATCTCTAGGGTTTTCAACTGTTCAAATCATACCTCCTGAGCATTTCTCTGCAAACCATTTGCACATCTGAGCTTTGGTCTGAGCATCAGAGTGGTGAAATGGGCAGAGTGGGGACTACCACCATTTTATAGATGTTGGAAGAACTATTAGCAGCCACTGATGGCTTTGATCAGCCACTTGGGTTTGGGATCATCCTCACTCTCTTGGGCAGCTTTGCAGCCCACCAACAAACCCTGATTCTTCAAGACTTTTTGACAGCAGGCAAGTTTCTTTAGAAATAAACTTGAGTAGCAGACACAGAAAGAGAATTCTCTGGTTGCACGAAGGAGTTTGAGACCGGAAGAGATGATTTTCCCTCTCTTCAATATTTATGTTTCTTATTTTTCTGTTCTAATTTCGTGGCCAAGAACCTCAAGTACAGAGTTGAATTAAAAAGTAAGAACATTCTTGCCTTGTTGTCAATCTTAACAGGATCACGTTCGGTCTCTCATAAGTATAATGTTACTGGAAATATTCTTCATACTGCCTTTACCAGATAGAAGAATTTCCTTCAATTCCTAGTTTGCTGAAAGTTTTACCATAAATGTGTGTTCAGTTTTTACCAGATGTTTTTGCCTGTACCTTTAGAGATAATATAATTCTTTTAGTTATTAATGTGATGAAGTTATACTGATTAAAAAACATTATAGTCCTGCAATAGCCCCATAGAGTCATGATGCATCACCTTTTTATATATCGTTGGATTTGGCTTTGATGTTAAAAATTTTACATCTATTTTCATGAAGGATATTGTGTTATTATTTTCTTTCCTGATATTGAAGTGAATTTTTTGATCAGTTAATTTAAATGTTTATAGATTGTATTAATATTTTCCAAAGACCCAACTTTTTGTTTCATTGACTTTTTTTTCCCCCCATATGTTTCTCTTCTGTTTCATTTCTACTTTTTATTTCCTTTTTTAAACTTTGGGTTCAATTTGTTGTTGTTCTAGCTTTTTAGTAGGGAAGACTAGCATTGCTTTAGCAACATCCATAAATTTTGATAAGTTGAGTTTTTATGATCATTCAGTTTTCTACTTTTCCTTGTGATTTCTTCAGTTCTGTCACTCAGTTGTGTCCAACTCTATAATTTATTTAGCAAATATTTAGTTTCCAAATATTTGGGGTCCTTCAGCTATCTTTGTTAATGACTTCTAGTTTAATTCCTTTATGATTAGAGAACAGAAACTACCAATTTCAATCCTTTGAAATTGAGACATTTTAGGGCCAAGTATATGGCGGCTTCCACCCATGGCCACTCAAAGGTAAAAAGTCAGCCTGCAATGCAGGAGACTTGGGCTTGATCCCTGGGTTGGGAAGATCCCCAGGAGAAGGGAATGGCAACCCACTCCAGTATTCTTGCCTGGAGAATCCCATGGACAGACGAGCCTGGTGGGCTACAGTCTATGGGGTCACAAAGAGTTGGACACGATTGAGCCACTAACACTTTCATTCTTGGTTATAACTTTTGACTTTTTAAAAACTGTTTGCTCTAGATATTACTATATATACATGTATATATATGTGTATATATGTATGTATACATATATGTGTATATATGTATGTATACATATGTGTATATATGTATGCTGTTGCTTCAGTCATGTCTGATATATATATTATTACATATATAATATATAAATACTTCCCATACATATATGTATGTATATATATACGCAGACACACATATGCTGTATTGATGGATCCTGCTAGTTTTTTTTCCCCATGGGAAAAGGAGACTTCTTCAAGGCTCTGCGTAGGCCCGGGTCCTGGGTGGTCTAGTTCTTTTCCAAAGTCTCAGAATGTATAGGTCTAAGGTGGAGTTCAGCACGTGTTCTGTAGTAGGAAAGGAGGAGGAGAAATGACAAACTCGGGTCAAAAGCTCTCTCAGTAGAAGGATGTTTTAAGGTTGCACACGCCTTAATCCGAAAAGCTTTTCATGGGTAAGCTAAGGCCTGGAGGCAGAGGAAGGCGCCCGCGTTTGTGGGGCGGGGAGACCTGGTCGGGAAGGCGGTCAGCGCGCCGAGGCCGTAGAGCGCCGCGGTGGCAGCGGGCGCCCGCCCCTTCCTGGACCGGCTCAGGCCGCGGGCCGCCTCCCCTTCCCTGGCTTTCCCTCCGGCCTGGGCGGCCAAAGGTGGGAGCCGGTCTCGGGGAGAGAGGCTCTGGGGGGGCCCAGCCCCGCGGTGCGGCCCCTCGTGCGCCCCCTGCGCGGACGGGCCCGAGTGCGGGTGCCTGGGCCCGGGTGCGGCCCGCTCAGCGGCGGTGGACGCGTCCGGACGAGGACACAGACCGCGCGTCCCCGGAGCCTCGGGTGCCGGCGCCTCCAGCTCCGCCGAGGAGGTGCGATCCCCCGCTTTGCAGAGCAGGGGGTCCCGCGGGGGCTCGGGCTCGAGGTCTCTGTGCCCAAGGCCCGGCCCTTCCGCCTCGAAGCCCTCGGCCCCAACTCTCACTTCCTTCCGGAGAGCGGGAGCCGGACCCCGCGGACGCTCGCCCCCTGCAGGGGCCTTGCTCTCTGCCACCCGCCCTGGCCGCCCTCTCGCGAATCTCCGAGGCTGGCCACGTGGGTGTCCGGCTCTGAACTCTCCCGTCCAAGGCTGCGGGGAGGGGGATTAAGGCGGAGTGGGGGGTGGTGATCCGAGTTAAGGCTCAGGAGGCCCAGTCAACTGGGGGAGGACCTAGAAATGACTTCATGGAGCAAAATTTAACCCGGGCAGCCCCCGTGCGTTTCTGAGCCGCTGGTTGGTCCCCCATCATCGGGTGTTGTGAGGCTTGGGCATCAGCACTAGGGAAATTGGCAGGGAGTTTTATAACAACAGTAAATATAATTTACTGAACTTCGGCCATGAGTCAGGATTGTCCTAAGCCATTTACACTAACTCATATTTTTCTGTCCTCACTAGGGCTACCGTATGGAATAGTTACCCTTACACCCACTTTGCCCAAGAGGACACTGGCTTAGAAAGTGGAGTTCACATCAGAGCACAGGATCAGACCAGCCTCTCCCTGAGGCCAGAACTGCCCCACTTTGGGAGTGAAGATGGAATTCTAGGTGCTGCCCCAGGCCCCTGCACTTGCAGAGACCTCCGTTTCCCTCCTCTCAGGCCTCATCCGTTGTCTCAAGTCATCAACCTCAGTCACCGCACCGCAAGACCCGTGGACCCCAGGCCCTTTCTGCTCTGAGTCAGAAAAAAAATTTTTTTTTCTTAATTGAGATCAGCAAGAAGGGAAAAAAGAAGCTGGTGACACTTTAGCCTGCAGAATCAAAGACTTCTCCAAAAGTAAAAGCAAGCGGAAGTGGCCATTAGTTAAAGTTGTATACAGTAGCAAATAAACCTTCTGCCTGTAAATCTTTAGTAGGGTTGATGCCTTGAAGCCAGTGCACACAGGGTCACAACTAGTAGGGGACACAGGAAGTGATAACTAGATAAAGGAAGGGGAGATAGAGAAGGGGGAGGGCCCCGTGCCTCACAGTTCATCTTTTAAAAGATTTTTTGTATTTGATGTGGACCACTTTTTAAGTCTTTATTGAACTTGTTATATTATTATTATTATTTTTTAATTTTGGTTTCTTAAACCACACGACATGCGGAATCTTAGCCCTCCCCCCCACCAGAGATTGAACCCTCACCTCCCTGCTGTGGAAAGTGAAGTCTTCACTGCTGGACCTCCAGGGAAGCTCCCCCACCCCTAACAGTTCATTTTTGATGCTTGGTGCTATGGAAGGTCCTTGATCAGATCAGAGATTGAATGCTTTTGTTTTTCTGCAGATGTTCACCCTCCCTCAGAAGGAATCCAGGATGACTACCGCCTGTCCAGATTCAGACTCCATACAGGGCCTGCCCGGTAACAAGGGAGATGGTCTGGAAAGAGAATGCTCCAGAAAACCCGACCAGAAGCCGCTGAAGTTTTATGGAGTGGGTGACCCTGCTGCCGTGCTCTCCTGCAGCAGCCCCTACCTGTCCTCTAGAGGAAGCATCATTAAATGGTTCTGGGATTCAGCGGAGGAGGGCTACAGAACCTACCACATGGATGAATATGATGAGGACAAGAACCCCAGTGTGAGTGACGCCCCCCTCCCCACTGGGACCCAGGAGAGAACTGGGGGAGGGCACCCTACCTTGAACCATAAGGCAGCACCCAGCTTGCTCTTGTCACGTTAGAGTCATGGACTTCTGACTTCCAGTGGGGTTTCCAGTGTTGCTTAGAGAGGTCCCAGTGTACTACCTGAATCAGGAAATGGCCCGCTTATGATTAAGGGAAACTTGATTTGTGGGGGAGGAATTCAGTAACCAGGGAGTGCTCTTATATGGCTTCTGGTCCACAGCCCGACTATTCACCTTTAGAGCTGGGACAGAACGAGGGTTCAGGCTGAAAGGGTTGCGCTTCAAGTTGTATATTCTTGAGCTAACTACTTAAAGTCTTTGAACTTCAGTTCATCTCTATATTGGGGTAATAATACCTGCTATACTCTGTACTGTCAAAACTAAATGTTATCAGGTATATAAATTATTAGTACAGTGCTTCACATAGAGCATTCAATAAGCGGCAGTTGCTATTATCATAAATGTATTATTATAATAACACAATTGCTACATATTATAATAATACAATTATTATAAATATATTTTAATTATTGATTATTATATTAATACATATAATATAGTAAATATTATTATAAAATATATTATAAATATTATACTTTATTATAATTGTTATAATTATATTATAATATTGTGGTTTATTATAATTATTACTAGTAATTATTAGTTATTGTAGTAATAGTGTAATGTTATATATTATAATTATAATATATATGATATAGTATATTATGATTATATTAAATCTAATATATTATATATTATTATTATATATTATGTATATTATATCTATACAGTCATATATAATATAGTAATATAATATATAATAACTTATTGCACATTGATAATTTATTACTATATATTATATAATATATTACATAATACTAGATATAATATATAATATATTAATACTATATTAATACTTAAAATACTTTATTATATTATAATAATTTATTAGTATATATTATTATATTATATATTAATATAATATCATTATATAATATTAATATATTATTATATTATACATTAATATATTATTGTACTATATTATGTTAATATAATATATTAATATATAATTTATAATCTATATTAATATGATATAATAATATATTATATAAAAAGATTATATTATATATAATATATTATAATATAATGTTTATATTAATATAATATTGATATATTTAAATTATATCATATAATTATATTTTTATTTTATTATTTATTGTATTTATATTATATATTATAAATATATAATGTATTTTATGAATTATATATATAATCATATATTAAATATAATAAATATATTATCTATAAAATAAATAAATAAAAATAAATAAATAGAATATATTATTATAATACATATTTATTATATTTATATATAATATATTTAGATATTATAACTTGATATTATACTAATTATTACCTGTTGTTGTACATTATTACTAGTAATACCTTCAGAGCACAGAGAGCTGGCACAAATAACCCTTTAATAATTTTTATTTATTGAGCATGTGCCAGGTGCTGGCCCTGTTCTATGTGCCAGAATTACAGCCATGAACAAAAATAAAGTTTGCCCTCATGGAGTTTATAAGATAATATGGGAGACGGGCAGTGAACAGACTTAAATATATAAAATATGTTGTGGTTAGTGTTGTAGAGAAAAATAAAGCAGGGTAATAAGACAGAGCCTGGTGGGGTGGGCTGGGGATGTTGCTACTTAGGTGACGTGGTCACAGAAGGCCACTTTAATATGGTGACATTGGGGCAGAGACCTGGAAAAAGTAAGAGATTGTATTGATTATCTCTTGCTGTGTAATAAAGTGTTTCAGATCTTAGCAGTTTAAAAGAAACAGATCACAGTTTCTGGAATTCAGGAATCAGGGTGGTGCTTTAGTGAAGATATTCTGGGAAGTTGTGATGAAGCTGGGGCTGTGGTATCATCTGTAGACTCGGTGGGGCAGGGAAATCATTCATTTCCAGACTCACTCACATGATTACAGAGTGGGCAGGAGGATGATCCCTTTCCAAACTCACTCACATGGTTATTGGCAGGCCTCGGTTCCTTCCCATATGGTCTTCTCCATGGGGCTGCTTCATGACACGGCAGCTGGCTTCCCCTGGGGCAAGCGAGCCAAGAGAGGAAGAGAGAATGAGAGATCAGGAGTGCCCAAGATGGGAGCCACAGACTGTAACCTAGTCTTGGAAGTGACATCCCCTCACTTCTGCATGTTTGGTTCATTAGAAGCAGGTCACTAAGTCTATGCACACTCAAGGAGAAGGGATTACGCAAGGCCCTGAACACCAGGACGTAGGGGGTCACTGAGGGCCATCTTGGAGGCTGCCTGTCACAGCTTTGTAGTTATCCAGGGGAAAAGCATTCCAGGCAGAGGGAACAGCCAGAACAAAGTCCCCAGAGCAGGTCAAGGGACAGCAGAGGGGCTTACTGGCTGGAGGCTGGCATGAGGTCAGAAAGGAAATGGGGGCCGGGTGGTACTAGATCTGTAGGGTCTCACGGGACATGGTGAGGTTTCTGATTTTAGACTAAATGAGATGGGAAGTGTTCAAAGGAAGAACAAGGGGATCTGATTTTTCTTTTAAAAAGATGACTCAGACTGCTGGATGGAGATTGAGTTTGGAGAGAATGGGAATGAGGGAATGATCGGGAAAGGAAGGAGGGAAGCTATTGCAATAATGTAGACAAGAGCGACTGGTGGCTTAGCAGTGGAGGAGAACTGCTTGGACTGTGCCTGTATCTGCACGTACAAGTGACAGGGTTCGGTGACGGATTGGTGGTAGGGAAGATCCTATAGGTTTTCTCCCCGGGGCGTGAAGAAGCACTGCCTTTTATTTGTCATAAGCGAGCCCAGTGAGGCTCTACTCTTTCATCCTCCCTCCTTCCCCATCCCCTCTAATACCTTAGGGGTCAGGAATTAGCTGTGCATGAGTCTTTTCAGGGACTCTCTAAGGGGCAACTTGGGCTGTGCCTGCCCTCCTCCTCGTCCTATGAAAACAGTGCCTTATGGGTTTGGAATCTGCAGGCTGTGTAATGTAGCCTGGGTCCCCACCCCAGGGAGAATTTCCACCAGCCCAGGGCCTCTTCTTGTTGTATATTTACCCTTCTTCTTGTTCCTGCCAGAGCACCAGTTTATTGTGTACACATTCTGGCAGCCTGTAAACTGAGCCTCTTGAGAGATTCAGTGTGTGTCTTGGGCATGTGGTGTCTTCAGGGACCTTCCCATCTTGTAGGGGAGAGAAAACGTGTACATCAGGCTTTGTGATCTGGGATGGCAACTGACCAGTGCTCTCAAGGGGGACAGCTAAAGCGCTTTGGGGTCCCGAAGAAGAAAAGAACCCCTGCAGGTGGGATTTTAAGGAGGGCTTCCTGGAGGAGAAGGCATTTGCACAGAGTTTTAGAAATGGGGAGATGCGATCAGGGAACCCTGTGGAGGGCAGCGCTTGAGCAAAGACCGGGTAGGGTGGTGGGAAGGTCGAGATTGCAGAGCTCCACTTCGCTGCCTCGTGTGCTCCTGGAGCCTTCTGCTGGCACCCTCTGCTGTGCTTACGTGGCTCTGTACCTCTCACCTCCAGGGCATCATTAACTTGGGCACCAGTGAGAACAAACTCTGCTTTGACCTGCTGTCCAGACGGGTAAGTCCCACTGCACCTCTGAGTGGCATCCCCAGCTCCGAGGGGCTGTCTTCTCTGGGATTCCCTGGAATGCTCCCCCCGGAGAGCTGGCTGCTTGCCTCAGTTGCCCCAGTCTTGGAGTCAGGAGACCCAGCTCTGCCTTGGGGAGCACGTTCTCTGCCATCTGGGGCAACTCTGGTTCTGCCGCGCCTCCTCTTCTGGCTCTTTCCCGCCTCAGCCCCTCCTGCTGGGTCCCTGCTCTCAGGGGGAGACACTCAGTGACGTGTAGTCAGTGTTTAACAACTGGCCCTGGGGCAGGAAAGGTTCCATTTGTAGCTTTTGCGGAGTCCCCCACAGTGAATGCCCCCACTGTGGCTGGTTCTGGGTCGTGCTGTGCTCTCACTGCACGCAGAGCTGGGAAGAGAGGCGCTTGGCACCGTCACGTGCTGGCCCCACAATGCGGACACCTGGTCGGGAAGAGCCCCTGGAGCCCAGATGGGAGCCAGGTGGATAATGTCGACCATAAGCAGGATTGTCTGAGTACCTTTTCCCTTTCTTTTTACTATGATTTGATTTACTATGATTTTTACATATGTTTTTACTTTTGTTTTTACTATGATTGACTTACATAATTTCTATATAGTTTCTGTAATTTCATTTTTGAAAATGACTGGTTTTTAGCATATGTTGAAAAATTGCTGAAAATGTAATAATCACATTATTTTACTTATTTAAGTTGAAGTGCACTTTCATGCATTGGAGAAGGAAATGGCAACCTACTCCAGTGTTCTTGCCTGGAGAATCCCGGGGACGGGGGAGCCCGGTGGGCTGCCGTCTACGGGGTCACACAGAGTCGGACACGACTAAAGTGACTTAGCAGAGGTTGAAGTGTAATTGCTATACAGTATTATTTAAGTTATAGGTATGTAACAGTGATGCACAATTTTTAAAAGATTTTTTAATTAAAATTTTTTTTAAATTTTAAGAACAATTTTAAAGATTATGTTCCATTTATAGTTACTATAAAATATTGACTATATTCCCCATATTGTACAGTATATCCTTGTAGCATATTTTGTACCTAGCAATTTGGACCTCTTAATCGCCTACTCTTATTTTGCCCCTTGCCCTTTGCTCTCCCTGCCCACTCACGTATAGAGAGAATAATCAGATTTCTTGAGCTAGTGAGAGCCATCTCTAGCAAACCACGGGAACCACCTGTCTCTCAAGGCCTAGGAGTCAGAGTCTGGGGCTGTGGAAAGAGTGATACTTCACCCAAAGGAGCATGTTTCCAAAGGGGAACATCTGAGTCGTGATAGGAGCGGGGTATAGGGAGTGGACTTGAAAAGCCTGTTCTACCCAAAGATATCTCCCCACTCTAAGGCAGCTCAGTGCCATCCAGTAGAAATAAAATGTGAGCCACATATACAATTAAATTTTTTCTATTAAACAAGTACAAATAAACTGGTAGCATTCATTTTCAACATGTATTTTATACAGTTCAATATATCTAAAATATGGCCATTTCAACATGTAATCAACTTAAAAATTATTAATGAGATATTTTACATGTTGCTGTTGTTGTTGTTTAGTTGCTAAGTCGTGTCTGACTCTTTTGCGACCCCATGGACTGTAGCCCACCAGGCTCCTCTGTCCATGGGATTTCCCAGGCAAGAATATTGGACCGGGTTGCCATTTCCTTCTCCAGGGAATCTTCCTGATCCAGGGTTCAAACTCAAGAATTGGCAGGCGGGTCCTTTACCACGGAGCCACCTGGGTAGCCTCATATTGTACGTACTTATTTCACACAAGTCTTCAGAATGCAGCGTCTCACTTCAGGAGAGGCGCACGTAAGGAGCCAGGAGGTGCGGTGGCCAGCGGCCTCTGTATTGGACAGCGTGGCTCTCAGGAGAGGGGGAAGGGAGGAGGGTGGAGCTGGGGACACGTGGCTGATTCCCTCTGCTCCTTTTTGTTCCACTGCCCGCGCCTCCTGCCTTTCCTCGACTTTGTGTGCAGGAGGCCATGGGAGTCCCTAACCCAGCCCCGGGGCAGTGGAGGTGGTCTGGAGATGGCCACATTTTCCCAAGTGTGAGGTTGAGCTGAGGCTGCAGGAGAACAGTGGCCTGAGTCCCTCCAGGACTCAGAACCAAGACCAAAATAGGGCACCCAATTCTGGGGCCTCTCCTGTGACCCCACAGAGGAGCTGAGGGTCGAGCTCTCCTCCACCGCCTCCGCAAATCCACCCTCTGGTTTTGTTAGGTGGTGTATTGTATAAAGAGCCCTGGACTAGGGGTCAGAAATCCTGTTTCATCTCAGCTCTCCACTTGCTAGTACTGTACCATTGCCTAGCCACCTGACTGTTTTTGGCCACGCTGCATGGCTTGTAGGATCTTAGTTCCCAAATCAGGGATGGAATTTTGTGCCTGCTGCAGTGAAAGCCAGGAGTCCTAACCACTGGACTGCCAGGGAGTTCCCACACCTGACATTTTTAAGCCTCAGTTTCCTCATCTGCAGAATGGGCATGAGAATGCTGTTCCTAGCCTGCCCCTGCCCCTGCCCCTATTCTCTAATGAGCAGCCCTTGGATTGAGAGGCCCCAGTGCTGCGTGGATACGGGCGCCCATGAGCGTGTGTGGCCTTTAGCCCTGCTGTCCCCTCTCTGTCCCCAGCTGAGTCAGAGCGACATGCTGCGCATGGAGCCGGCCCTGTTGCAGTACCCAGACTGGAGGGGACATCTGTTGTAAGTAGGACCTGTGGGCCAGTGGTTCTCACCTCCAGGGCGGTTTTGCTTCCCAGGAGACATGTGGCAACACTTGGAAACATTTTTGGTTTTTGTAACTTGGGGGAGGGGGTGCTGCTGGCTTTCACTGGGGAGAGGTCAGAGAAGCTGCTAGACTTCCTACAATGCCCGGGATGGCCCGCACGGCAAAGAATGATCTGGCCCCAAACATCAAGAGTGTTACGTTGAGAAAGCCTGCCCTGGGCTGAGGTCTGCTCCTGGAGAGCTGATGGTCAGGGGGTCTTGTTCAGCATCTGCAGAGAACTGGTGCCTCCTGCTGTCCCGCCCCCGCTCAGAGGCCCCCAGTCTTGGTCTCTCTGAGTCTGAGGCACAGGGAGGGCCTTCAGGCCAGGAGTCTTTATTCCCAGTTTCTCGGTAGCTTTACAGGAGCCAGAATCAGCTTGGGGACTCCTGCTGCTGGAAAGATGGGAGATGAAAAATGAAACTAATAAGCCTTTATATTTGTTGGGCACTTACTAGGGCCCAGATGCAGTCCTAAGGATTTAGTGCTGGAGCAGAACTTGATTCCAAGGGTAATTCCAAGGCACCCGCTCTGGTAATAATGAGGATGGTGGCCCTAGAGTCAGACCACTGGGCTTGAGTGTGGACTCTGCCGCTAACCAGCACATGACCTAATTCCTTCAAGCCTCAGTTTCTTTGTCTGTAAAATGGGAATAGTAGTAGTTGTGTTATAGGAGTTTTATGAAGATTAAGGAAAATTCTCTAATACCTGCATAAGGTAAATGCTTGTAAATGTTAGCAATAACTATGAGAACAGTTATTGTTATAATAATTATGTTGTTATACATTATACATTTTTTATGATAATGTGTTATTATTATTATTACTGTTAGCTAGATCTACATAGAGAGTGTTACTTGTGATATTCCTACAGTCTGCTGATTAGGTAGGTCGGGTGTCCTACAACTACTGGAATGAAAGTTTCCATGCATGTGGATAGTGTTGGGGCCAAGGAGGGAGGTGGGGGCCAAGGAGTGGAGACAGATACTGATTGTATTCCCCTCTTGGAAAGCAGAGAAGGGTGATGGCAGATGCCTGAAGATGCACCGGAAGAGCTTTGGGATGGCAGGGGTGGGGGAGGAGTTCAGGCCCCGCTGACAGTCACTGCTGTCTGTCTGTCTGATTTCCAGCCTCCGGGAGGAAGTGGCCAGGTTCCTGTCTTTCTACTGCAGAAGCCCCGCACCCCTTAAACCGGAGAATGTGAGTTACTCCCCTCCTCTGCTCTTTCCCCCTCTTCTGCTCCCTCCCCAACTTCTGGCTGACCAGGGGTCCGGTGGGGTCAGTTAGTTTTGATATGGAAATTAGGAAGACACCCCTCCCTTCTTTCTTCTCACCCTAGACATTTAGAGTTTGGGTATAATTTCTGCAGGACTTCCCAGGTGGCTCAGTGGTCATGAACCCGCCTGCCAGGCAGGAGATGCTTCCAGATCCCTGGGTCAGGAGGATCCCCTGAGGAGGGCCTGGCAACCCACTCCAGTGTTCTTGCCTGGAGAACCCCATGGAGAGAGGAGCTTGGTGGGCTGTAATGCATGGAGTCACAAAGAAGTCAGACGTGACTTAGCAGCTAAACAGCAGCAGCAGCAGCATAATTTCTGCCCTGCTGTGTCCTGTGGCCCCTCTCTGCCTCCACATCTTCAGGCCGGACTCTCTGAGTGACCAGCTCCCTCTTGCTTGCTCAGTGGATCTGGAACACGGTCCTCACAAATGAGCCACACAGATGGATTCGGCTGTTAGTCAGGAGGGGCCTGCGGGGGCCCCCGTGGCTTTGCTGTGACAGTGCCCAGGTGGGCCCCCCCCGCCCCGAGTTGTGGCCTGGCCCTGCCTCTGTGCCTCCGGGATCCAGGCTGCAGGCCCGTGCTCCCTCCCGCACAGATACATCTTGGTCCCTTGGACGTGTCGCCCTCAGGTGGTGGTTCTGAACGGCTGTGCCTCTCTCTTCTCTGCTCTGGCCACGGTGCTGTGTGAGGCGGGAGGTGAGTAGACCTTGGCCCTGGGCCTGCAGCCCCCCTACCCTACCACCTCCCCCACCCCCGCCAACCCTGGCTGCTGGGCCTGGAGGGCTGCATCAGATGCTTTTGCCCTAATAGACTGTTAGACCACCTCGGGGGGCTGAGCTAAGTGCCCTGACAAGACAGCATGGGTTGGCAGTTCCAGGG
This sequence comes from Oryx dammah, assembly GCF_014754425.2. NCBI lineage: Eukaryota > Metazoa > Chordata > Mammalia > Artiodactyla > Bovidae > Oryx > Oryx dammah. Next base: position 71,760,502 of record NW_024070201.1, read on the forward strand.
AAATCAAGATGATGCCAGGCTTCTGGGCTCTGCCTCCATGATGACCTTGGTTTTTCCTCGCTCTCACTGATGGCACCCACAGCCTCACATCACAGCGTGTCCTGAAGCAGGAAGAGATGGAGGCTGTGCTTTGCCTGTCTCTTTTTTGAGGGGAGGGAGGAAATGGGTCTACTCTTTCCAGGAGAGTCCCTTTCAACTTTCTGGCCAGAACGGACTCACAAAGCAGTCCCTGGCAAAGAGTAGGAGAACCCTGGTTGGTTTAAGCCGAACTTGCTTCATCCCCAGCAGCTGGGGGAAGGTCCACTTTCCTTGGATATCTTGCTAGCCATAGCTGAAAAATCTGTGTGCTCTCTTAGGAATGGATGTCGACTGCTAGCCAACAGCGCCTATTGCAAGAGCCACGGTCATTTCAAGGACATGTTGTCCGTAGCCATGGTCAGGGTTGTTGGCTGCCAGGAAAAGAGGCCCGCTCACACTAGCTTAACTTCTAAACTACTATTAGGTAGCTTTTATTGGCCACATACTATGTTTCAGGCACTGGTCTAAGGCTAGGCACAGTCTGTCATTTAATCCCCACTATAACTTCAATGAGATAGGTTCTGGGCTTATTCCCATTTAACAGATGAGGAGGTTGAGTTACTTCTTCGAATCACACAGAGAGCTGTAATATTTTGAACCTAAAAGGAAGATTCATTGCAAGGATGTAACAGGCAATTTCCTACCCATTCGAGAACAATCAAGAGTAGGAGAAGCACATACTCTCTGTCTGTCCCTGATGTGTGCGGTCCCCCTCCCTCTTCTTCTGGACCATCCTCAGCTCTGTAGGGCCCCGGGTTGTTGACGCAGCTCTGACTCCATGACCTCTGCATTCGAGTGCTCATTCTCATCTCACAAGGGTCTTTGCTTCTTGGAGCAAAGTCTCGAGATACAGAGAACGTGATGGGTGTCTGGCCAGCCGGTGCATTGGCTCCGGGGGTCATATGTCTACCTCTGGTCCAATCCCTGTGGCCAGCAGAGGGGACCTGTAGGACAAAAGCCACTCCTTCCAGACCTGGGAGTTATGGGAGGGTGTTGTGCCGAAGGGAAGGCTGAGGAGCTCAGCCTGACCGATGTGAGCACTGCAGAACTGGGGCGGTGCCTTCACCTCTGCGTTAGAGCAGACCTTGGACATCATCTCATCAACCCCCGTCCACAGCGTCTTCTGCGTGGCACCGCCTCCCACCCTGGTGGTCTCAGCCTTTGGCTCAGGGCCCCCACTCCTCCAGGAGCAGCACGTCCTGTCTCTGGGCAGTTCTAGCCACTGTCAAGTGTTTCCATTTGTCAAACCCAGACCATCGCCCTGCAGTCTCGACTCCTGGTTCCAAGTCTGTCCTCAGAGTGATCCAGGGTGTCCTGTGCTTCTGAGAGACCTAAGTTTCAGTTTGCTCATCAGTAAAGTTAAGATAATAACAGAGTGGCTGTGATGATCAAATGAGATTAGAAAGTATTTAGCACAGAGCCCTGCACATAGTAAGTGCTCAATGAATGTTCAGTTCAGTTCAGTCGCTCAGTCGTGTCCGACTCTTTGTGACCCCATGAATCGCAGAACGCCAGGCCTCCCTGTCCATCACCATCTCCCGGAGTTCACTCAGACTCATGTCCATCGAGTCAGTGATGCCATCCAGCCATCCCATCCTCAGTCATCCCCTTCTCCTACTGCCCCCAATCCCTCCCAGCATCAGAGTCTTTTCCAATGAGTCAACTCTTCGCATGAGGTGGACAAAGTACTGGAGTGTCAGCTTTAGCATCATTCCCTCCAAAGAAATCCCAGGGTTGATCTCCTTCAGAATGGACTGGTTGGATCTCCTTGCAGTCCAAGGGAATCTCAAGAGTCTTCTCCAACACCACAGTTCAAAAGCATCAGTTCTTTGGTGCTCAGCCTTCTTCATAGTCCAACTCTCACATCCATACATGACCACAGGAAAAACCATAGCCTTGACTAGACGGACCTTAGTCAGCAAAGTAATGTCCCTGCTTTTGAATATGCTATCTAGGTTGGTCATAACTTTTCTTCCAAGGAGTAAGCGTCTTTTAATTTCATGGCTGCAATCACCATCTGCAGTGATTTTTGAGCCCAAAAAAATAAAGTCTGACACTGTTTCCACTGTTTTCCCTTCTATTTCCCATGAAGTGATGGGACCGGATGCCATGATCTTCGTTTTCTGAATGTTGAGCTTTAAGCCAACTTTTTCGCTCTCCTCTTTCACTTTCATCAGGAGGCTTTTTAGCTCCTCTTCACTTTCTCCCATAAGGGGGTGTCATCTGCATATCTGAGGTTATTGATATTTCTCCCGGCAGTCTTGAGTCCAGCTTGTGTTTCTTCCAGTCCAGCGTTTCTCATGATGTACTCTGCGTAGAAGTTAAATAAGCAGGGTGACAATATACAGCCTTGACGTACTCCTTTTCCTATTTGGAACCAGTCTGTTTTCCATGTCCAGTTCTAACTGTTGCTTCCTGACCTGCATACAGGTTTCTCAAGAGGCAGGTTAGGTGGTCTGGTATTCCCATCTCTTTCAGAATTTTCCACAGTTTATTGTGATCCACACAGTCAAAGGCTTTGGCATAGTCAAGAAAGCAGAAATAGATGTTTTTCTGGAACTCTCTTGCTTTTTCCATGATCCAGCAGATGTTGGCAATTTGATCTCTGGTTCCTCTGCCTTTTCTAAAATCAGCTTGAACATCAGGGAGTTCACGGTTCACGTATTGCTGAAGCCTGGCTTGGAGAATTTTGAGCATTACTTTACTAGCATGTGAGATGAGTGCAATTGTGCGGTAGTTTGAGCATTCTTTTGCATTGCCTTTCTTTGGGATTGGAATGAAAACTGACCTTTTCCAGTCCTGTGGCCACTGCTGAGTTTTCCAAATGTGCTGGCATATTGAGTGCAGCACTTTCACAGCATCATCTTTCAAGATTTGAAACAGCTCAACTGGAATTCCATCACCTCCACTAGCTTTGTTTGTAGTGATGCTTTCTAAGGCCCACTTGACTTCACATTCCAGGATGTCTGGCTCTAGATGAGTGATCACATCATCATGATTATCTGGGTCATGAAGATCTTTTTTGTACAGTTCTTCTGTGTATTCTTGCCACCTCTTTTTAATATCTTCTGCTTCTGTTAGGTCCATACCATTTCTGTCCTTTATCGAGCCCATCTTTGCATGAAATTTTCCCTTGGTATCTCTAATTTTCTTGAAGAGATCTTTAGTCTTTCCCATTCTGTTGTTTTCCTCTATTTCTTTGCATTGATCACTGAAGAAGGCTTTCTTATCTCTTCTTGCTATTCTTTGGAACTCTGCATTCAGATGCTTATATCTTTCCTTTTCCTCTTTGCTTTTTGCCTCTCTTCTTTTCACAGCTATTTGTAAGGCCTCCCCAGACAGCCATTTTGCTTTTTTGCATTTCTTTTCCATGGGGATGGTCTTGATCCCTGTCTCCTGTACAATGTCACAAACCTCATTTCATAGTCCATCAGGCACTCTATCTATCAGATCTAGGCCCTTAAATCTATTTCTCACTTCCACTGTATAATCATAAGGGATTTGATTTAGGTCATACTTGAATGGTCTAGCGGTTTTCCCTACTTTCTTCAATTTAAGTCTGAATTTGGTAATAAGGAGTTCATGATCTGAGCGGGACTGATCTCAGTGGATCCAAGCTTTAGAAAGAGTTTTGGGAACTGACAGAGAGGAAGCACGCTCCCCAAGGACACTGAAGGCTTAGAGAGGCATGGGGGGGGGGTCAGTGGATGGGGCCTCTGGGCATCCTGGCCAGAGGGTGACAGGCCCTGGCTCACTCCTGCCCCCAGAGGCTTTCCTGATCCCTGCCCCTTACTACGGAGCCATCACGCAGCACGTGTATCTCTATGGCAACGTCCGACTGGTCTGTGTCTATCTGGACAGTGAGGTAAGAGTTTCTGGGACCCCCGGTGGGCCTGGACCTTCCTGTAGGCCAGGATGTTCCTGCTTCTGAATTTGACAGTGGTCATGAGAGGAAGTCCATGCCACGGGCTCTGGGGTTACGGCCAGAAGGAGAATGGGGTCTCCCATTGGCCATGGCTGCCCTTGCCTGGGTGCCCTGGGGACCTATTTCAGCTCTGAGATCCCTAGGGTCCATGCAGAAGCCAAGGGCATCCCAGAGAGACCACACAGAAATGGGGGGGTGAGAACAGGGCAGAGCAGATCTCCACATGGAAGCTCAGGGACCCCAGTCAGAGGACCTCAGGGGCTTTTTCTGCAAACCTAAGAGCTGTGAGGCTGTCCCTGACCTGATGTAGCTGTGCGGGTAGCAGTGAGAAGGAGGTGCCCCCTCACATCCTGTGTTTTCTGAGACTGTCCCAAGAGGAGGCTAGAGACGACAGTGGGGAGGTGAGACCCCCGCCTTCCGGTCCGGAGCGAGGTGACTGAACCTGGCGGGGGGCTTTTGTGGCTCTCTTTCAGGTCACTGGGCTGGAAACGCGTCCCTTCCAGCTCACAGTGGAGAAGCTGGAGATTGCCCTGCAAGGAGCTAATTCTGAGGTCTGGGGATCAAATTAAACCCAAGGCTGGAAGTGGGTGGGTCTGAGCAGGGCAGGGCCCCCTTCTCGCAGACCGATCTCCTAGGGAGAAGGGTTGAAACTCTGTGTTGGGGATAGGGATGGGTTGGAAGCATGGAACCATTCTGGGGGTCAAGAAGAAGCCTGCCCACAGAGGTCTTCCCACTGGAGAAAATCCCTGAGACTCTAGGTGTACAAAGGATCAACCAGGGAGCCTGATTAAAACCACTACCCCCTGCTCAGCCTGATTTCGATTCAGTGGGTCAAGCATGGAGCTTATAAGTCTGTGGGTTCAACGATCTCTCTGGTGATTTGAATAGGTAGCCCCCTCGCTCTGAGGGGATCCTGAAGAACGAAAGAGACCAGTGGTTCCTGTCTAGTCCACTTTTCAGAAATCTATCCATCTATCTTTTTTTTTTTTAACCTTGGTCACAAAAGTCATACACGACCACTGTGGGAGTTTTAAAAGCACAACCTCCCACCCATATTTCTACCAACAAAGGCAACTTCTACTGGTGTTTGGACATATTTCCCTCTGAGCTTTGGTCTCTGCATTTGTTTTCTTTTATAACTGATACGATGCTGCAGATATGATTCTTTGCCCTTCTTCATTTCATGTTGAGTGGTGAACCGATTTCCCCGGGATCCTGCCCAGTGCCCGGCCTGTCCAGTGGGACTCTGTGGCCTCGGGGAGGAGCTGAGGGTCTCCTGCTCTGCTGATGTTTCAGGGTGTGAAGGTCAAAGGCCTCATCCTCATCAACCCCCAGAATCCTCTGGGTGACATCTATTCCCCAGGGGAGCTGCAAGAGTACCTGGAGTTTGCCAAGAGGTGAGCTGCCCCACACTCACCCCACAAAGCCTGGGACAGGTTAGGGTTCTGATGTGAGCCTTGGTGTGGTGCCTGCCGCCCTCTCGACCCCACTGTAGGTTCCTACCTGCTTCTACCCTTCCTGGCAGGAGAGTCGGGGGTGGGGACGGGGAGCAGTTCTCTGGTGGGATGCTACTTCTCTCTTTCTTTTTTGTAACAACAACTGTCATTTATTGCCTGTTCTGGGGGCCAGGCCCCTGCTAACCCTCATGCTCTCGCTCATGCAATCCTCTCAGCAGTGTATTAGGTGCAGATACTGTCTTTATCCCAGTTGACTGAGCCTCAGAGTGAGGGGTGGAGCCAGCTGTGAATCTGGGTCTGTCTGTACTTAACTAGGTGTGAGTGTTAGTCACTCAGTCGTTTCTGACTCTTTTTGATCCCATGGACTATAGCGCCCCCGGCTCCTCTGTTCATGGAATTCTCCAGGCAAGAATACTGAAGGGGGTTGCCATTTCCTTCTCCAGGCGATCTTCCCAAGCCAGGGATCGAACCTGGGTCTCCTGCATTGCAGGCAGGTTCTTTACCATCTGAGACACTAAAGTGTCTCACACCTGTGTCCCTCTGTAGAGGTGCCTGGGGGCTCTGCCTTCCCTCATAGTGCTTCAAAAGCCCCAGTGTCATCTCTGTTTGAAAAAAGAAAAAAAAGACAGAAGATGGATATTCTTGGAAAAAGCAAGTTGGGTAACCCTGGGCTAGACTATGGTCCTTCTGGATTTCTGACTCACTGCCATCCCACCCTGCTGCTGCTGCTAAGTCACTTCAGTCATGTCCGACTCTGTGCAACCCCATAGACGGCAGCCCACCAGGCTCCCCTGTCCCTGGGATTCTCCAGGCAAGAACATTGGAGTGGGTTGCCATTTCCTTCTCCAATTCATGAAAGTGAAAAGAGAAAGTGAAGTCGCTCAGTCGTATCCGACTCTTAGTGACCCCTTGGACTGCAGCCTACCAGGCTCCTCTATCCATGGGATTCTCCAGGCAAGAGTGCTGGAGTGGGTTGCCATTGCCTTCTCCGATTCCACCCTCAGTTCAGTTCAGTTCAGTTGCTCAGTTGTGTCCGACTCTTTTCAACCCCATGAATCGCAGCACGCCAGGCCTCCCTGTCCATCACCAACTCCCGGAGTTCACTCAGATTCACGTCCATCGAGTCAGTGATGCCATCCAGCCATCTCATCCTTGGTCGTCCCCTTCTCCTACTGCCCCCAATCCCTCCCAGCATCAGAGTCTTTTCCAATGAGTCAACTCTTCGCATGAGGTGGACAAAGTACTGGAGTTTCAGCTTTAGCATCGTTCCTTCCAAAGAAATCCCAGGGTTGATCTACTTCAGAATGGATTGGTTGGATCTCCTTGCAGTCCAAGGGAATCTCAAGAGTCTTCTCCAACACCACAGTTCAAAAGCATCAGTTCTTTGGCGCTCAGCCTTCTTCACAGTCCAACTCTCACATCCATACATGACTACTGGAAAAATCATAGTCTTGACTAGACGGACCTTAGTCAGCAAAGTAATGTCTTTGCTTTTGAATATACTATCTAGGTTGGTCGTAACTTTTCTTCAAGGGAGTAAGCGTCTTTTAATTTCATGGCTGCAGTCACCATCTGCCATGATTTTGGAGCCCCCAAAATGAAGTCTGACACTGTTCCCACTGTTTCCCCTGGGGGGGTGCATTTAACCAACAAACCAAACTCTCTCCCCCCACCCTCCACCCTCCCCACACCTGCCCTCCAGGCATGAGCTGCACGTGATGGTGGATGAGGTCTACATGCTGTCCGTGTTTGAGGAGTCCGCTGGGTACCGCAGTGTCCTGAGCCTGGAAAGGTGAGATGACTCTCTCGGCCCTGCCCCCGCAGGGCAATTCCTCTTCCTTCCCGCTAATCCTGCAGTCTTCAGATCCCCCAAGGAGAAGAAGGGAGGCGGGGCCAGCCACTGGTTTTCAAACTGTTCTATGGGGTTTCTGAAAGCTCCAAGGAAGCGTCTTAGGATTCCATGAGGGAGGGTTGGGAGGGTGGAAAATGGGCCTCTCTGCTGTTGCCTTCATCTCCAGAGTGGCTCCGTTTTCTTTCATTCATTCAGCAAGTACTCCTGGGGCTCCCTGCGTGTGCCAAGCCCTGCCATCTGTCGGAGCTTTTTTTTGTTAGATGCAGTTTGAGTCAAGTTAGATTTCTTCTTGAGTCAGGCATGTGTAGGCAAAGCACCTGTGGGAACAGGAGTAGGTCATCTGTCAAGCCTGCATGTCCAGCATTCGGGCATTCTGACGGTTCCACGTTTGTTTAGACCTTTCAGCCCTGCTGAGTCCTTTTGTGTCTGGGAGAGGGACCCCTTCCAGGGCCCGAGAGTGGGCTCGTGCCTAGCACTTGGAAGTGAATTGTCCGAGAAGACACGCTTGCTGACAAAGCAAGAAACTTAATTGAGCAGGAGCGCCTGGGAGGAGACCAGCAGGGGATAGGGACCCAGGAGAACCGCTCTGCCATGTGGCTCAATATCTCGGGTTTTATGGTGATGGGCTTAGCTTTCTGGGTTCTCTCTGGCCAGTCATCTTGCTTGTGCCCGTTTTTGGTTCAATTCAAGGTCCTCCCTGGCAGCATGAGCATCTTGCAATCACGATGATCTCCAGCGTGAGGGCTTCTGGGAGGCTGGAAGGACATATTATGGGCTGGTGTTTCCTCCCTCCTTTCGGCCGCTCCCAGATTCTTCTGGCAGGCAGTAGCTTGTCAGTTCCGTGTCCTTGATCAGGACCTCTCTCTTGCTGTGAGATAACTCACACGAGTGGCTATTATCCTTCCTGGCTAGGGTGGTTTCAGTCAATGGTCCCCTAACACTTTCCTTTGCTCTGTTCAGCCAGTCCTCACAAGGCTCTGCCAAGCAGACGGCACGTGGGGTTAGGAGACTAAGACTCGGAGAGACAGGGACTTGCCACCCACTGCAGACCAGATGCTGCACTGTGCTGGAGATATGTCAGCGAGCAAGAGAGACACAGGCCCTTCTTTTGTGGACCTTATATTTCTACAAGCTTTAGCAGCTAGTTATACAGCTAATCATTTGATGATTAAAAACGAGGTGTCTGCAGAGACAGCAGAGGATCGGCTTGGGGTACCCAGTTGACCTGGTCTACTGGGAGGTGGTCAGATGAGGTCTGTTTGAGGAAGTGATGCTTGAACTATTCTCTGCATCAGAGGTTGGCAATATTTTTGGATCAGATGGCAAATATTTTAAGCTTTACAGGTCATACGGTTGTTCACTCAACTCTGGCATTATAGTATAAAAACAGCCCTGGACAGTATGTATGTGAAAGAGTGTGGCTGTTCCCCTATAAAGCTTCAGTTCCAAGAACAGACAGCAGGATGGATATGGCCTGTGGGTTGCAGTTGGCTGACCCTGCTGTAAGGCATGTAGAGGAATTAGCGAGTCAGGAGATGAAACCAGGTTCGTCCATCCATCTCCTCATTTGACCAACCCATCCTGTGAGCTCCCGCGGATCTGTGTTGCCTCTGTTCCCATGCTGTGTTCTCCGCAGGCTGCCTGACCCCCAGAGGACCCACGTGATGTGGGCGACTAGCAAGGTGGGTTCCTGGCTGGCCTCGGGGGTGTCAGGGAGGCGGGAGGGCAGAGAGGTGGGTGGAGCCGGCTTCCTCCGGGAGGGCTGGCCACCGCCCGTGGTGCCTGTCTCCTGCAGGACTTCGGGATGTCTGGGCTGCGCTTCGGCACGCTGTACACGGAAAACCGGGCCGTGGCGGCGGCGGTGGCCTCCCTGTGCCGCTATCACGGCCTCAGCGGCCTGGTCCAGTATCAGATGGCACAGCTGCTCCGGGACCGTGGTGACTGCCTGGGCCTGGCCCCTTGAGGTTGCGGGAGGGACTGGCCTGGGGTTGTGGATACTTCTCCCACAAGACGAATTTAGGGTGGTGTTTGAGAGTGCTTGGAGAAGGCAATGGCACGCCACTCCAGTACTCTTGCCTGGAAAATCCTATGGACGGAGGAGCCTGGTAGGCTGCAGTCCATGGGGTCGCTAAGAGTCGGATACGACTGAGTGACTTCCCTTTCACTTTTCACTTTCATGCATTGGAGAAGGAAATGGCAACCCACTCCAGTGTTCTTGCCTGAGAATCCCAGGGACGGGGGAGCCTGGTGGGCTGCCATCTATGCGGTCACACAGAGTCAGTCACAACTGAAGTGACTTAGCAGTAGCAGTTGAGAGTGCTAGCTCTGAGCCCAGACTGGGTTCATGCCCCACTCTGTCACTTCCTGACTCCGTGGCCTATTCCTTCACCTCCCAGAGCCTCAGTTTCTCATCTGCAGAACAGGGATCATCATGGACCCTGTCTTGTAGGGATGGTGAAATTTGTCATTCAATTAGAATGGCACCTGGCATATAGCAGGCACTTAATCAATGTGAACTCATTGTTCTTAGCTGTGAGCCAAGGGAAAAGAGCAGACACTATTATGGGAAAATTGTTATAATGGAAGTATATCTTCCTATGCAGATTGGTTCTGTTCTTGGGTTCAGAGAGTGAGTTCAGATAGAAAGGTTACCTGTAATCGCCACCATTCATTGAGCCCTGCAAGATGCTCTCGACACATCATCTCATTCGCCCCTCCCCAGAATCCTCGGAAGCAGGTGTACCTGTAATTTTCCCATTATTTTATAGATGAGGAAAACAAGGACCAGGTACTACACACCTGCGGTAGTAGCTAAATTTAAAAAGATAGTGATAGTATCAAGTATTGGTGAGGATGCAGAGCAGCTGGAACTCTCACATGCTGCTGGCGGGAATGTAAGACGGAACGGTCACCTTGGAAAACAGCTGGGCAGTTCTTTATAAAGCTCAGCACACGCTTACCAAATGGCTCAGCAGCCCCACTCCGAGATATTTGCCCTTCCGTGCGTGCTAAGTCGCTTCAGTTGTGCCCAATGCTTTGTAACCCCATAGACTGTAGCCTGCCAGGCTCCTCTGTTCATGGGGTTCTCCAGGCAAGAGTAGTGGAGTGGGTTGCCATGCCCTCCTCCAGGGTATCTTCCTGGCCAGGGAGATCTTTGCCCTCATGGTCACACAAAAACCTCTCCATGAATGTTAATAGCTGCTTTATTCATAATCACTCTGAACTGGAAACAACATGAGCATCCTTCTGCAGATTGAATGGAGAAGCAAAGTGCAGTTCACCCACATGGTGGGATACTGCGCTGCTCTAACGCCCACGATGACCCAGCACACGGGCATTGTGCTGAGTAAAAGGAACCAGTCTCAAAAGATTACTGTATGATTCCACTTACATAACGTTCTGGAAAAGGCAAAAACTACAGTGATGGAGAATAGACCAGCAGTTATAGGGAAGGGGGTGATGTGACCTCAAACAGCCTGAGGGTGTTCTTTGGGGTCAGGGAACTGTTCAGTAGCCTGCTTGTATGTGTGGTGGCGGGGGGGCGGGGGTTGGTTTACACAAAAATACGTATATATTACAGTTCATCGAGCTGGACACTGAAAACAAAGGTCAGTTAAAACATGGGGAGGATCAGGGAGGTGAAGTTGTCCAAGGCCCCACACCTCATCAGTGGCCACACTGAGATCTGGGCCTCGGCCTGGGTGACTCAGAAGTGTCACTGTGTAATGGGTGCACCTCTGGTGAGAGTCTGGGTCCTGAGGGACTTTGGGGGCTCCTGAATGGCCGAATACCTGGGTTTAAGGTGCTCTTCACTGACTGTTCCTATCACCCCCAACCAGCCAGCAGAGTGGGGCTCACCCAGTCTGGGCAGCTCAGGGCTTTTTTCCCTTCAGCGCTCGGGCTCACGGGACACAGTGGAGGGTTGATGGGAGGTTGATCTTCTGGCTTCTGTTTCACCCACGCAGACTGGATCAACCAAGTGTATCTGCCGGAAAACCATGCCCGGCTCAAGGCTGCCCACACCTATGTCTCGGAGGACCTCCGGGCCCTGGGTATCCCCTTTGTGAGCCGTGGGGCCGGCTTCTTCATCTGGGTCGACTTGCGGAAGGTGAAGCAGGTGGAAATGCGGGTGGTGGGGTGGTGGTGGGAAAGCTTCCTCCAGCAGGCGAGCATCCCGAGCTCCTCTCACCCCTCCCAGTACCTGCCCGAGGCCACCTTTGAGGAGGAGGTGCTACTCTGGCGTCGATTTTTGGAGAACAAGGTGCTGCTATCCTTCGGCAAAGCCTTCGAGTGCAAAGAGCCTGGCTGGTTCCGCTTGGTCTTCTCGGACAAGACCCACCGGCTTCGCCTGGGTGAGCGGTCTCGCCTCCTGACTGTGCCCTTCAGCCCGCCCTCCCACTTCTGGCCCCACTGGGGCCCCAGCAGCCTGAGCTGGTTGGTCCGCACCCGCCCAGCATCCGTGCTGACCCTCGCTCCCGCCTTCCCACCTCCCAGGGATGCAGAGGGTCCGACAGGTGCTTGAGGGCCAACCCCAGCTGGCAGATGGCACCCCTCCCCGCCAGATCCAGGAGCCACGAGGCCCCCACAGGTGAGCTGGTCACTGCCTCGTGGCCACAGGGCCCTGCAGCCACTGTGAAGACTGATGCTGGACAAGCCGTTTGCCAGGCAGATACCCTTCTCGGCCTTGCCCTTGAAGAAGAATCCTTGCTCCTTGCTCTCCCCGGGGGCAGCGAGATGCACCTTAAGTTGTGGTCCACCCCCTCTCTCCTGCTATTAAAATGAAACAGGGAAAAACTAGAAGCCTCTGCTGTGAGTCATTTACGGAACGGCGGCGGAGTCGTGACTGCTCCTCACGCAGCCCTCGGCACCCCCAGGACGTGAAAACAAACAACCTGTGCCTCCTTCTGATGGTGCCTTCAGTCTTCTGTCTTTATTGCCAGGGAAACAAATCAAAGGAACAACACATGTCAGAGAGAGCACGCCCCCCAAGGGAGAAAAGAGTGATAATTTTCAAAGTACCAGGAGAAAGGAATTAAACTCTGTTATGTTCAGGTTATTCTCCCTGCACGTAGGATGTGGGGGCCCACAGCACACCTGGGACCAGGACGCGGGACCAGCCTCCGCTTGGGATGAAGTGAATGGGCCCCTGGTGGGAGCCGGGCAGGGCGTCTGTCTCCAGGGTGCGGTCTTCCTGGCAAGGAGCTCCCTTTACTCTTGATCCTGTGCCAGAGTGACCTTGCCATGGCTGCAGGGAGATCAGGGGCCCTGAACTGCTCAGGGGATGAGCTGTCCCAGGCTGGCCTTTCCCCTCTAAGCATGAAAGGGCCACCCACCCCATCCCCAGGGATGCTTTCGTTCAGAGCCCAAAGGAGCTTTCTGAACCGCTGCTCACTTGAGGCCCCTTCTCTGGTGCTGGCGCTCCTGTTTGGAAAAGCTGTCTCTTTCCTCGTTCCTCTGTAAAGAGCATGTTGGTGAAATCAGCGTTTACTTTCTATAAACTGTGCTCTGTGGATTAGGATTTTTCCTCTTTCTGCCTTTCACTGATTGATCCCTCTGCCCTGTCTTTTCGTGAATGCCTTGTATGCCTGGGACACCACGTGGGGTGATTTACAGGTACCATTCCTAACTCTAACCGCACTGGGAAGCTGGCATTATCAACCCCCATTTTAGAGATGAGGAAAGTGAAATCGCTCAGTTGTATGTGACTCTTTGCAATTCCACGGACTGTAGCCTGCAAGGCTCCTCTGTCCATGGGATTTTTCCAGGCAAGAACACTGGAGTGGGGTGCCATTTCCTTCTCCAGGGGATCTTCCTGACCCAGGGATTGAACCCAGGTCTCCTGCATTGCAGGCAGACTCTTTACCATCTGAGCCACCAGGGAAGCTGGAGATGAGGAAACTGAGTCCTAAATAGATGAAATGACGTTCCCAAAGTCACATACCAACAAAAACAGCAGAGCCAAGATTCCAAGTCAGGTTGTGTGCGTGCTAAGTCGCTTCAGTTGTGTCTGAGTCTGTGATGCTATAGACTGTATCCCATCTGGCTCCTCTGTCCATGGGATTCTCCAGGCAGGAATACTGGAGCGGGCTGCCGTTTCCTCCTCCAGGGGATCTTCCCGACCCAGGGATCGAACTTGAGTCTCCTACATCTCCTGCAGGCAGGTTCTTTACCCCTGGAAATTGTGTTTTGAAAAGTCATGACCCCAGTTTGGATGAAGGCCAGGTCAAACAGAATTTCCAGTTCTGATGTGAACATTTCTAACAACAGTTCTAAGCCTACATGACTCTCAACAAGATATTTAAGGTTTGACATCATGTTTTCTCAGACTCCACCACCCTAAGTCAAAATTTAAGGCCTTTGTTTTTGCTTAGAGAGTCTGAAAAAGAATTCAAAAGAAACTAAGACTAGTAATTGCCTACAGGGTAGGGGAATTGGAAGGATGGGAAACAAAAACAGGAGTGAGAATTCTTTTTTTCTTTCACTTTTTTTGGTTTTCCTGGGTTTGTCTTTAATGCTTTTTGTTTTTTAAACCATATGAAAGTTGTACACAGTAAAATAAAAAATTCTACTTAGGGAAAGCCCTAGGAGACTTAAAAATACCATCTAGGTCTAGTATTGCTCTTAGAAGTCTTTTGAGCTTCAGCTTAAACATTGCATTCTATTGATTTTTATAAAATGTGGTAAAGTTTACCTACAGTGAATTGGACAGATGTTCATTGTAAGACTCAATGGCCTTGACAACTATATACATCTGTGTAACCAATATCCCCATCATGATGTGAAACACTGCCATTACTGTATAAATTCCTTTAAGCTCTTACTGAAGTCTCTCAATCCCCTGTTGCTGTGGTTTGGTCACTAAGTCATGTTCGATTCTTTGTGACCTCATGGACTGCTAATCCCGTACAGGCAAATGTTATTCTGATTTCTAGTTCCACGCTTAAAGTTTCCAGGTCAAAGGAATTATGTATTTGTTCACTTTGGGGTCTGGGTTATATCACTCAGCTTGATGTTTTGAGGTCTCTACGTTTGTATGTATCAGTAGTAGGTTCTTTTCTTTTTTCTTTATATAGTAATATCCCCCCTTGTACTCCTCATAGTGGTGACTTCTGTTCTACATTTATTTTTATCACGAACAGTCTTATAATGTTTTTTAAAAATCAGTTTTACTAGTTTATGAGTTTTTCATGAGGAATTTATTACTTTTGTTCATTCTTTCTGTTGCATATTTGTTTAACTTAATTTCTTCTTTTAAGATGTTTATATGAGTATATGGGAGATATAATTTTTGTATGAAGGAAAAATCATTTTTCTCCTTTCTTCTGCCATTACTTTTCCCCCTTCATCTGCCAAAGCTCTTGTTATTCCCTAATTTAAAGAAAAAGTACAAAATATGTGCATGTTATTATACATAAATTTTATCTCATAAGAAATAAGAACTGCAAAATATTGATCTCTAGTTCATTATATACATTCAATAAAATATTCAGATCTAACTGCTGATATCTGCAACTCATTTTGAAATGCAACAGAAAAATGATGGATCAGGAAATAGATAGATAGATAGACATGTGACAAGTACTGTAAAATGGTAATGGCATAATATAGATGGGTATATATGGGTATATAATGAGATATATGGGTATTTGCTACAAAATTCTTTCCATTTTTTTTCTTTTTTCGTTTCACTCCTTCACCCAGTTCTTCCTCTCCCCACCCCCACCTCTGGCAACCACCATTCTCTTCCCTGTGTCTATAAGCTGAATTTTTTGTGTGTTTGTTTTGGTTTTTAGATTCCGTACAAAATAACAGGGCTTCCCAGATGCACTAGTGGTAAAGAACCCACTTGCCAGTGCAGGAGACACAGGTTCGATCCCTGGGTCGGGAAGATCCCTTGGAGAAGGAAATGGCAACCCACTCCAGTATTCTTGCCTGGAGAATCCTATGAACAGAGGAGCCTGGGGGGACTACAGTCCATAGCGTAGCAAAGAGTTGGATACAACTGAGTGAGTCACACACTCCTCTAAGAAAGATCATATAGTATTAATATTTGTATTTCTCTTATTTCACTTAGCAAAATGCCCTTGAGGTTCATCCAAGTTGTCATAGATGGCAGGATTTACTTCTTTTTCATGGCTGAATACTATTTCACTACATGAATAGACCCCAATTTCTTTATCCATTCTTCGTCCATAGACAGGTTGTTTCTGTATCTTGACTAGTGTGAATAATGCTTCAGTGAACATGGGGGTGAATGCCTCGTTTTTAATTTTCAATGTGTTATAGTTTTTTACAAGGACTATTTGTTTTGATTTACCCATGAGTTTGTCAATTTCATGACCTCTTTACTTCATCTCTTTACTTCTTTATTTCATCTCTTTTATCTTGGTGGCTCAGATGGTAAAGAATCTGCCTGCAATATGAGAGACCCAGGTTTGATCCCTTGGGTTGGGAAGATCCCCTGGAGAAGGGCATGGTAACCCACTCCAGTATTCTTGCCTGGAGAATCCCATGGACAGAGGAGCCTGGTGGGCTACAGTCCATGGGGTCGCAAAGAGTCAGACATGACTGAGTGACTAACACATTCTCTTTCACTTCACTTTACTTCATCTAAGTTCTTTCTTCTGGTTTTAATATTCTTTTTCCTGAAATACATCTCTTAAGATACTCTGTTAGGAAGGGTTTGCTGATGGTAGATTCTTCCTATTAGTATTTGTCTGAAAATGTGTTTCTTTCTTATTCTTTTTGAAAAACGATTTATGTATTTGTTTATTCTGGCTGTGCTGGGTCTTCCTTGCTATGCATGGGCTTGCTGTAGGTGCAGCAAGTTGGGACTGCCCTCTCGTTGTGGAGCTCGGGCTTCTCGTTGCAGTGGCTTCTCTTGTTGGGTAGCACAGGCTCCAGGGTGTGTAGTCTTCAATAGTTGCTGCTTCCAGGCTCTAGAGCACCGGCTCAGTAGCTGTGGTGCGTGGACCTGTTGCTCCGTGGCATGTGGGAACCTTCCCAGATCAGGGATCAAACCCGCATCTCGTGCAGTGGTGGGCAGATTCTTTACCACTGAGCCGGCAGGGAAGTCCCCTTTTGTTTTTGTTGCGATGTCTGCTGTTAGTCTTCTTGTCCGTCTATTACAGATAATCACCTTTGTCCAATAGTGGAAGAATCTTAGCGACCGTCGCCGCATTGACTCTGGTCCCTGCTTCTAGATATATTCTGGGTTTTCTTCGTTTATTCTCCCCCTCTTTCAACTTTCCTGTCCTGTATTCCATCTCCTTGTGTTTTTTTTTCCTTGAATTTGCATTCTGATTTATTTATTCAGATCTATATCTCAGTTTATTAATTGTGTCTAACCTATGATTTAGCTTATGCATTGCGTTTTTAAGGTCAATTTTTATATTTAGTACTTCTTAAATCTCTTCGGTCTTTGGGGAAAAATCATCTTGTTTCTTTCTGATATTTAGTGTTTCATCTTTGAAGTCTCTGAGCACCATAAACGTACTTATTTTATATCTGTTTCTCATAATCCAGTTCTCTGTAGTTCTGCAGGTTAAGTTTCTGCTGTTTGTAGTTCCTGCTGACTGGTTTATCCTCCAGAGAGGATTTCTGTTTCCTTCATCAGGTGTCACCAACCTGGGTTGGTAACACTGCAAGTTACTCTTTAGGTGGGGAAACTCCTGAACCATGCCTGAAGTGTCCATTCAATCCCACCTCGTGAAGCTTGAAATTAAGGACTCAGCAGAGACTCTTCTTTTTCCATTCTCTAGACAAGATAGACAAGCTTATTTATTTATTTTGGTTTATTTATTTTGCTACTGATGTTGAGCAAGTTTTTTTTTCAGTCTTCCACCTCAGTCTGATAGCTTTACATGGGTTTTCCCACATCTTCCTGTGCTGTTTGCCCAAGCTGTAACTTCAGCCCTCAGTTTTCTCACATCACTTTCACTTTTGGCTCCTTGTATATTTTCTTTACTTCTTCTGTGAGCTCAGGGTCCTTCTGAGAGAGTTCATTATATTTGCTCTGGTACTGATAGATGTTTTCTGGTCCACCAGGCTGCCTGCCCGTGTTGTTTAAGCTGAGCCAGCGTCAAATACAACAGGATAATCCCTCCATGGAGTCTTCTTCCTTGGGGAATATACCTTTCTCCATTCTTGCAAGCTGATATGATGTAAAGGAAGTGGTAAGCCTGGGATTCAACTCCACACTAGCAATGCCTCTTCGTTGTAAACTCACTTTCAAAAAGTGCTCAGCAGAGAACTCCAAGAGTGGTGAAAGTGAAGTGAAAGTGAAAGTCACTCAGTCGTGTCCGACTCTTTGTGACGCCATGGATTATACAGTCCATGGCATTCTCCAGGCCAGAACCCACTGGAGTGGGTTGCCATGCCCTCCTCCAGGGGACCTTTCCAACCCAGGGATTGAACCCAGGTCTGCCAGATTTCAAGTGGATTCTTTCCCGTCTGAGCCACCAGGGAAGCCCAAGAATACTGGAGCGGGTAGCCTGTCCCTTTTCCAGGGGAACTTCCTGACCCAGGAATAGAACTGGGGTCTCCTGCATTGCATGTCACAGCTTCTACACTTCCTCATCTCTAATTCCTCGCATGATTTCTACTCTTTGGAGGGTAGCCCATCATTTTAGCCACACTGGATCAACACTTGCTCTTTCTGATTGCTTCTCCTTCTTTCTTGTATCTATGCCTTTGATTATACTTTTTTTCTCTGCCTGGAATGCCCTCTTCACCCTCTACTTGTCAAAATCCTAACTATCCTCTGGGACCAGCAAAGGTATTAATTTTTGCATGAAGTCTTCCTCTGTGCATACTAAATCACTCAATCATGTGCAACTCTGCGACCCTACGGGCTATAGCCTGCCAGGCTCCTCAGTCCATGGGCTTCTCCAGGCAAGAACAGGTCTAACCCATGTCTCCTGTGGCTCCTGCATTACAGGCAGATTCTTTACTGCTGAGCCTCCAGGAAAGTCGTCCTACAGCTTTCCAATTGGGTGTGATCACTTTCTCTTTTGAACTCTGTGGCATTTTGTTTATATTTTCCTATGTCACTCTTCCTGCTCTGCTTTGATGAATCTTACTTGCATCTTTGTTTCTTTTTATTGAGCTCCTTTAATGCAGAGTGATGTTACTGAGCCTGTGCAGTTTAAAGGGTGCTCCTCTGGGCACCCTTTAATTCATTCAAAAAGTATTCATTTAGCACTTTCAACGTGCCAGGCACTGTGCATGTTTAAGGTTATATAAAAAGTGATTAAGATAGGCAGGTTCTTCAAAGGTAATGCCTAACACTGGTCTTTAACACAGAAAGTCTTCATTTAATGAAAATATGAATAGTTAATTTAAAACACATATATATATATATATACAGAAAAAGAGAAAAAGAAGAAAGTGAACATGCTTTCCACTTATCCATATCTCAAATGTGGTGTATGTGTGCTAAATGTCTTATCATTTTTAAGGGGGATGTGGGTTTGGGGAGCACAGCAAATGTTCTCTTAGATGTCGGGATGCAGAATGTGGGTTTCCTGTCTCCAGAATAGTCTTGTCCCAGTCTCTCTGGATCTGTGACAAGCAGGCATTACCTCACAGGAATATTCTTGGAATCTCTGTTGCTGCTGGAAGCCCCAATGTATATCTAGCTTCAGAATTATCCTCATGAATATTTAAGCTCTAAATGACGGCTTCCACCAGATGGTGCTGAGGTACAGCTGGGACCAGATGGATGTGGATTCTGCAGCCAGTGTCTGTAAACTGCACAGGCTCAGTGGGGTCATTTCATTAACTTCTCAGTAACATCACTCTGCATTTTGATTGAATTTTTAAGACTCCACTTACTGTCTTACATAGGGGTTTTGCTGTGCATGAAGGCTAGATCATGTAAATAATACAGAAAGAAACAAAATTAAAGTGAAAGTTTTTCCTCCTCCCATTTCCACCTCCACAGTTAATTCCTTTAAAACTGTTTATTGCTTCTCGGCTTCTTTACAGAAAAAAAGATATATATGTGTGTGTGTTTATATATATATATCCTTTATATATATAAAATATATATATATGCCTGAATTTAAGCATCTATCTATATATTTTGTCTTCTGTTTCTGCATACATATATATGTATATTTTATTACATAAAGAGAGTCATACTTGTCTACCATTTTTTTTAAACAAAATTTATTTTGTTTTGGCCATACCAGGTGGCATGTGGGATCTTAGTTTCCCAATCAGGGATCCAACCATGACCCCTAAAGTGGAAATGAGCAGTCTTAACCACTGGCCTGCCAAGGAAGTCCCTTGTCTACTGTTTTAAACCATGTTTTCATATTAACATGTTTGTGATTTTTCTATACCAACATATATATGCATTCTCTCATTATTACATTCTCATCATAATTTATTTTGATTAATATCAAGTTTTCCATAGTTTATTTTGGTTGTGTTTGGGTTTTTTATATTATTAGACACAGTACTGTAATGAATATTTTTGAGAAAATGTCCGTTGAGAGTATCCATAGGGTAAACTCCATACAGAGGGATTGTTGGGGAAAGTTACTGGCATTTTTTGTTTGATCAGTTCAGTTCAGTTGCTCAGTCGTGTCCAACTCTTTGCGACCCCATGGACTGCAGTATGCCAGGCTTCCCTGTCCTTCACCATCTCCCTGAACTTGCTAAAACCCATGTCTACTGAGTCAGTAGTGCCATCCAACCATCTTGTCCTCTGTCATCCCCTATTCCTCCTGGCTTTAATCTTTCCCAGCATCAGGGTCTTTTCTAATGAGTTGGCTCTGTGCATCAGCTGGCCATAGTATTGGAGCTTCAGCTTCAGCATCAGTCCTTCCAGTGAATATTCAGGGTTGATTTCCTTTAGGATGGACTGGCTGGATTTCCTTGCAGTCCAAGGGACTCTCAAGAGTCTTCTCCAACACCACAATTTGAAAGCATCAATCCTTTGGTGCTCAGCTTTCTTTATGGTCCAACTCTCACACCCATACATGACTGCTGGAAAAACCATAGCTGACTAGACGGACCTTTGTCGGCAAAGTGATGTCTTTGCTTTTTAATAAGCTGTTTGCTGCTGCTGCTGCTAAGTCGCTTCAGTCGTGTCCGACTCTGTGCGACACATAGAAGGTAGCCCACCAGGCTCCCCCGTCCCTGGGATTCTCCAGGCAAGAACACTGGAGTGGGCTGCCATTTCTTTCTCCAAATGCATGAAAGTGAAAAGTGAAAGCGAAGTCGCTCAGTCGTGTCCGACCCTTAGCGACCCCGTGGACTGCAGCCTACCAGGCTCCTCCGCCCATGGAATTTTCCAGGCAAGAGTACTGGAGTGGGGTGCCGTTGTCTTCTCCAATTAGCTGTTTAGCCATAGCTTTTCCTTCAAGGAGCAAGCGCCTTTTAATTTTTTTGCGTGTGATGGATACTAGCAAATTACTCTTCAGGAATGTTGCACCGTCATCAATACTGATTATACTCTGACTGTTACATTTCTGTCAGTTCTACATTTTTACAAGTGAACCGTTGTTCAGTTTGCAGTTTCTTTCGTTGTGATGGAGGCTGCCGGTCCTCTGAATTTCCCTGGGAGCCTGAGCCTCACCCACCTGCCAGGGAGAAGCCCTGAGAGGTGCCCTGCCTCCTCCCGTCCAGCAGGAGGCGCGGCCGCGGCCGCTCCCGCATGCGCGGTGCGCTGGGTGTCAGACCGCCGAGCCCAGTGGCCTTCCCGGGGCTCCCCACGCTCTTTCCCGCACTCCCGGCCTGGTGGTGGCGGCCGGGAGCTCCGCGCCATCCCACTAGGGCGGCTGTGGCCCGCGCCCCGCGGCATGAGCCGGTGACCAAGCGCGGGGCCCAGCCGGAGGCAGCCGTGGCCGAGGTAAGCGCGGCGCGGAAGGGCCGGGCGGGCCCCCGATGCGGACTCGGGCCTCCCCGGGCCGCGGGATCTCCGGGGAAGCGCGGGCCGCGCGGAGGTCCGAGGGCTGCGGGAGACGACCTCCACCCGCTCCCTGGCGGAGCCGCTCCTGGTGCTCTCCCGCTTGGGGGGCGCTTTGACTCCCGGCCCGCCTTCTCCTTCATCACCCGGCCCCTCCCCGCACTTTGGTTGCCCACCTGTCTCCCTCCCTCGCTTCCTGCACCTTTCCTTTCTCCCCGGATCCTGTGGCTTCCTTTCCCGAAGGGCCCACCTTCTGCCGTGACCTTTGCCCGCTGCCAGCTCCTCCCCGCGAGCTCCAGGGTTCTGCTTCCTCCAGCGGGGTTGTTTGAGTTCTGGGCCCTGCCGTGGGCAGTGGCGTTCCATGCGGTACCCGATGCCTCGGGCAGGACTGGATGCTCAGGTGAGCCGTGGCCAGCGGTATTTGGGGCCCTGGGCAGCTACTTGAAACTCAGAGGTTATTTGGCGTTTTACATACTGGCAGTGGGAACTAGATAGTATGTATACAATTTTGAGGTTAAAGTTGCTTGGTGTAACTTACTGGGAAGCGCTCATCATTTGTCTGAAGATGTCTTGAAACAGAAATATGTCCATTTAAGTCCCTTTTCTCTGTCAATTGCATGCCCTGAGAACTTAAACTGGACTTAGTCTGTAAATTTCAGAGCTCAAAGGCTATTTAGAGTAATAAATATATGACTCACTTTCCATCACTCCTCACTTGCAATGACTTTAAGCCATCTGGTTGCAAACGCTGGTATAAAACAGATAGATTTGCATCTGTCTAGTTATGCTGGTTAATTGAGAAATGAAAAAGGTGTATCTCATTCAGGCTTTTAAGGATCACTGGAGGAGGCAGCTTCACCTGGGGGTTAAGAGCTCAGGCTCCAGAGCCAGACTGCCAGCCTCCAAATCCTAGCATTGGCATTTTCTAGTTGTATGGAGATGTAGCCTTCCTTGTTACACTTTCCCTGTTTGTTAAATGAGTATAATCATAGCTCGTCACTTGAGACTGTTAGAAAGTCTGTGCTATGCTTAGTCACTCAGTTGTGTCCGACTCTTTGCGACCCAATGGACTGTAGATCGCCAGGCTCCTCTTTCCATGGGATTCTCCAGGCAAGAATACTCGAGTGGGTTGCCATGTCCTCCTCCAGGGCATCTTCCCAACCCAGGGATCGAACACAGATCACCCGAATTGTGGGTGGATTCTTTACCAGGTGAACCAGGAAAGCCCGTTAGGAAGACTAAGTTAACACCAAGTTAACAAAGTACTTAAAACAGATCCTGGCATGTAGTAGGTCCGCAGTAAAGTTTAGTTATTAGTTCCTTAATTATATGCTTTGTATTAATTATAGTATAATTCTCACCAAGGGACACAGGGTTTTTATTTTTTTTTAATTTGAAATCATTTTTAGGGGTAGTTAGCTTTAACAGAACTTTAATTATAAAGGACCCTATCAGGTAAGGCAGTGAATTTTCCTGCTTGGGCCAATATTTAGTTCCTTTGTTTTCAGGAACAGGTGGGTTGAATTCCATCGTAGCAGGGCCTCCAGGAGTTCAGCTTCTACACAGTTTAAGAAGATGAGAGTTTGTGGCTGAAAACTTTGGACTAAGCACCGCGGAAAGGTTATTCAGGCAGAGTTTAGGAATAAATAATTCCAGGAACAGAAAACACTTCTCATCTTGACAGTCGAGTTGGAAGATTTTTCCAGTGATTCAGTACCTGACCTCCAGCCTGATGATTCCAGTGTTTAGCAGGGACAAGTTTGGTGTGCTTCAAGAAGGCTATTGTTTATAGGACTTTGCTCTGAAATTCTTATTTTGACCCATGTTGTGGTATTATATGGAACAGACATTCATCATTAGAAGATTCCTCTTGGTTCGTCCTCTGTGGGGAAACTCAGTGTTAGGGGAGAAGAGGGCAGTCAGGGGTAAGTATGGAAAATTCTGTCTGTGGAATTACCTGGCCATTTTTCTCTTCTTTGGAAACTCTAATTCAAGAAAGAAAATAATCAAAGTTCATCACCATGTAATTACTCAAAACTGGGACCTTGAACAGTGTGTGCACTGATGGAGCCGGGAGGGATAGAGACACTCCCTTCATTCAGCAAACATTTCTGTTTATGTGAAGTGTGTTCTAGACATGGTATTATTAGGTTGGTACAAAAGTAATTGCGGTTTTACATCGTTGAGCTTTGCCATTTGGTATTGGAATGCATTCTTAAATAAATGTGTTTATGCTATACATCATTTTAATGCTCATTTCTTGCTTTTTTTGGCTAATGAATTATTACTTGCTGTTTATTTTATATGTATTTTAGACAATGGAAACGTTGTTAGACAAAGAGCAAATTCGAATGATTTTGTTATTTGAGTTCAAAATGGGTCATAAAGAAGCGGAGGTAACTTGTAACACCAACAGTGTATTTGGCCCAGGAACTGCTACTGAACGTACAGTGGAGTGATGGTTCAAGAAGTTTTGCAAAGGAGACAAGCTCCTGGAAGTTGAGGAGTGCAGTGGCTGGCCATTGGAAGTTGACAGCGACCCACGAGAGGATCATCAAGACTGATCCGCTGACAACTGCACGAAAACTTGCCCAGGAAGTCAACATTGACCATTCTAAGGTCATTCAGCATTTGAAGCAAATTGGAAAGGTGAAAAAGCGCATTAAGTAGGTGCCTCACGAGTTGACCGAAAATAAAAAAATCATCATTTTGAAATGTCATCTTTTATTCTATGCAGCAACAACAAATTATTTCTCTGTTGGATTGTGAAGTGCGACAAAAAGTGGATTTTATACAACAACTACTGATGACCAGCTCAGTGGTTGGACTGAGATGAAGCTCCAGAGCACTTCCCAAAGCCAAACTTGCACCAAAAAAAAAACCAAAAAAACGGTCATGGCCACTGTTTGGTGGTCTGCTGCCCGTCTGATCCACTACAGCTTTCTGAATCCTGGCAAAACCATTACATCTGAGAAGTATGCTCAGCCGTTTGACGAGATACATCAAAAACTGCAATGCCTACAGCCAGCACTGGTCAACAGAAAGGGCCCAGTTCCTCACCTGACGATGCCCAGCTGCACACTGCACAGAAGTTGCACCAACTGGGCTGCCAAGTTTTGCCTCATCTGCCGTATTCACCTGACCTCTCGCCAACTGATTACCACTTCTCCAAGCATCTCTATAACTTTTTGCAGGGAAAACGCTTCTATAACCAGCAGAACACAGAAAATGCTTTCCAAGAGTTCGCTGAATCCCAAAGCGCAGATTTTTATGCTACAAGAATAAACAAACTTATTTCTCATTGGCAAAAATATGTTGATGGTAATGGTTCCTGTTTTGATTAAAATAGATGTGTTTGAGCCTAGTTATAATGACTTAAAGTTCAGGATCCGAAACCGTAATTACTTTGGCACCAACCTAGTAGATGCCGGGAATATTTAGCAGAGATGAAAACTCTGACTACAAGAAAATGATGACCAGTCGAAGGGAGACTTACAGTTATATAACCAGTTAATACAATCTGGCGAGTGCTGTAATGAAGCCTGTAAAAGCTCTCTGTCGCTAAAGCTCCACTTGGTAAGGGGCTGTTTTTTGTTTAAGGCTCTTCCCCTCATTTCTTCCATTAGGAGTTTTTATTCCACCTTCAGGACTTGTCATCTCTCTCAGCTGTTTTTCTAAGTGCTCACTTAACCAGGGCAGGTAAACCTCAGAAACATGAGTCTATATCCTGGGGAACAGCTCTCAGTGGAGGTGAGGGGGTTGGAGAATGGCTTTGGATGGAGTTCAGTGGATGATGTCCTTGCATGGAACGGTTCTCAGGTGCGTTTTTCAGAGGGACACCAGTAGGAGAGCCCCATCCGCCCAGTTCAGTATGGCAACCAGCTCAGTAGCGCCCTCCTGGCTTCCCATTCTTCCCTGACTGTGCTCCTTCCTCCCTCTCTCTGGCTTTCTGGATTCGTCTTCTGCAAGCTACCTGCACCCTTAGTTTGGCGGAACATAAACTAAGACTGCTACTGGAAGCAGCTGTAGAAAGCAGGCCCTGAGAATAGTGTTGTGAGACTGGAGTGACTCACCCTAAGGTGGCACCCAAGACCCCTTTGGTGGGGGTAAGTGAGGTGTTGAGGACCCCCCGGTGCCCTCTAGTATCGCTGAGCAGTCAGACTGACCAGTGGTGGATTGGGATGAGGTTCAGGTCGAAAGGAAAGCATTGGCTAGGGCAGGAACTCTTAAGTGCTTGAGCAGCGTGTGGACCAGGGTGAGGATAAGGCTGGTGGAGTTGGTTGGCCCTTGTTAGCTCCCTTGGAGGCCTTGAGGTGTGATCTGGATCAGATTAGCCAGGTATTATCAACTCGGGAGGCACTGTGAAAGACGTGGTTCCGTGGCGGCGTTTCCTGAAGCTGGCGGGAGCGGGGAGCCGGGGAGCACATTCTGTGTTGAAAACCAGGCCCAGAATTTAATTGCAGTTGTGGCAGAGCTGCAGAGGAAGCTGAGTGCATGGCCTTGACGCGCCGCCTCTGCTAATGTTGGGACCATGATAGGGAAGAAGTGGGACCCAGGGTCTTAGGATGGAGATTTTGGGTGGATGCACTGAAGATCTCTCAGATTTCCTAGATCCCTGGACCAGCCGAAGTATCTCTCATTAAGAAGAAACTCCTCCTGCCTAATGCCCTCCAAAGCTCTCTCCGGAGGAGGATACCTCGCAAGGTGGTGCTTCTCCCCCCTCGGTGTTGCCCACCGCCCCTCCCTCAGATCTCAGCACCAGCTAAGTGGGGGAGTACAGCCCCTGCTGCTGGGATGGTAGCTGTTGCATTGGAAGAGCTGTAGGACCTGGCTCCTGTGGACCAGCGGGAACTCGAGGAACACATGGGCAAGAATCTTAACAGGGTCAGGCCAAGCGTGGGGTAGCGGGGACTGTGAAGCTGAATGGAAGAGACTTTTGGAAGTGTACTCCCCGGATTCAGAATGTAATAGCCTGGCAACGACAAGTTGGTTCTGATATGCCGCTGGGCAGGCTCTTGGAAGCTTGGACATGGCAGTGATACAGTTGGTTCTCTACTGGGGGCGATTTTGCCTCCACAGGGATTACTTGGCAATATCTGGGCATATTTTTAGTTGTCATAACTGGTGGTTGCTTCTGGCTTCTCTTGAATAGAGACTGAGGATGCTAACTAAACCTTCTACAGAACAGCTCCTCCCAGAAATGAACCATCTGGCCCAAAATGTCAGTAATACTGAGATTGAGAAACCCTAAGCTGGAGTACATGAGGTAAAGGTGTGGGAGCTGTGTTGGCAGAATATTGAGGAAGGGCTTAGAAGGTTCAGAGAGGTGGAGATTTAGAATAGATTTATTACCTGAGGCCAGAGGCTCAGCTCCTGCCTGTGTTCCCAGGAGGGCGGTCTCCCTTCCCTCTGGTGATGTGGAACTCCGATGAAGGGACCACCATGTTTGAGAGGCTCAATGTTGGTTCTCCTTTGTAGACCAGGATTGACTTTATGAGATTTGACCATGGAACTGGGTCCCCAACTATCAATGAGGATGACAGGATTCTGAAATGGCAGAGGCTGGGTGTTGGCACTAACCATCAGAGGCAAGGTAGACACGATATTCATAATAAGCAACGAGGCCCAACTCAAAACCAGTGTTTCTGGACCTGCTGTGATGCTAATAGAGCCTGGCATTCCTATAGACAGTGTAGATGGGCAGCCAACTTCACTGTATAACCTGAAGGAAAAAAAAAGGCAAGAGCTGGCAGATGAAAGGCTGATGTCAGCTGCTGCAGTGGAAGAGTCAGGATCACCTGGTTTTCAGATGTGAGTCCGCACCCAGACCTGTGTCCCATGGATTGAGGGGGAGGCTGGATCTCTTGGAAGAAAAACTTTGCCACATCCCAGAAAATATAGGCAGATACCCCCCGCCACCCCTAGTTCTTCCTCAAGGGAACTGCAGGTTCTTATCAGACTTGGGGTACATCAAGGAAAGGATAATAATATCCAGACCTTTCGAGGGCTGTTAAGTACAGGGTGTGACCTGATGCTAACACGTGATAACTGGTAAGCAGTAGTGGATCGGAGTCATAAATGCCTTGGCCTCTCCTCCGTCTGAGGGATGTGTGAGGTCTGCATGGCTCCTCAGAGGGTTCCTAACGAGCCCGCTGTTACCCAGCTTAGTGACACACTCGTAGTGGCCTTCCCTGGTTCCCTCTCTCCCCTTGCTCTGTACTCCAGCTCCTGGGTAAAACTACTGCACCCCCGTTTGGTCTCTGGTTCTTTTTTGGGGGTATTATGGGGACACCCAAACTGTGACAGGTAGGAAGCAGGATGTGATGGTAGGTGTCAGACTCTCTTCTCTCCAGGCCTCCTGCTCCCGCCGTGGGACCCTGGAGGTCATACTCCTCCTCTTGGAGTCCTCTGGCTCCAGGTCCCCTCCAGCACTTGGTGATATTTGACGCTGACTTTTTCCCATGCTCGTGTGTAGATGTCTCATTGTGGTTTTGCTTTCCCTGCCCATTAATTCGGAGAAGGCAATGGCACCCCACTCTAGTACTCTTGCCTAGGAAATCCCAAGGATGGGGGAGCCTGGTGGGCTGCCGTCTATGGGGGTCGCACAGAGTCAGACACGACTGAAGTGACTTAGCAGCAGCAGCAGCAGCCCATTAATTAGACTAAACATCTTTTCAGATGTTTCTGTGCCATTTTGTTGCCTCTGTTGTGAAATTCCTGTTTAAATCTTTTGTCTAAGTTTTCTTTTATTTTGGATTTTTTGTTTGTTTCTTATTACTTTGTAAGAGTTCTTTATTCTGGTTGCTATTACTAGTCCTTATTGGTTATGCATATTGCAGATATCTTCTAGTTTGCAGCTTATCTTTTTATTTCCTTATGATGTCTTTTGGTGAGCAACATTTCTTAATTGAAACACTGAATTTAATCTTATGATTTGCACCTTCTGCATTTCACTTTGGAAATCATTCTCTGCCTGCCATAGATATTCTCTTTAGCGTTCTAAATATCTTTAGCCTGTCACATATAGCTTTTAATCTTGAGTAGATTCCCTCCCCTCTAGCTGCTTTTAATATTTTTCTTTGGCTTTCTTTTCAGTGGTTTTATTTTGGCGTGTCTAGTTGGGGTTTTTGTTTTTGTTTTTTTTGTGTGTGTGTTTTGTTTGGTACATATTGTACTTGGAGTTGAGTATCTTGAAGCTATGAGTTGATATCTTTCATTATGCTTGGAAAAACTTAACAGAAGACGGGTGGATTCTCATATCTACTTCTGCCTTCAGTCTTTGCTTTATCACACATCATGTCATCTCTGGCAAATGAAGGTGAAAAAATAATGTCAGCATTGTTATAAAAAATAGTTTAGATTGTTTGAAAGAATCTTGGGGACCCTCTGAAGTCCCTAGACCAAAATTTGAGAACCTCTGGTCTAAGATTTTTGGTATTAATATTATACTAGACCCCTAAAATAGGTTGGGGAATAGTTCTTTTTTCTGAACTTTGGAGTAATTTGTGTAAAATTGGAATTATTGTTTCTTGAATGTTTGGTAGAACTTGGCAAATCTTTTGGACCTGGAATTTTCTTTATTGGAAAAGATTGTCTTAATTTTCGATTCAGTTTCTTTAGTGTTATAGTGCTGTCAAGGATGGCTATTTCTGCCTGAGACTGTTTTGATAAGGGATAGGATAAAAGAATTTTCCCATTTCATTCAAGTTTTTAAGTGTATTGGCATAAGTTCATTGATACCATCTCATCTTTTAAATACATGCAGTATTTAGAGTTATGGTCCCCTTTTCAGTCCAGGTATTGTGCTTTATTCTCTCTTTATCTTGATTAATCTTACCTGAGTTATGTTAAATGTCAATTTCTTTAGTCTTTTTCTTTTTAAAAAATTTAGCTTTATAGATCCTGTTTGGTTTTTAATTTGTGTTTTTTAATTACTTAATTACTTCTATTATCTTTGAATTAATTTTGTTGTGATAATATCTTTTTTATGATCTATTACTCATTAAAATTTGTAAAGCTCATATTTGGATACTGCTTTTGTTCCCTTAGCCCCAGTTTTGTTATATATGAAAACAGTATGTTTTCACACAGTGGGTAATTGATAATTAGGTGGTATAATCATTGTAGTAGGTTATTGCCAGTATTTTAAAAAACAGTGATAGGATAATACAGGAATACAGTGTTCATCACATATTCTATGGCTAATACTGAGTACTAAGGTTAAATAAGCATTGTTTTGTGAAACTTATTTCAAATACATCTGTGTCTGTGTTAGATCACAATATAAAATGTTGTTTTATTATAGGTTTTAGTAAAAAAAAGTTTAAACCACTGTATTAAAAGGCAGTTTGTCTAACATTTAGTAAAGATTTCAAACCTGGCTGCCTAAAATAAACATGTGAGGGGCTTGCTATTTTGACACATTCTGTGACTTTATTTTAGGCCTACTGATACAACTCTCCAGCGCTGGGGCCAAGGATTCTGTTTTAACATGCTCTACCTGTGTAATTCTTACAATTCGGGTGTTTGAGAACCACTGATTCAGGATACAGATAGACCTTGCGAGCCTGTTGGGCTGTTATGACACGGGGCTTGTGGAGAGTACGGCTCCTTGCATTTATCTGTCCCAAGGCTGCCTCTTTTCTAGCTTCAGGGGGGACATGGGGAAAGAAGGAAAGCGATCGGATGGGCCCGGTGGTAGTAGGGGTCGGGGACTGGCTGGGAACATCTTGTTCATTGCTGGGATGACAGAAAACGTGAAATAGCTCTCGTGCCTGCATTTCTGGCAAGGAGTCGATTAGTGTATGTTGAATGGCTAATGTATATACCCCAAAGATGATTATTCTTTAAGCTTAAAATGTATAAACTTTCATACATTAGTCCATGACAATCGTGTTCTTTTGATACATCCCAGACCATGGTTTCAGATACAGCAGATACAAGTTGAAATCATTAATGATCTTTCAGCACATTTTATCCCCAAAGCTGATAATGATTGCAACATTCAGGGCTTGGCAGGACCCTACTAAGCTAGGCAGAAAGCAGTTTTACCATGTAGTCATGGTTGGAGAGAACTCCGTTTAGCCAAAGTGAAAATGGTTCGTAAACCCTAAGATGGTCTGTGAGCTTTTCAGTTATTTTCCTTTATACTAATGTGTGCTTGGTCGCTCAGCCATGTCTGACTCTGCGACCCCATGGACTGTAGCTCCCTAGGCTCCTCTGTCCATGGACTGTAGCCCCTCAGGCTCCTCTGTCCATGGAGTTTCCCAGG
Source organism: Oryx dammah (assembly GCF_014754425.2). Lineage (NCBI taxonomy): Eukaryota > Metazoa > Chordata > Mammalia > Artiodactyla > Bovidae > Oryx > Oryx dammah. The sequence goes on from NW_024070201.1 coordinate 71,791,003, forward strand.
CAAGAACACTGGAGTGGGTTGCCATTTCCTACTCCAGGGGATCTTCCCAACCCAGGGATCAAACTCCTGTCACTTCCATCTCCTGCACTGGCAGGTGGATTCTTTACCACCAGCGCCACCTGGGGTTCGAATAACTTTTCTGAAAGATCAGAGAGTAGAATGAGACCATTTTGAAGATTGGAATCTTGACACAAGGAATGCAGAAGCCACTTGTTGCAGTGACATGTCTGTGACAGATGAAGGAGTCGTGCTCAGGGTATCAACATAGTAGGTCGGCGTCTGGTGTTGGGGGGCTTGTTGGGTAAGGATCTTAATTTGTGGTCTCCAGGGGTACTTTGCATTTTCAGCTGAGGACTACAGATTTTTTTTACGTCTCAGTCCATGATGTGTATTGGCTGTTTCATTTTTTTATTGCTACGTTACAAACCACTACAACCCTTACAAACAGCAGCAGCACCAGCAATCATGTGCTCGCTCAGGACTCTGCCATCTGCACGGAGCTCGTTGGGGATGGCTCATGCTGGCTCCACGTAGTCTCTGCGGTCTTCCTGAGCTTCCTAACTGTGGGCAGCTGGCTTCCAACGGCTACAGGGTCTTTTAAAGCCTGGTCTCAAAACCCCTAGAATCTCCCCTCTGCCACTTTCTCTTGGTCAAAGCAAGTCCCAAGTCTAGCCCGGATTCGGGGGGAAGGCAAAGAGATTCCACGTTGTGAATGGACCGGTGGCGTGCGCATTCATCAGTGGGAAGAATTTTTGGCATCTGTCTTTAGAAGCAGATCTACCTCACTGGCCTTTCTTTCCCTCCACCTCTCCTTTCCTCCTTCCCTATTTCTTTCTTCATTTCTCCCTTCCATCAAAATGTACCAGCTATCCCCTTATTATAAAACATCAATATATATTTATTTAAAGAGTAGTCTTTTTTTCTCTAATGCCCTTTTCCCCTTTCTTGATATTTTCCTAGTGGTGTTTTTACATTGTACATTTTGTTATAGTTTTGTGTATCTCATTAGTATCTAAATTCCTCTAAGGTAGATCTTTGCTTTCTTCTTTAGGTTCTCTATGGGGTTGAATGAATGAATGAATGAAAATTTTAGTATATCAAACAAAGGGCCAGTTTGTCCAGATGAAGCATCAGTTTTTGTTAGCCAAGTATTTCAAAAACAAAATGAAACAAACTGTCCTTTGGCTGTTCCACTTATAATTTTTCTTTCTTGCTCAGTGCTCCTCTTCTTAGGCCTGACATTAACCAACTTATGCTTTCAGAGAATTTGTATTTATAGAATATATTCTTTAGTAAATATATAGCATATTCTCACATGTACAAATATTTATTTACTTTATTTATCAGTTCAGTTCAGTCATTCAGTTGTGTCCAACTCTGTGTGACCCCAGGGACTACAGCATGCCAGGCTTCCCTGTCCATCACCAATTCCCGGAGCCTACTCAAACTCATGTCCATCGAATCAGTGATGCCATCCAACCATCTCATCCGCTGTCATCCCCTTCTCCTCCCACCTTCAACTTTTCCCAGCATCAGGGTCTTTTCAAGAGTCAGTTCTTCGCAGGGTCAAAGGTCCCTCTTCATTATTTCATCAAATTGCGTAAGGGAAAGAAATAGGCCGATTGAAAATGTACCGGTCCTTTCAAGGGTCATCTGTCACCCTGAAGCCTTCATTTTTCTCTCTTCTCCCCTGGTAACCAGGAGTGTGAGGAGGAGGCTGTCGGGGTCATTATGTGCGCGTCGGTCAAGTACAACATCCGGGGTCCCGCCCTCATCCCGAGAATGAAGACCAAGCACCGCGTCTACTACATCACCCTCTTCTCCATCGTCCTGCTGGGGCTCATCGCCACGGGCATGTTTCAGTTCTGGCCGCACTCCATCGAGTCCTCCGGCGACTGGAGCGTGGAGAAGCGCAGCGTCCGAGACGTGCCGGTGGTCAAGCTGCCGGCCGACAGCCCGGTGCCCGAGCGCGGCGACCTCAGCTGCCGGATGCACACGTGTTTCGACGTCTACCGCTGCGGCTTCAACCCCAGGAACAAGATCAAGGTGTACATCTACCCGCTAAAGAAGTACGTGGGCGAGGCGGGCGTCCCGGTAAGCAGCACCATCTCCCGCGAGTACAACGAGCTGCTCACGGCCATCTCAGACAGCGACTACTACACCGACGACATCACCCGCGCCTGCCTGTTCGTCCCGTCCATCGACCTGCTCAGCCAGAACTCGCTCCGCGTGAAGGAGACGGCGCAGGCGCTGGCCCAGCTCTCCAGGTATCCGCAGGTCTCCCAGAAACTAGGGGCAGGGGAGGGCAGAGCTGGTTTCCAGCCGGCGGCTCATGTCCTGTCTCCTGGGTGGGCGCGTGGATGAGCGGCTGACTTGGAGGACCTGTGCTGTGGCCGGTCTCTGCACCACCCTCTTGGGCCACTGCTGTGGGTTCCCAACTTCTTAACATTTAGAAGCTAAGGAGGGTTCATATTCTCAATCCTTTCCTTTTAAATGTAAATACCTTTCCCCACCTACCCTCTTTATTTTTCACATATACGTATTCACTATAAAAAGCTTGAAAATACAGTTAAGCAAAAAGAAGAAAGTTAGAGTCATCCCATAAGCCTGCTTTTGACATAGTCATTAATATTTTGATGTTGCTTCTCAGTCATTTATGTATAAAACAGATACAGGGACACATATATGCATTGTAGTATATGTATGCACACGTATATACACATATGTGTATATATAACATTTTGGTCAAGAGTGGGCTCACACGGCAAAGCGTATTCTTTTTGCTGCCATTTCCCCTTCGTTTACCATGAATGTGTTTCCAAATAATTTCATCTTTGTATGTCAGTGCTGTATGACATATACACAGAATGTATATGTATTCGTACATACAGTTCTGTATGGGACTCCATTTTGCACACGTTCCCTAATGTCCTTAATTAGCCTTCTATATTTCTTTGTGTTTTTGTAACCAAATGGTGAACACTGCGGTAGCGTTCAGGTTTTCATCAGCGTAAGCAGTTCTGCAGTGGACCAGCTTGGAGGACACACGCCCTGGCTTTCCTTTGGAGGAGCCAAGCCAGCACCTGGAGCACTGTTGCAATCTCCAGGCATGCAAGTTGCCTTCCTGAGAAGTGACCCTGTTACAGGTCAGGGGTGCTTGCTACTTGTTGTCCGGCTTCCTTTGTGGCTCATATGGTGAAGAAGCTGCCTAATGCAGGAGACCTGGGTTCGATCCCTGGGTCTGGAAGATCCCCTGGAGGAGAGAATGGCAACCCACACCAGTATTCTTGCCTGGAGAATCCGCATGGCCAGAGGAGCCTGGTGGGCTGCAGTCCGTGGGGTCACACAGAGTCATGGCTGAGCAGCTATCACTTTGACTTGTCATCCAGAAACTGAATTGTCTGTTTCTTCATAGTTGATGTGTGAATTCTACATGTTTACTCTCTTAATAGGTGGGATAGAGGTACCAATCACCTCCTGTTCAACATGTTGCCTGGAGGCCCCCCAGATTATAACACAGCCCTGGATGTCCCCAGAGACAGGTAGGTGTATTTGGGGTTGTCCGCCTGACGGGTTTCTGAGGATTAAGTCAACGTAGGACCCTTTTGTTCATGTGAAATCATATTTCTAAGCCCACTAGGACATAACTTTGTAATCAGAATTGTTTGTTCAAGTGGAAAATTGTCCTCGGTCTTTTCCTCCCTGAGACCTGCCAGAACCTGTCCCGGGAAACTAATGGAGGGTCAGGGTCCAGTGGAGCATCTTAGAGGTCTGTCTTGTCTTAGTCTGGATTGTGTGCTCCTGAGCTCACCCTCTTTCCCCTAAAAGGCCTGGTTCATATCACTGGCTTGTGTCAGCTCTCTCCACATTTGGGAGCATTAAGTAGTCTCAGGTCCTGGGGGGAGCGGGCGTGGACGTGTCTTTGGAGCCTGTAACATCCGGGAAGTGAGGCACTCTAAGTACCGCTTACTTTCTCCTTTCCTTCCTTCCTAATGAAACTTCCAAACAGGTAGAAGTGGCATGGGGTGGCCACGATGGCGATTCAAGTTCAGGTACTGTGTATTTGGCCCTTTTGTACCGACTGCGTCGCTTCCTGGAAACCTCAGAAGGGAGGTGCCTCTTTAAGGTTCTGCTCCTAGTACTTGGCCCGAGGCTCCGAAGAGAGCGGGAAGTGTGGGCCCGGCATGAGGGTCCTGGGCAGCACCCATGGGAGCGGATTACTGTAAGTTCAGATATGAACTCATTTATGACCAGCTTTGTTGCTGTTGACGTTTAATTCTTGAAATCATTGTTACTGAAAGAGGTGAGAACAGCCTCAGGCCTGCTGTGGTCTCTGCTTACTTGAGGCCAGCATCGTCATTTGTGAAAATCTATACTTAGTACCGCTTTTCCCCAGAAGATTAAGTCTAAGCCCTCTTTGCTTTTGAGTGCTTATCTAGAGTCAGTATTGAGTTTCTATCTGGAAAGATAATTATCACTAGAAAAGACCCCAGCGCCATCCTTCAGCTTTGATGTAGAAACCATTTTGGACGGTAGAGGGCAGTCAGGCCACACAAGTTCTGTAGAAACCTGCTGAACACAGGGCGATCTCTGATTTGGCTCTTAGCCCCAGCGTTCCTGAATGCGTTACTGTCTTAAGCATTTGCTTGTTCTGGGAAAGTAAAATGTGTTAGAGGACAGAAAAGGGAAGGCAAAGAGGTGCTGGGAATGCAATGTCTTCACCTGCTGTTCTGGGTTTTAGTTTGAGAAGGGTTTATTTCTGTTTGGGACATGTCGGTTCTTGCTGACACTTTGGTATATGTATCTGATTGGGAGAAAGATTTCATTTTTATCGAGTGCACATGTTAAAAGGAGTTTCATTTCTCTGCAGGAAAGTGTCAAGTAATCAGGAGAGAGTTGAAGTTCTTGCTGGTGCTTAGGTGTTAAGGATCAGGAAGGTTAAATCGTTTTCCCTGTGCATGTATTTTTGGAAGTGATTATAGGCAGTCCTGTAGCAAGTAATGAATCATCGTATAGTCCTCCATTATCTTTCCATGTGGGAAGTTTCATTTGGAAGCCGAGGTGGTCTTCGACTGGTTGGAGTAAGGAATAGTAGATTTGTTTGTTAATTTTTCTGATTCTTTGTTCTTGCTCCTGGATTCAGAGGAGGCAAGAACCATGAGTGTAGGATGGTTTTAGCAGAAGCTGCATATCTGGTTATTCAGAAATTAGAAAACAGGCTAGATTTAGACTGTTTCTAAGATGTCCCTGAAATCTAAAGTCATAAGTGTGATTTTTTTTTTTTTTAAGAATTATCTGACTCAGGAAGATGCAAGGACCAGGACTAAAGCAAATGTCACCTCAACAGATACATCTTTTATCCTGGGTTTCTCTTTCAGTTTTTGAAAATCCTATGTATGGTACACATATACCTTCTGGGTACAAGATTGAAACAATGTGCAAGTATTCCAAGAGGAAAGTGTAAAAATATGTTTTCAAATTTTCCTCTGGTTTTACTCTTTTACTGAGAGGTAATCGTTGCTCTCAAATACTGTGTATTTTGTGAGTCTTTGTTTGATGGATTTCTAGTCAAACACACACATATATTCACCTACCCATTTTATTTTAAGTCAAATGACAGCAAATTATACCTCTTCAATGCCTAACTTTACTGATCTTTGTTTTCTCAGATACATTCTGTAATTTTATTACTGTTTTAGATTTTTGTTATCTTTTCTTTGCAAGTATCTTTCTCAAATTTCTACTTTTGTATAGGTGTATATTTATTTAAACTTCTTAGAGAAAAATGTAAACCCATATAAAAGAAGTACAGTGAGCCCCACATCACCCCTGTCCAGCTTTGTTAATTGTCAACTTGATTCATCTATACTCCTACCTTCTCCCCACTGGATTATCTAGAAACAAATCTCAGATGTTGTATCATTATGTCTGTAAATATTTCCATTTGAGACTGCAGAAGAGGTTTTTGTGTATAACTCAGAGGCTTAGTCGGTAAAGAATCCGCTTGCAATGAAGGAGACCCTGGTTTGATCCCTGGGTTGGGAAGATCCCCTGGAGAAGGGAATGGCTACCCACTCCAGTATTCTTGCCTGGAAAATCTCATGGACAGAGGATCTTGGCGGGCTGCAGTCCATGGGGTCACAAGGAGTCGGACATGACTAAGTGACTGACACTTTCAACTTTTTTCAAGGGCTTTTTAAAAAATATAACTACAGCACTAATATCATCCCTACAGCAATTGACATTCAGTTCTTTAACATCACTAGATAGTCACCAGATATCTAGCCATTGCTCAGATATATATATGTCTCATTTTCTTTTTTTACAGTTTGAATCTGTAAACAAATGAGGATAGCCGTCGAATTGGTCAGTTTTTTTTTTTTTTTGCAAAACCTAAAACTTAAATCTTTATATTTGAGGGATTCGCAGGCCTGATTAAAAGGAAGCAAAAGATACACTTGCAGACAAACTGTGTTTCGGCTCTGTGGATACTCAGATGGGAGGAGGCGAGCTGTGAGAGCATCTGGGGCAGACCCAGTGTAGGGACGAGTGTCCACAAGACGGAGAGGAAGAGGGCTCAGTGACGTCCCTGGGTCTGCAAGTCCCGGGAAGTGCTGAAGATGCTGGCGGACACTTCCAGCGATAGGACACCTGGCCTGGCGTGAGTCGCGGTGCTCATAGTCATGCTTTCTTAGGTGCACGGTTCCCATTCAGGCTCTCACAGCTTTGGAACGGATCTCCGATTTGGGGATACGTAATGGGAAAACAGCGCACTTCTCAGCAATTCACTTTTCAGTCAATGTAAAACACATGTGCTGTAAAGCAAGGGAGGCTTACACTATTTTCTCCTTGGTAGTGTTCAGGAAAGCTTGGCAGAAGAAGATACGGCGATCTGGAGTGGAGGTCTTGTCAGCAGCAGGGCCGGTGGGAGGCTTGTTTGACTAATTGCCGTGGTGGCTCCCCCCGAGAGCTCCGACGAGGTTGCATGTGCGTGATCTGTGACATGAGGCATGCTTCCGGTTGCCTGCTTTTCTCCTCCCAGGGCTTAACCCCGTCCCTCAGCCCCGGGGCCCCAGGGAGAGAGTAACGGTGAAAGTTGGTATCGTGTACACCTGCTTTCTCACCACAGACGCTCGCCCCTTCCTCTGGGGCGTGGGTGTAATTGCATCACCCACCACGCCGCTTACCTGGGCTGCCTGGTGACGGTATATTGGACCCATGTTTCCTTCTCTGCACATCCGTCGTGGGGGCCCCTGCAGTCTGCTTGCCATCATGGTCATGGAACCCACCCAAATTCATGTTGGACGGAGTCACTGCCGAATGCTAATCAGGAAAAATGAGACCGTATGTTGGTACTACAGCTAGTCATTAAGTTTTACAGAGCGGACTGGCAGCTGGAGAGGTGTTCCAGCCTGCACATTACCTCCCTAACCAGTTCTTGGTTTCATAAAGCTTAAACAAACAGATTGGGATTTCCAGGGGTGGTTTGGAAATCTTTGAACTTAAACTGGTCATGTAAGAAGGGAATGTAGGCTGTCATCAGGGCAGGGAGGGGATTGGTAGCAATCAAGATTGCAAAAAATGTGGCTTTGCAGTTCATACATTTTGGCTCAGACTGTGCCGCGCACAGACCTGGCAGCACTCTGCCCCAGTAAGTGACTTGATGGGCTCGGGGCCCCCCGGGACAGAATAACCGTAAACGCTGGTGCGATGCACACCTGCTTCCTTTCTAATGAAGTGTCACTGTACTACTTGCTGGATCCAGTTAAGCAGCGTGTTCATGGTTTTCTAATTAAGGAGAAGAAAAGCTCGTGTGGGTGGACTTGCAGGAGAAGCACTGGAGGTCAAGTTCTGGATTCTGCTTCCTGTGGAAGGAGTGGGCTTGATAAGGCTGAGTAGCTGGAATGGGTGGTGAGGGCTGGTAGAGGCTACACAGTGCACATGTAGCTTTGGGACGGCGGTGGAAAGAACTGCTCTGTTGGGAACTGGAGCAGGCTGGGGGGCAGGCAGCGTGAGATGGGGTACTTTGCCGTCACCGTGGCCTTTTTTCTTTTTTTTGCTCGTTGTCCCCTGAGCTTCCCGTCAGTGGGACGGTAAGTGACTGCCCCAGCCAGTCCTGTTGTTATTCGTTTTACTGTGAATGGGTTTAAGAGTCAGGGCCTCCTTGGTGGCTCAGATGGTAAAAATTCTACCCGCAAGGCGGGAGACCCCGGTTTGATCGCTAGGTCGGGAAGATCCCCTGGAGAAGGGAAAGGTAACCCACTTCAGTGTTCTTGCCTGGACAACTCCATGGACAGAGGAGCCTTGAGGGCTAGAGTTCATGGGGTTGCAAAGAGTTGGACGTGACGGAGCGACCATCACTTTCACCATCTGTGACTTTTGGGAGCGGTGAATGGGATCCAAATAAGGTAGCGAGGGGCCATTCGTAGGCTGTCCTCCTGGCTGTGCTGTATGTTAAAGTAGGGAAAGTAAGGACAGACTGCTTAGGACCCCAGAGGAGGGCGGGTGACTCAGGAATAGGTTGCAGCTAGTGTCCAGGAGACGCTGTTGTACAACGTTTAGCACAGTGTCTTTCTAGAAAAGTGACTTGGTAAACATCAGCTGTGGTTGGTACTGTTATGCATATCCAGCTACCCCTTTCCACAGAGCTTATCAGAACGAAGACTGTCTTTCTTTCTCATCGTTTGACAAAACCCTTTGCTTTTCAGGGCTCTGCTGGCTGGTGGTGGCTTTTCTACGTGGACTTACCGGCAAGGCTACGACGTCAGCATTCCTGTCTATAGTCCGCTGTCAGCCGAGGTGGACCTTCCGGAGAAAGGGCCCGGGTAAGGCGCCTTGGCCACAGCCAGCCGTGCTGAGAGATGCCAGTGAGGGCCAGGGGGTCGGGTCGCACTGCAGTCGAAACCATCAATGACAGGCCGGGGTCCTTGAGGGTCTGTCATTCCTGTCCCACCCCAACCTTATTTATCCTTCAGTTCTCTCTCTGTCTGTCTCTCTCACTCAGTCTCCAGCGCTGTCTACCAAGCTCCCCAAATCAGAAATCTAGTTGCTGTCCATAAGTCTTTCCTCTCCCTTACTTCCTGTGTGGAATTCCAGGCTTCCAGAAGGAAAGCAGGCGTTCAGCATAAATCCTGTCATTTGTACAGTTTTCCCCCGAAATTGAAGTTCCCACGCACCAGCCAAGGGCCAGCCTTTCAAAGAAGAGAGCTGCCAGGCCCGCTGTGTTAAGTCTGTTCTGCATGGGGGACTGTGGGCAGCTAACAAGCGGAGGGTGGTGATGCCTCTAAACTTCTGCCATGCCCAGGGCGGCCCCTCACCACAAAGCGTCATTGGGTCCAATTGTCAGTGCTGTGGCTGGAGAAAGCCTGGGGGAGATAGGATGAGCAGTCTTAAGATCGCTCAGACTAAACTCTTTATCATCTACTCTTCCGCGTGTAATCTAGGTCTCTAATGTTGGTTGAGGACTGGCACGTCCCTTAAGATTTAATCCAGGGAAGAAAACACGCTGCAAGGAAAAAAAAAGATTGAGAGAGATTGAAATGAAGGAGAGCAAACCACTCTGAACAGTACAAATTACCTTCAAATAATAGTTTCCAAGAATTACAAGCTTGCTCTGTTGGTGGTATTTTCTTGGTAACTTGATCTCTAATTTTTATGTGTAACTAGACTGAAATGACGATGCTTACATGGTTTAAGGTCGCTGTTGATTTCTAGAGTCCTGAGACTCTAGAAACCAGAGCAGCGGCACGATGCTCAAGACACAAGGGCACGTCCTCCCCCTGCTGGACAAGCGGTGGATTTCTGTGGCCCGACAGGGACCCACCCGCCTCTGTTTCCCCTCCAGGGTTTGCAGTTGGGCCCTGTAGTTGTGCTGTTTCCTTTACAAACAATACTCCTCTGCCTCAGGAGAGAAAAAAGAAAAAGAAAAGCAAAGACAGGCTCTAGGCTCTTGGCACTTTCTAGGGATCTGGGAGGAGGCAGTCTGGGTGACCTCACGGCAGCATTTGGAATCTGTTGCTCTTTGTGAGAGTTGCTTTTTAAGGGAATTCCCACATCTCTTGAGGGCTGCGTAGAGTAGCAAGAGCTTTGTTTTTATTTTTATTTTAAATCTCTCTCAATATTGTCCAATGGGAAGCTGAGGATTGTTGCTATTGATAGCTTCTTCTCACAGATGTGTTGGCCTCAGCTGGAATTCTCGTCATTTCTCTCTCTAAAAGGAACTAAATTGGGAGTTTACAGCGGTTACTATGGAGGGAAACTTGGAGTTCTCAGCATGATTTTGCTGAAGCTTCGATATCGGCCCTGCTGGGAAGAAACATGAAAGTCATCGCTGGTCATTTTAGTCCTCGAAAGAAAAACAAACCCACCTTAAGATTTTGTTTGCTTAAAACTAAAATGGGCCTACTCCACCAACCCACCATCTGCCAGGTCAGGGCTAGCCAGCATGCAGGCAGGGGAACATTTTTAGACTCTTGTTCACATCTGCACATTTATGTAGAAAATGGTGGTGTTGGGTGGGGACCCACTGAGCGTGGTGACTGAGCGTCTACAAAAGAACTGTGTTTCTTAACAACAAAATCAGGCCAGAGTCTGTCTTTACTCTGGAGTTTCTTTGAGCACCACGTGTTAGCATCTGTACTTATTTCTCGTCTTATGTAGATGGCTCTCGTGCTCTCTCTCTCTGTCTACGTGCATTGAAAACAATGCCTTCCCATCGCTCTCTCCTATTCTATCCGGTGCTGCAGGGTATTCTGGCTCTCTCTCTTTCCGTAGCTGTAATTTCCTTCTCGGGCAGTGAGGAGTCTGGCTCCCGTTATCCCCTGTATCTTGCTTGATCAACCCTGTTGTGCGTGACCAGAGCTCTATGGTTGCCTCTGCCCCTCACTGCGCAGGCGGCCTCTGTGCCCCGACTCAGCTCTGACCCCCTGTGCCGTGCTCCTGCTCCCCGTTGTCACCCCGGGGCAGGCCCCCTCCTCACCCTTCCTGGGCTCTGACCCCCACACTGGATGGGCGTTGCCCGTGCCATCACCCTCCCCGTGCCTCTGCAGCCTGGGCTGCCCTCCTGCCCTGACTTGGCCTCTGCACCCCAGGCGGGGAGGCCCTGACTCCCTCTGCCCGCTCCCCGCTCCCTTTTTCAGAGATTTCACAGTCTGGGCGAGGCCACCTCCCCGCTCTTCCCCCAAGAAGTTCTCGCCTAGACGAGGACTAGAGCACTCCCATTGGGCCACCCCCACTGCATGGAAACGCTCTCTCCCCTCCAGGACGCCAGCACTCCACTCCCGCCTGCAGGGACACCCCTCGGACACCAGCATGGCTGCTCCTGTTCAAGGCAGCCTGGAGCAGCAGTTTTGTGTTAGCAGCTCTACTTAAATAGGAAGTCTCCAGAGACGCCCAGAAAGTCCCAGTGCTTTGTGGCAACCACTGTAGAGCCAGCGTCTTGGGGATTGGAAAGACCTTTAGAGGCTGTTTAGCTCTCAGTTTGGAGAAAGAAATGACAACCCACTCCAGTATTCTTGCCTGGAAAATCCCACGGAGAGAGAAGCCTGGAGGGCTGCTGTCCATGGGGTTGCAAAGAGTCTGACACGACTGAGCGACTAACACTAGTTCTAACTTAATGTATACCTTGTTACTGTAATTTCTTCCTGAAAAGTTTTCTAATTTGTAGTAAAAAAGACTCACCACCTCACAAGACAGTTCATCTTCAAATGGCATGAGTTGTTGAGGTAGTTTCCATGCTTGCGTTGAGAGTTTGTCCATCTTCCTCCTGTTTTAAGCAGATGAGCTCGGTTACAGAAATCCTCCCTTTGAGATGACTGAAGAGGACTCTCTATACGTGATCTTCCCATCATACCTCTCCCCTCTGAAAACTGATGATTTTACAAAAGAAGAATGATTGAGGCTCAGGGGTGGGGGTAGAATTCAAGAGTCTGTTTCAGTGGCTAGAAGAAATCCTTTTGGCTGTAAATAGCCAATGTATTGTTCAGCAAAATGCAGTTGAAGGAGACGTTGTCCAGGATGAGAGAAGCCAGTCTGTACGGCTGATCCAAACTGTCTCCCCGACGGGCAGCTCTTCAGTGTCTTTCTTAGGTCCGCTCGCCTCTGCCCTGGGCTCTGGGTCTGCACTGCCGTCCGGGGCAGCTCTCTCAAGCAGGACTTCCAGTGAGGAGACGATCTGTGTTTAGTCAGATGCCCCCACTTCCACATATAGCTGTTGAGCCCTCGAAATGGGGCTAAGGTGACCGAGGAACTGGACTCAGAAATTTTAATAGATTTAAGTGGTCTCACGTGGCTAATTGCTATTGGACAGTGACGTTCTACGGGGTCCGTTTGTCCCTGTCCTCCCTGCCTGCCTTTGCTTTCAATTCGGCTGTAGAGGGAAGGGACCGGAAGAGATGGCTCCGGGGACTTGAGGGCTGCCAGCTGTGGTGTGCGCTGCTCCGTTTGCTGGAGGCGAGCTGCTCTGCCGGCCAGAACGTCCGTTTCCTCACCCCCTGCTCTGTGTCTTTCGGGTGTGACACTTAAAGCTTGGGAAAGATGACACATTCTCAGAGAGTGATTCTTTTTTTGGCCACGGGTAGATACGTAAGGTGCTCTCCAGCTGGACCCTCCAGCTAAGCCTGAGACACGAAAGGAAAATAAAGCAGTTTCCCTTTCTTTCTCTCCAAGGTGAGAAGAAAAGGGGATTCGAGGTTGGGTTCAGACTAGAGGGTTTGAGTCCTTTCTTGCGCACCGCTTCCTGTTAGCTGCCCTGGCGGCATTGCCTAGAGATGGCTGTCTCGGGTGTTTTCCCTGGTCTGTACAGTCTGAGGAAGACTGGAGTCCTGCTCTGGGTTTGATGGGGCTTTCATCTCTTCTGGAGCCTGCTTTATACCATTCCTTCCTTCTTCAGTGATCCCTGCTGGTTCCTTTGCCTGCGTCATCTTTATTGCTCCTGTGACCTCTCTGCCTTGTGGGAATCTTGCCTTCTCAGAGAGAATTACTTACCTTCTGGTCTCCCCAGTGTGTTCACATTTTGTTTCTCGTGGAGATCTGAATGGTGCTGAGGCTGCTAAGTCACTTCAGTCGTGTCCAACTCTGTGTAACCCCATAGACAGCAGCCCACCAGGCTCCCCCGTCCCTGGGATTCTCCAGGCAAGAACACTGGAGTGGGTTGCCATTTCCTTCTCCAGTGCAGGAAAGTGAAAAGTGAGAGTGAAGTCACTCAGTCGTGTCCGACTCTTAGCGACCCCATGGACTGCAGCCCACCAGGCTCCTCCGTCCATGGGATTTTCCAGGCAAGAGTACTGGAGCAGGGTGCCATTGCCTTCTCCATGAATGGTGCTAGACCCTTGGAAATCCTTTCTTCAGTCCATTTTCTCTTACGCATCCTTGCTATCCAATGTTAAGACTGGTTCCATCCATTGGCGAAGCTAGTTTTTTCCATTTGTTCTCCATGACCAAGTTTGGTCTTCCTGAATCCATCTGGCCTTGAGAATGGGGGCTGCCTTTCCCTGGAGCTCCCCCATAGCATAGGGTGCCCCTCAGCAGCTGGAAGTGGTGTGCTTTGACGGTCAGTGCAGTCCGTTAAGACCCCTTGTTTTCCTCTTTGAAGGTTGCAGCCTGCTCTCAGCTGCTTTTCAGAGCAGGGAACTCAGATAGAACTAATGCTAACGTTGGATGTTCTTCCAAATAATCAACCAGTCAGTCAGTTTCTCTCTTTACACTGACACACACACACATATGCACTTAAAGCATGCTCCCTAAGCTTGGCTTATTATAAGTATTTACACACACACAGACACACACACACAGACACACACACACAGACACACACAGACACACACACACAGACACACACACACACACCCCATGCTCCCTAAGCTTGGCCTATTATAAGCATTTGCTCAAAATGCTAAGAACTATTCCTAAATGAACCCTTTAACAAGCATGATGCTTCAGCATGTGAATGGTCATCGCTTGCCTTCTCAGCATGTATAATAGTTTAAGTATTTAGCAGTGCTACCGAGTGTGGTTTCCCCAAAAGTCAAGGACGTGAGCGAAGATGGGTGAGAAAGCACTCATCGCCCTAGGCTCTAGACCCGAAGTTGGCCTCACCGTGACTCACGCAGCGGCTGCCAGGGTCGCAGTGCCCCCGTTTTCTGCTTCACAGGCCGCGGCGGTACTTCCTGCTGTCGTCCCAGGTGGCCCTGCATCCGGAGTACAGAGAGGACCTGGCCGCCCTCCAGGCCCGACACGGCGAGGCCGTGCTGGTGCTGGACAAGTGCAGCAACCTCTCCGAGGGCGTCCCCGCCGCCCGGAGGCGCTGCCACAAGCAGCAGGCCTTCGACTACCCGCAGGTGCTGCAGGTGAGTGCTCCGCCCGCCTTGCTCCGGCCCGGGCTGGGGCTGACCCCGGCCAACAGGCGCGCCCCCTCCAGGCCACGCTCGCTGAGCTCCCCGAGCTCCCTGAGGGGAGAGCGAGACCAGACGGCTCTCCACTGCTGCCCCGTGGACTTCCGGGAGCTTCGGGGTCCGCGTGCCGTTAGTGCTAAGCTGCTTGGCCCTTGAGCATTCCTGCTCCTTCCATGAACTTCCATGAACTTACTGCAAAAAGACAGCCCCCATAGATGTACAGAGGAGCTGTGTAGTCAAAGCAGGCGCGTGTGTTCTGCTTTTATTCCTATATTCCTTATCCAGCCCAGAGGAGCTTGCTTCTTTAAGCTGCAGCTTGTATCCACCAACTGAGCCAGCTCGCAGGGCCATAGCTAGTTCTTCCTGGGAGTGGGAGGTCTGTATTTTTTGTTACCATTTGGTCTCTTGGTGTTTTTGCCACCCAATATGTGTCCTCCTGGTGTCGTGGGAGTGCCAGCACTTCGTAACTGCAGGCAGAGTAGTCCTGTATTATACTCCTGTATTATAAGCAGGCTGTTTGATACTCCAAGAGCCAGGGGGCCAGGAAAGCAGAAATTGAGTTTTGTTCACTCTGCTGTTGTCCAGTCGCTCAGTTGTATCTATCTGACTCTCTGCCATCCCATGGACTGCAGCACGCAAGGCTTCCCTGTCCTTCATCATCTCCCAGAGTTTACTCAAACTCACTGCTATCCAACCATCTTATCCTCTGTCGTCCCCTTCTCCTCCCACCTTCAGTCTTTCCCAGCATCAGTTCTTCACATCAGGTGGCCAAAGTATTGGAGCTTCAGCTTCAGCATCAGCCCTTCCAATGAATATTCAGGACTGGTTTCCTTTAGGATTGACTGGTTTGATCTCTTTGCAGTCCAAGGGACTCTAGAGAGCACCAACAGTTCAAAAGCATCAGGTGTTTGGCACTCAGCCTTCCTTATATTTTAAATATTTTTTTGCTTAAGTATTTAAAATACAAATAGTTCAGTTCAAGGAGAGATCTTAAGGAGCTGGTGTGATGGTGTGTGATTTTTATTTTTTCAAAGTCTCTGAAGAGAACTGGCCTGTGCTGGGATTGTTAAAATACCTTCAAAAAGTGCTGCATCTCCTCTGGAATGTCTGACTGATAACAGCGGTGATGTGAGCAGGAGTATTTATAGTAACCTTTGTCTAGACAGGAAAAATGGTTATCAGCACACGTGTCCACATCTGGACGCCGACTCTTCGGGGCCGGCTGAGCGTCCACCTGCCTCTCCGGGCGCCAAGACCGGTGCCCTTTCTCCACCCCTGCCCTTTCTCATCGCTTTCTCCTTTATCCCCAGAGGAATTTGGCGTAGTGAGTTACTTCATATTTCTTCTGAACTCTCCTGTTCTCTAGCTTTAAAGATTAAACAATATTTTTGCTTTTTAATTTTTTTTCTGTTTTCCTCCTGAAGAGGCAAAAACTAGAAGAAACTTGAGTATTAGAGACAGGAGCTTTCCTTATTTTTTCAGTTGACCTATTGCAACCTTGTTTTTCTCTTGTGCATCTCTCCTTTTCCCAAACGGGCCCCACACCCAGTGGGTTCAGGGGAGTGAGTGAGAAAGACTTTTAGTGAGGTCTTGCTTTTGTTTCTGTTGTACCCAAATAGAACCTATCTGCCTTAATGTGTTTTTGAAGGCATAGCATTCATGAGATGAATGTCTTCTGTATGCGAAGCACACTGCTGGATGCTGTGGGGGGTAGGAAGATGAAAGGAGATTTGATGCTTTCTGTGTAGGGGGTCCTCTCAAGAGCCAGATATGCCCAGTCCAAATAACAAGGCAGGCGGAAGTAAGTACTCTGAGCCCTGGGAAGCCACGGTGTATGTACACAGCACCTCAGGGCTGAAAGAATCCAGTCCGTGGGAAGTCACGCTGTTGAGTTTCCAGAGGAAGACCTGGAGGTGGGTTGTGAATCCAAGTAGCGGAGGGATTGCAGTGACACTCAAGAGTGGAAATCCAGAGCATTGCAACCGCTTCAGCTTTTCAGTCTCACCCGGGTGAGCTGTTATCTTTTAGCATTTTTGGTGTTGCTTGGTTTCAGCCCTTGAGAGAGCTTTGTGGTCTGCTGGGATCAGAGTAAGTGGATCAACGGAACTGGTTTGTAATCCCCGCCTCTGCCTGGGTTCCTGCAGGAGGCTACTTTCTGCATGGTCCTTCGTGGAGCTCGGCTGGGCCAGGCGGTGCTGAGTGATGTGTTACAGGCTGGCTGCGTCCCAGTGATCATCGCAGACTCCTACGTTTTGCCTTTCTCTGAAGTCCTTGACTGGAAGAGGTGGGTGTTACCTTCTGATGAACCTTTATCCCAGGGTTCCTGCATGGATTATTTTTAAAGTCCCCCAGCAATTGTAATGCATAGCTAGGTCTGAGAACTGCTCCTTCAGATTTTTTTTTACTCCACTTTCCATCAGGAGAGTTAGTCCATGGACCTGCAGCAGAGGTTGGTCACCCGAGGCCTCTGGGCCACATGTGGCATGCTGCCAGAGTTTGAAAATAAAGTTCATTGCATCACAGCACACCCATTCACTGACACGCGATCTTTGGTGGTTTTTGAGCTCCAGTGGCAGAGTTGAGTCCTGCAGTTTAAAATGACACAGATTATGTGGCCTTGCACATAGCAGGGCCTCCATAAATACATGCTGAATAAATGAATGGATTGGGGAATACAGCTGAAGGAGAAGTCATTGTTAATTTAGAGTGGACAGTGACGAGTGAAGACGAGTGTACCGGGCAGGCAGAACTGGACACACAGAGGCCCTGTGGTTGGGCAGAGTGTGGTGTATTCAGGAGGCTGAGAGGGTACCTCTGTGGCCGGAGCATAGTGGGGAGTGGACGGAGGACGGGAGAGGCATGGAGTGGTGATGGGGAGGTGAGAGATGGAGCTGGGTGGAGCTCCTTTGAGCTGATCGGCCCCGAGGAAGGGAGAGGAGAGAGGGGCTGCTCACTGCGAGGACTGTGGGGCTGAGGGAGGCACGGGGCGTTGTTGCCTCTGCTCGTGAGACCCGAGCGGGACACACGTGCAGCCGTGCTTTGTATGCGGGGCTGTCCGTACATCCACTGTCTCCCTCTTGTCTCTAGAGCATCTGTAGTTGTGCCAGAAGAAAAAATGTCAGATGTCTACAGTATTCTGCAGAGCATCC
This sequence comes from Oryx dammah, assembly GCF_014754425.2. Taxonomy (NCBI): domain Eukaryota; kingdom Metazoa; phylum Chordata; class Mammalia; order Artiodactyla; family Bovidae; genus Oryx; species Oryx dammah. The sequence continues at coordinate 71,808,542 of NW_024070201.1, forward strand.
CCCGAAGACAGATTGAAGAAATGCAGAGACAGGTAAGGGGCCAGGCAGCCCTGCGGGGGAGGGGCAAGGGGGAGGTGAAAGGTGGCCTCCACTGCTTGGATGCGGAGCAGTATCCGTGCCGCTGAGAGCGGGCATGGGATTGATGTCCTCCACTGAGTCGATCAACCAGACCTAAAAGAGGAAAACAGTGTTAGGGAGTTGCATCAGAGAAGGCTTGGGATAATAACTCAAAGATTCAAAAACGCTCCTGAAGCCAGCCTGCTGCGATGCTAAGGCCACACCTCCGCCGTGTGTTCAGGACGCAGAGCTGCCCGTCCCTGGAAGGTTTACACAGCAGGTGAGGGCTCTGGTGACTGAGACGGACATGGCAACCAGTGTGTTTCAGGGCCTTATTGTCTATTTTATGTATAGTAGTGTGTAGACGTCAGTCCCAATCTCCCAATTTATTTCTTTCCCCCTTCCACCCTGGGAACCCTGAGTTTGTTTTCTACATCTGTGACTCTGCTTCTGTCTTGTAAATAGGTCCATTTGTACCATTATTTTAGATTCCACATGTAAGCAATATCATATGATATTTGTCTTTCTCTGTCTGACTTCGCTTACCTCTAGGTCTGTCATGGTGCTGCCAGTGGCACTGTTTCGTTTGTGTGGCTGAAACTCCATCGTATATGTGTGCCCATTCCTCTGTCCGTGGGCATTTAGGTTGCTTCCTTGTCTTGGCTGTTGTAAACAGTGCTGCCGCGAACATTGAGGGGGGTGCCTGCGTCTTTTCAAATCATGGTTTTCGCCAGTGCTTTTTCTTCTTTTAATGGGTTTTTACAAGTTTTTATTCTCATCAAAATCATCTGTGTAGGTGATGAGCCGGAGAAGAGGTTCGGAGGGTTAGGGTTAGGCTGTAGCCGCCTCCACGCACCCCGGTGTCTAACTTGGTCTCAGGTCTCTGTCCAGGTGAGGAAGTGGGGAGGGGCTCTGGCTTCTGACAGCTGCTCACACACGTCGTCGGCCTGTCCTCCTGCCCCGAGCTCCGCCTCTCCCCCGAGTGCGTGCCGCGGAACGCAGGGGTTTCTCAGCTCCTCCCGAGTGTGCTGTCTTGGGCCTGTCGCGTCGGCCACCACCTGCTTTCCTGCTTCCACACTTTGGTAGTGTTAGCTCCTTCCCCGTTGTCTTGATCTCTGATTATGCCTTCATTTTAGGGTTTTAGGAGGGAGTTAGTGGATGTGTTCAGTCCACCTCTTTATTTTGGTATCCAGCTCCTTAGACCAAATAGATGGCTCATCACACAGTGATTGAGTCTGTAGGTTCTGACCCCAAACTGCCTGTGTCGAATGCCGCCTTGGCCAAGGCTCTGCCTTCTGTGGACCCCCGTGACCTCATCTGTCAAGCATTTTGATGTTCCGATTTGAAAACAAATCACAGGTTAAGTTTAGCCTCCCTGTAGTCTTTTTCCTAGCACACCCATGTTCAAGTTTCTGGGCTTCCCCGTTTGTTGCTTAACTGCTGACCTCATCTGAGTTGTAGTGAATTAGAAAATCAGCCTAGAGATCTCTATAGTCTTGATCTGAACTTGTGGTTCTTACAGCTCATAGGGGAAAAAAAATGCTCCTTGAAGGGACCTGGTGTTTATGCTCTTTGTGTTTCATATTATGGCATCTTGATTTGTTAACATAGTAAAGAGGGAATCATCTGCTAAACCAGAAATCATCTTTTATAGATTTATAAAAGGCTAAGAAAACACCAGGGAGGTAGAAAGGAGCAAATTCTGCCCAGTTACCTTCTCCACCCCACTACCTTCCTGTTGGGAAGAGAATCACTTAGTTTTTAGAGCAGAGCACCCAGGGCCAACTCACAGAATGTGCTTTTCCCCAGGAACTTGGCTTAGGAACCACAGGTCTGAGACAAGCCTTGCCAGTCTTTCCAAGTGACAGGTTCGGAATCCTAGAACCACTGAAGCGGAGTGACTAAAGGTTACTTAAAACAGTGTACTTTTAGGTTCTTCGGGTTCCAGGAGACACATGTGGGGTCTTTAAAAGACTCCGGCTTGAGCCCCGTGTCTATCTCTGTTAATTGTGCGACTGTGACACGTCTGTGACCACAGCTCCTCGGACTTCCTCATTTATGGAATCCAGGGTGGGCTAGACCAGCTCTCATGTTCCACTCAGCTGTTAAAAAACACTGTGAAACTCCTGTCCTTGACAACATTAATAACTGAGTGATCATCTCTTTCCCATGACCACCTCCTGTCATGAGGGCCTGTTACTGTCTCTGGTGGTGAATAACCTGTATTATGTCCACTGGCAGAATAAAGGTGATCTCAGTACTTTCCTGGGCTTCCCTGGTGGCTTAGATGGCAAAAAATCCACCTGCAATGCGGGAGCCCCAGGTTTAATCCGTGAGTTGAGAAGATCTCCCGGAAAAGGGACTGGCAACCCACTCCAGTATTCTTGCCTGGAGAATTCCATGGACAGACGAGCCTGGTGGGGTACAGTCCATGGGGTCGCAAAGAGTCGGATATGACTGAGCGACTCACACTTTCGCTTTCAGTAGTTCCTTCCCTCCCGTCCTAAACCTCCCTTCTGCTTGCTGATGCTCTTCTCTGTGCTACTTTCAGACCTTCTGAGATGCTCCGCAGCCGCGGCCCATTTAGTGCCACTCCCCTTTCTGTGAATAGTCTGCATCCCCAAAATGACCTCTTTTCTTCTCCCAACATCAGATTTCTAGACTGAACTGATCTCAGCCAGAGGTGAGACTATCCGGTTGAAGCAGTTCCCAGAGAGTTCGAAAGGATGACTGGCTTCCACTCCCAGATGCCAGTGGTACACCGGACTCCCAGATTGTGACACCTTGAAATGTCTACAGATGTTGCCAGACGCCTCCCACAGGGGCAAAAGGGCTTGGGAGCCGCTTTCCTGTTGATACCGTGGTCATCTCTCTAAGATTAGAGACAGCTCTTTTGTTCTTTCCAGAATATGCTTGTCCTTTATCTTCTGTGTCCGCCCACCCCCCCCATTGATTCAATCAGACCTTGGCAGGAGTAACTGAAAAAATAGCACACGCTTGGTTCTTGAAAGTTGTTACACCTCGGTGAATTCTCTTTAGGGAGGTCCAATTTGAGTCTTTGTAAGACAGGGATAAACTTTTAGGGGAAAACCTGTTACATCAGTAGTTGATACCTTAGAACCCTGGGTTGCTTATCTTAGAATGAGCTGAGACTGAGGAACAGAGGGTTGGATTTTCTTGCTGAGCAGCTCAGGACCGGCCCGAGGGGCTGCACGCACAGCTGGAACCAGCAGAGGGCTCCATCCACTTTGAAGTGACTCATTTTCCTTCTGAGTAGCCGTGTCCAAGGAGTCCTGAGTACCCCGAGCTACGCGGACACCGTTCCTCAGAGCCGCTCTCTAGAGAGACCCGCTCCTTCCTGTGCTTTTTAGCACAGGATTCTGCTCTCCTGTGATGGATCAGAGCCAGAGTTTCTGAATTTGACCCCCGAGATATGGGTGGGATCTTGGTGAGGACAGTGATGCAGCTGCGAGTTCAGGGGCTATGATCTGATTGAAGGATACGCGGTGACAGCCCTTAACATGACTCGGGAGTTAGGACGCACCCAGAGAGGAGGGTGTTCTGCCTGACAAGGAAGCATAGTTAACTTTTCTTCCTCACCTGAGATGCAATAGTGAAGCAGCCGTTAAAGTTATATGCAGGGCTAGAACCTGAAGCAAGAGCTAGACGTAAGCTAAGACTTTTGAAGTATAGCCTGCATCTGTGTTATCTACCCCTGAAGACCAACAACCGGCTGTGTTGGCATATGTGGCATTGGAAGAGCTGGGGTGGCTTATAGGGCTTTCTGTGGTTTAGTTAGAAATCAGTTCCTTTCATTAATAGAGGTTAATAGTTGCTTTTGTTGTCCAGTCGATAAGTCATGTCCGACTCTTTGCAACCCCTTAGATTGTAGCATGCCAGGCTTCCCTGTCCTTCACTGGCTCCTAGAGTCTGCTCAGCTGCTACTGCTGCTAAGTCTCCAGTCTTGTCCGACTCTGTGCGACCCTATAGACGGCAGCCCACCAGGCTCCCCTGTCCCTGGGATTCTCCAAGCAAGAACACTGGAGTGGGTTGCCATTTCCTTCTCCAATGCATGAAAGTGAAAAGTGAAAGTGAAGCCGCTCAGTCGTGTCCAACCCTCAGCGACCCCATGGACTGCAGCCTTCCAGGCTCCTCCGTCCCTGGGATTTTCCAGGCAAGAGTACTGGAGTGGGGTGCCGTTGCCTTCTCCGGAGTCTGCTCAAACTCCTGTCCATTGAGTCAGTGATGCCGTCCAACCATCTCATCCTCTGCTGCCTCCTTCTCCTCCTGCCCTCAATCTTTCCCAGCATCAAGGTCTTTTCCAATGAGTCTGCTCTTTGCATCAGATAGCCACAGTGTTGGAGCTTCAGTTTCAGCATCAGTCCTTCTAATGAATATTCAGGGTTGATTTCCTTCAGGATTGACTGGTTTGATTTTCTTGCTATCCAAGGGACTCTCAAGAGTCTTCTCCAACACCACAGTTCAAAAACACCAATTCTTTGGTGTTCAGCCTTCTTTATGGTCCAACTCTCACATCTGTAATTGACTACTGGCAAAGCCATAGCTTTGACTATATGGAACTTTGTCGACAAAGTGATGTCTCTGCTTTTTAATAAGCTGTCTAGGTTTGTCATAGCTTTCTGTCCATGGAGCAAGCATCTTTTAATTTCATGGCGGCAGTCACTGTCCACAGTGAATCAGTAGAGGTTAATAGTTATAGAGGTATAAAGCCAACTTGTCAGCCTTTTATTATTTTATTGAGCTGTATTAGCTTGTTGACTTAGTGGAGCCCTAATTATGTTTTTTTTTTTTTTTCCTCCAAGAGGAAATGATGGGAGATAATTAGAAATTTGTGACCCCTATCCACACTTGCCTAATAGCCTTCCTGGGGATATGTGGGTATAAGCCCAAAGAAAGCTGAGAAGATGATGCAGATTTTCCAAAGCATGTTAGTGGTCTGAAATGGGAGGAAGTCTGGGTTAAAGCTGTTAGGGACAGATTTATTGGGGAGGTAGTATTTGATGGCAGCCTTAAAGATGGAGGGTTCCATCCACTATCTTTCTCATGTTGGAAGCCAGGAAGAAGTATGCAACTAAGCATTTTTCTGTAGTCTAATGGAACATTCACACCCCCAGTCTCCTTTGGAATCACAGTGAAAAAGAGAGCAACCCAGGATATTGGAAGGCTGACTAGACACTGGACTGTATAGATGGCAGTGTTTGTATGGATAGGGAGGAAGGTGTAAATGGATCCTCAGTTTATCTGTTGAGTGGAGTTTCCAAACATTCTTTTATTGGTCAGTGGCTCCACCAGCAGTGACCTCTAACCTCAGCCACACTAGGAGGTGGAAGTCAGGAGCCTGCCTTGCCTTTGAACTCTTCTTTGTACTGAATTGACTGGGAGCCTTTGAGGTGGCAGAAACATTCAGCATCTTCTTTGCTCTCTCTCCTTGAACGCTTGGCCAAGTTAAAATATCAGTTTCTTTTCTATTACACTGACCCATCTCAGCCTGCCTTCATATTTTTCCTATTATACTAAGCATACCAATTATTTGTTCTCCGGAGGAGTACGTGAAGATATAATGGGCTGATTAGGAAAAAGAACATGTCTGTTGAAGAATACCTGGTCCTCTCACCTGGCAGGACTGTTGTCAGGCCTGGCTGTGGTCGAGGAGAGAGCAGAAGAGACCGCAGAACAGTAAGTGTGTGTGTGTCCACCAGAGTTCATGCACTGTATTCAGGGGAGAGACCCCACAGGAGGCTGCTCTTTTATCTTACGTGTGATTTCAGCACATTGAACTGCCTGCTTTCCATAGACATGGTAGTTTCGAAGTTACATCTTTGAAGGACAGAAAGACTGTAAGTGAGGGGCTGTGACATGGGCGTCTGCCAGTCAGGCATGAATAGAGAAGACGGAAAAGCTGTTTTAAAAATAGAACTTGGATGGAATGCTCTGTAAATAATAAATGCTAGAGAGGGTGTGGAGAGAAGGGAATCCTCCTGCACTGTTGGTGGGCATGTAAATTGGTATAGGCATTATGAGAACAGTATGGGGGTTCCTACAAAATTTTAAAAAAAGCTGCAGTATGACCTGGCAGTCCCACTTCTGGGCATATATTTGGAGGGAAACTTGATCCAAAAGGAAACGTGCCCCAGTGTTCACTGCAGCACTGTTTACAATAGCCAAGACGACCGAAATGTCTATCGACAGAGGAGTGGATAAAGATATACATATATACAATGGAATATCACTCAACCGTTACAAAGAATGAAATAATGCCATTTGCAGCAATACGGATTGACCTAGAGATTGTCATAGTGAGTGACGTAAGTCAGAGAAGGAGAAACAGTGAATGGCATCCCTTATATGTGTAGTCTAAAGAGAACTGGTACCAATGAACTTATGAGACAGAGAAGGACCCGCAGACCTGGAGAGTAAACTTATGGTTGCCAGGATGAGAGATGCGGGAAGGAAGAGTCGGAGAGTTTGGGATGGACCTGTACACTCTGCTGTGATTAGAATGGCTAGCCAAGGATGGCCAAGGAGGACCTGCTGTATAGCAGGAACTCTACTCAGTGTTGTGTGGTGGCCTGAATGGGAGGGGGAGCTTAAGGGAGAATGGATACATGTGTATGTATGGCTGTATCCCTTCGCTATTCACCTAAAACTGTCATAACATTGTGTGTTAATTGGCTATACCTCAATACAAAATAAAAAGTTAAAAAAAATAGAACTTGGGACTTCTTGGCACTCCAGTGGTTAACACTTCACCTTCCAGTGTGGGCTGTGTGGGTTGATCCCCTCCCTGATTGAGTAACGAAGGTCTCACATGCCTCATGGCCAAAAATCCAGAACGTAAACAACAGAAGCACTATTGTAACAAATTCAGTAAAGACTTTAAAAAAAAGGTCCACATCAAAAGACAAAAAACTTAAAAAATGAAAACAGAACTCTCAGCACTCTGGATACATGGCAGACAGCAGAACATGCTTCTCGATATCCTGGGTGTGTCCTCGTAAGATGGTAGAATTCCTTGGTTCAAAGAAATATGTACGTGTTTGTTTTGCATATTTTGGATTTCTGGCATCCGAATGAGTCTTACCATCACTTTGATCGTTGAATATAGTTTCTGTTTTGTCGCCTTGAAGCTGTTTCTGATGGAGCATCTTAAAATCGTGGAAATACAGAGATGGCTGTCCTTGAGAATGCCCTGCAGTCTTTTCAGGGAAGGTTTACATTTCGCATACGTAAACGTGTTTTTAAAATACTGGCATTTCGCGTCAAGTATTTTTGAAAGTTTTCTATCTAAAATAATCTGCTTTTATTTTTTTAAAAGTGTTTTGTGATCCGCTTAAAGGTGACAGCCCTTGGATGTCTAGAACCCCCAGTAACCTGGATGGATGCGTTCTCTGAGGGTCCCCTGCACTTGACTGTTGTGTCCGTTGACAACTACATAGCAGTCTGTGTCCATTTCTCCCTCCCTCCCTGCCCCCAAATACACACAATTTACAAAGCAAACTCTATAAACAGAGCAGTGAGCCTAGGCAGTGAGAAGAGTGCTCTGAATTTTTTTTAACGTGAGCCGTGAAGCGACGTGAAGCCGTGAAGAGCCGTGAACGACGCCCCGGAGACCACACAATGGATGAGGAACGGATGGGGAACATACTCTTTTTTGCTGCCCACAGCTTTATTCAAATCCTAGAGCTCTGTGGCCTGGATTGAGGTTGAATGTCAGGATGAGCTTCCCAGCAATTCAGGTTAACTGCTTATTGGATCGCCTCTCCTAAAAAGTGGTTGCCCGAGACACTGGAGACTGGACACGTCTCTGGAAATATGAAGAATGTGGAAAAGACTTCACTTCTAATTTCCAAGGTTTGACATTGTAATGTCTGTCACTCTTCCCCACCCCTCCCCTACCGCCCCACCCCCCAAAAAAACTTTAATATGCATAAACTGAATTCTCAGGGCTTTGAAAAAATGCCAAGTATTCCCTTCCTCCCCCTGCTCTCTAGTCCCAACATGCCACTCCAAGCTCTGCTTTGATACTTGCCCTTAAAAAAGCTACTGGATCACTTACCCATCAACGAAACACATTGACCTTGATCCTTGGCGTTCTCCTGGTGAAACAGACAACTGTGGTTCTGATACAAAGCCAGGCTCTTTGGCCAGTGGGAGAGCCTTGGGGAAGAGTGTGATTATGGGATATTTTGAGTTTCATAATTTTGTTTCAATTTTGCTACTCTGTTGGAGTTTTCCTGAAGGTATAAATCCATATTGTGAAGGAGATCAGTCAACTTATGTTTAAAGCAGGATAAAATAAGGATTCATTTAATTGGAACTCTTAAGGAAGAGCATTTTTATGTGTTTAACTTTTTTTTTTTTTTTCCAACTTTAGCATTAAGAACCTTATTGGAAAAAGACTTTTGCCAAGTATCTGATGGGAAGCCAAGAAAAGCATTTTAATAGAACGGTCTCAAATTTATAGTACACTAGGGCCTGTAAATAAATTTCCCTGTCTTTAAGGTTGGGGCTGACTTGCAGTTATTTTGTATAGCTTCTGAGATTTAAATCCTCACAGTCCAGATGGGGAGACCATAAAGCTGCTTTCCTTGGCAACCCTGGCATACATTGTCCATGGCGAGCTCTGTCTGTAAATGCTCACTTCCCGTATTTTGATGCCAGTTTTAATTGGTTTAGTGACTTTTCCTAGAGCAGCTCCCCCCACCCCAAATATTCTCAAAATCTTGGAGAATTAAGAGTCCTTGGTTTTATAATGCAGACTTGTCAAATAAGTATGTATTAAGTACCTGCTTTTTTGCTAGAATTGTATTGGTATATTAAAGGAGATTTTTACAAAGGGGGAGGGGAGGAACACAGATCCTGTCCTCAGGGTGCTAGGGAGAGCACTTTCAGTAACAGTGAATGAAGAGGCCAGAAGTGCTGTCCCTCAGTTGTAGTGTGGAATGGATCAGGAGACGAAAGCAGGCTTCGTGACTGGGTGGCCTCGAATAGGGCGAGAGGATGCTCTGAGAGGTGCTGAGCTCTGCCCAGAGGTTGGCTTCTGTGGGAAGATTCGGTAGGTCAGATGGAGCAGCCCGAGGGGCACTTGAAATACCAGCAAGAGAGAACTTTCTAGGGAGCTAGCTGGAAGGACGGGAAAGGCAGTGACAAGTGGAGAGTAATGAAAAAATGTGCGATGAAAGGGGAAAGCAGTATCAATTAAGGAGACTGAGGGGGGAAAAAAATCAAAGAGCTGGAAGGAACCTTAGAAATTATTCAGCCCTTTCTTCGTATTTTATAAATGAGGTGGAAGTCCTAGCATTCAAGTGATCTTGAGGATGAATTGTTAGGGCCAGAGCCTCGCCTCACCTGGAACCCAGGTCTGCTGACTCCAGCTGATGGATTTTGGGTGGAAGGGGGACCTTGTGTACTACAGTGTTTTTCAATTCAGGGAATCTTGAGTGACATTTTATTTTTTAAAAAATGAAGGATAGTGGAAGACATCAGGGTATTACCTAGCAAGGGTAAATCTTTCCTGAAATCTTTTCTTTCATATGTATATGTGCAGTGAATGTCAGTATTTAATGTATTTATATGTTTCTTGGTGTGGGTCCCAGTCCAGAAAGTTTGAGAGATGTTGATAGTGAGTGGCAAGCACATGGGCTTTTGAGTTGAGGAGACCTGAATTTGCATCCCAGGCTGTGCCTTTTGTCTGCCAGCTTTGTGAGCATGGGCAAGTCACTTTGCCAAGCGTCAATTTTCTTATCTCAGACCTGGGGATAATAGTCCGACTCTTTGTGAGCCCATGGACTAGAACCACCAGGCTCCTCTGTCCATGGAATTCTCCAGGTAAGAATACTGGAGCGGGTTGCCATTCCCTTCTGGAGATCTTCCCGACCCAGGAATCGAACCCAGGTCTCCTGCACTGCAAGCAGATTCTTTACCATCTGAGCTACAGGGAAGCCTTCAATAATACAATAGAGCAGTTGTGTTGTTTAAATGAAACCCTTGACTTTAAAGCATCTAGAGGCCGGTCTGTCTGCTCTGTGTTGGCTGTCTGGGAGTGCTCCGCCTGGGTCTAGGTTTGAACACTGGTAGGAGCCTCCTGGTTTGGAGCTTGGGCTTCAGGAACCACAGTAAGTTACCAACGCAGATGTATTATGCATTTGCTTCTGGGCTTGGAAACTTGAAACAGAACTTATTCCTGTGGGTCTGGTGTGCTTTCTACATCTTGGAATAGAGGGAGATTCCCCTCTCTGGTTTTCAGAATGGCTTATGAAAATCAGTGGTTCTTTAGCTGGCCTTGAAAAAAATTCATTGGCACGTTTGGGTGCCAAAATTCATAAAGCAACGTTTGGGTCAAGTACTATTACTTTTTCCCCTTTCCAATGAGAGCGATTTTCATACTGAGTCTTTTTCCCCCCTCTTTTAATGTATCCTCTGCTGGATCATGATGTTACTCATTTTTTTTTGAGCCAGAAGATTAAAAAATAAGCATAAAGGGAAAAGTCAAAATCAGAATTGACATTTGGGTGGTGAACACTTGGAGAACTGGCGTTTTACTAGGTATGTACTAAAAATAAAGCAGCTATTTTTTGTGAATTTAAGAGGACTGGTGAGATACCTCTCAGGAATAGCTGTTGTTCGCTTCCTACTGAAAGGGTAATGAGTTGTATCATCTGGTTTTCCTGGTTCTCTGCTGTTCCCTTCGCCACTGCCGCCCTTCCCCCGCCCCGTCCAGCCAGCTCCATCCCATATTTGAAATCCCGTTGGAGAGTGAGTCGAGCGCTTCATCCCTAGATGATTTGGGCCAGGGGCTAAAACACTGCCATAAATCTGCAGCTCATTTTAATGCCACGTTAAAACAGTGTGAGCGGCTGGTTTCCGTGGCCCCTGCCCTCTTTCTTTATGGGCTTCTTTGGCTCTTCTTTATAAAGAGGCCCTGTGGAGTCATTTTAAAGTTCTTATCAGTTTGCTGACAGCTATATGGGCCTTTCTGCCGAGTCCAGGAGCTCAGGCAGGCGTGTGAAACTTCTGATATTAAAATTGAAGAAAAATGCCAGGCAGAAGGGATTGGGGAGCGCAGCGGTGATTTGGAGGTGAAAGACTAGCGAGGTAATTAACCTCTGCAGGTCCGGAACTCCGCCTTTGGCCGGATAAGTTGCTCCTGGTTGGTGGGGGCAGGGCAGCAAGGGTTAGGCCGGGAAGGGCTTTCCAAGGGCTTTTATTTTTATCCCCTGATGAGAAATGCCGTTTAGCTGGCAGCCTGTGCTTTCAGGCTTCAGCAAGTGAGTTGGGCAGTCCTGAACGGCTAAGGGAGCCAGGTTTACAATGCAGTTTTTTTTTTCCTAAAGGCCGTCTGACTGGCTAGACCTCAGCTCGCAAGTCTCTGGCAGCTCCAGCTCCCTGTCTCTGTGTCCACAGCATCACTGTTATCGAATTTAAAGGGACTTTCATCAGTCTGCTCCGCTGCCCCTTTTAGACCAGATTGCTAACTCCCAGTAATCCTCACAGAGTGCTTCGTGGAAGCGCCAGGCCCTCTATAAATGTCAGCCTGCAGAGCTTGGCCCTTTTTACCCTCTCAGTTACAGAGAGGTGGACTGGAAGCTGCTCCTCCCTCTCCTCCACCACTTTTCCTTTCTCTTTGCTGGAAAACTCTAGCAGCAGACAGCTGAAGGGAAGGAAAAACCATTACCTGGATCAAGGCCAGGGGCTTGATGGAGCCTCAAAATCTCTGGCATATCCTGACCAGAGTGTTTTTCCAGGCACTTCAAAAAGTACACCCTCACCTCCTCCAGCTTTCAGCTTTCCAGCCATGATTCCAGGTGGGCTGGCTGGGGGCATCATGCCCTCAGAATCTGTATCTGTCTGCTCCTCTTCTCCTAACTGAAGTGTTTAGGAAGAGGATAGTAGAGATAAGCAAAATCCGGTGGACATATATTTTTAACTGCCCTGCACCCTTTAGGCGCAAACACGTTATTTTTCCTTTTTCAAATAGTTTTGGACATGAGTACTTTTGCAAGTGTATTCAATTTAAAATAGTCGTTTAACTTGAGGTTGAAGCAAAAGCAAAGAATTTTTGTAGTTAGTCAAATTACATAGCTGTTGATCTAGGATCGATGATTTTCATTGAGCAAACAAAAAATACAGGTTTGTTTTACTACTTGTGTGGAAGTAGCTCCTGTGGGGAGAGTAATTAGGTAGGAAAACTGACCAAGCTATAAATCAAAAAAAAATACCCCAATCTCCAAAGCAACCAAGCTACTTTTTTGAACATTTCTGACAATATCAATAGATACTCTGATATTCTGAACAATATCAGTAGAATAAATTGATATTCTATAATTAGTTAAGTTTACTGAATCAGAAGGTTTTGCTTGTGGTATAATTTTAATAAGTTTACTAAAAATATTTTATAATGTACTGAAAGTTCTCAGTAAGTATATGATTATGAGCAGTCTTCATTATACAGCCTTTGCAAGAGGTGTGGTTATATCATATGACCAGTTTCCTCTTTGGGCATTGGTTGCAGAGCTGGCTCTAGAGTTAGCCATGGGTTAATCCTGTGTAACAAGTCCCCAATATGGGGCATTGCTTTAGGAAATGGCCTCTCTAATAAAAGTGTTAAACATTAATTTGCAGCCTATATAAGGATTGTCTGACTCTTTGGGGCTGGTTTCCTACAGAGTGGAACTATTTGTGCAGCATTTCTGAGAAATAACTGCTCATTACAGGAAGTGTAGTGCAGGCTTTGTGAGTTCATTATATATCTACTTAGAAAAATATCTAGGTTTGTTTATAGAAGAATAACTTGTAAATTACCAAGTGTCGATACATTTGGTAAAGAATTCACTATGGTCAGTTCTTCAGTAAGGGTCAAACTGATCCATTAGATTTCTGTCTATATTTATGAATCTTAATATTGATTATTTTATATTTGAATGTATTTTTCTGTCTCCCTCAGCATTGAAGAGGTTAAGAGAGTTTGGAGTTGCCTGACTACTTTGTAATAACACCATCTTGTAATTCCATGCTACTGTTGTTGGGAATGTAAGACAACAATCGTGTATATTTATTTCATTTTATTTGACTAGGTGACCTTTAATACTGAATCAGACCAGGACTGGTACAGAAATAGCTTCATATAAGTCATTTCTGGCAATGTAGTTCTCTCTCTCTCCTTATAAGTTTAAAGGTTAATTTGGTATTCAAATGTGCACTTATTTCCCATTTTGATAAGACTTCAGTAGTAAGTAAGCAGGTCATTTGTTATTTTTCAGAATTCAGTACGTTTTATTAAAAGGAGCAAGTGGTTTGTCTTCAAGTGTTTGAAGCCCATATATGTGTATATATATATTGAAGTGTTCTGAATTCTCAGGTTAATTTGGCTTACATATATAATTTGTATTTTAGAGAGATCTTTGAGTTTTGTCTGAAGCTACAGACTGAGGGTGAATTCTCTTAACTCTTGCTCTCACTCAGATTCTTAGATGCTTTCTGGAGTGGGGAATGGGGACATAAATTTCTCTTTAGAGTCCTTGCCATGATGAACCTCAGCTATTCTTATTCAAAGGTAAGGAAGGGCACGGGGTAAAGATGAGAACGACTCACAGAGCAAGCGTAGCTCTTTCAAACTTCTCCCTCTGTTCAGAGTCCCAATTTAGGGAAAACACATTGGGGTTTCCACTCAGGATCAACAGGAGAGCATGTCTTAATACCTGCCTCGTGATCGGACCAAGGCGCTTCCCAGCCGCAAGCAGCTTATGTGGCAGGATGTGGGATGAAATGAGCCCTCAAGTTCTGTCCTCTTTCCCTTCACACACGCTGTTTGCGTGTGTGTCTTAATTAGAAGGGGTCAGCCTTTCAAGTATGCCCGTTGCAGTGAGACTTGTTTTATATTTACCTTTTCTGATCAAACAAGCTTACAGCTTTCTCCCTGTTTTGGTATAGCAAACATGGGAAATCTCACCCCGAGGGGATTCCTTTACAACGAACTGACCCAAGTCGTGCTCTTATTTATTTATTTTTGATGACAGATCCCGATTAAAGGTTTCCAGTCCAAACCTTTTAGCTGGTCCATGAACCCAGCCAGGAGAGAGGGCTGGTCAGCTGCTTATCGCCAAAGAAGCTCCCCGACCTGACTGAGGGAACAGTGTAATTCAGAGGTGTGGGGAACTGGGGAACTGGGCACAGCAGAAATGACTCTCTCGTCTCTTTGCTGAGAAGGTTTGACCAAACATGGTTTTATTGGTTAGTGGCTCCTGCTTTAGTAACCTCTCACCCCCATGGCTCTTGGAGGTGCAAGCCACTGGCCGGCCTTGCCTTTGAACTCCTCATGGCTCCTGCCACCTCAAAGACTCCCGCTTGGAGCTTGTGTTTTGTTTGGGATCTCTCCTCACAGCAGGGCATCAGCAGTTGGGAAAACTGATCCACCCTTAGAGCCTTGACATATTTGAAGGTGATACCCCTGAGACTTGAAACCTATGGCTTTCTATTTCAGGAGCTGCCTGTCACATGTCAAGAAACACGACTCAGGCTGCCCGCTTTGCTCCTCTGTCCCTCCTGGCTTCCCATAGAATGGGAGATTGTAACATTTGAGCACACCCTACAAGTAGTCACCGAGTCCTCCCCTCATCTTCAAGCTCTTTTACCCATTTTCCTTCTGACTTGTCCCAAATAGAGTCTATTTTGAAATAAGTTTTCTTTTAAATAAGGTGAAAACTTGCAAATCTAGCCATCTTTGGTGTCTGGGAACTTGATGCCTGGGGAAGATGATGCAGTGAAAGTGTCACAGGGCTCACGTCTACAAGTCCAGTCCCAGTGCTTCCAGGTCAGATGAGCCAGCCTTTTAAGGTGGCCCAGCTTCCTTTTAAGATGGGACACTCTTCCCTGTCTTCTTGAGTCATTTTACATTATGGAAAAACTAGATCTTGCAAGAAGAGAGAAATAGCATGGATTGCTCTCCCACATCTGCTTGGCTTCCAGCCTACGGACCAAGAGTAAAAGCTTTACTGTTGGGAGGCGAATCCAGGGACCCATGGTTATTGGACAACTTCAGTAAAGCTTCTTTGGCAAGAAATCAAACCTCATATTCTAAGAATATTGAGTTGAAAAATGCCTTCTACTTATGATGCCGTTACCTTAGCAAAGGAGTAAATGATCTCCATCGAGTTTCTCTGCTTTCCTAGAATTCAGGTAGAACATTACTGATAATCCCTAGCAGAAAGAACACTCTGGCAGGGTCTTTTTCTGCTTCAGAGTGAAGGTTGAGTTTTTAGCAGGTACCCAGGTGTCAGAAATGGCAGCCCACTCCGGTATTCTCGCCTGGAAAATCCCATGGACGGCGGAGCCTGGTAGGCTACCGTCCATGGGGTCGCAGAGAGTCAGACACGACTGAGCGACTTCACTTTTCACTTCAGGTGTCAGAAGAGGCAGGCCTGGTTTTTCTGCTGTCTTGTTCTGTGGTTGTGAGTATGGTCAGGAGCTTGCTCTTGACAAAGGGAAGCTTGGCAAAGGGATGGGGAAAAGTAGCATTTATGTTAACTCCCATGTCTGATAACTGACCTCATGAAAATCTGATGAGGCAGTTGTAGTTCTTCTAATTTTTACAGAGGGGGAAGGTGAACTTAGATGCTAATGGCTGGTCTGTAGTTACAAAACTTTAGTGGCAGGCTTGGGACTGGGAAGAATTTGTAGCATATGATTAAAAAGTTCACTTTTCTCACCTTTCCTCTGGGGGCATTTGCCTTTTACACTGAGATAAGTATGTCTTTGAGATGAGTATAAACCATCATCAGTACATTAATTGCTGTATTGATGATGGTTTATAGGTTGCTTCTCCTTGCCACTATTTTCTGTTTTCCACCTACTGGCAAATTTAGTTCTCCCATTTCTAAATCCTGTTGCATGACTTAGAGAGAGGAAGGAATTTGAAATCCCCTCTCTTCACTTGCCTCTCTTTGTCTCATGTTCCAGTTCTTTCTCTGTATCCTTTCCCTGATGATAACTCAGATTTTTCAACTCTTTATGGGAATCAACCGTGTTATATGATGCCATGTAAGCTGATAAGGAACCTGTACATATTTGATTAGACTTGGAAAAAAAAACCCACGTCGTCTAATTAATCATTGTGAACTTAACTGAGCACACCGTCTTGCTGTCAGAAAGTATTGCCCTGGCCTCATCCTCCTGACCTCTTCCTTATATTTTTGTCATTCTTCTAAAAACATGTTTACTTCTTTATCTGGCTTTGCTGGGCCTTGGTTGTGGCACGCGGGGTCTTCTGTCTCTATTGCAGCGCGCGGGCTCACCTAGTTGAGGCATCGGAGCTCGCAGTCATGCCATGTGGGATCCAGTTCCATTTGAACGTGCGCCCCCTTCACTGGGAGCCATTGGACCACCAGGGAAGTCCCTCGTGATTCTTAAGAAATATATTCTGGAACCGTTTTCTCTGGTAACTATAGGTAGAACTAACTGCATGTCCATTCTTTAATCACTCCCCGTAAATATAAATACGGAGGCTGGAGATGAACAGAAGAACATCTTTGGTTCTAAATGGACGACATTTGCTTACTTATAGGCTTTTTGGGAATTTTCTACTCAGCGCTGTGTCAAAATAGGATTTGAATGCTGGTCCACATACTTGTTTGTTTTCCCAAGCTTTGAATGACTCAGGGTTTTATATGTAAGAGCAAGGTCTAGAACTCCTAGAAATAAGCACAAATAAGCACAAGTGGGTGTGTCCAGCTCTTCCTATGAGGCTTGGGCTGTGGCTGGTGTTGAGAAGCCTTTAGCAGTTGTTGAGGGCAGGCTAGAGGGAGCTTGGCCTGGAAGACTGTGTAAAGAAAGACCTCTTCCTCTCAGCGCCAGGAAAAGGGGATTACATTGAGGAAAGTTAAGGGATGGGTAACAAAACTGGTATGCAGGGAGAGAGAGAAAACTAGATTTAAAGGAGTGAGGACTCTGCAGCCAGCCAAGGGGAAAGGCTGTGAGCAAGTTCTCAGAGTCCTCACCAAAGGGTGAGAAGGCGAAGAAAGGGCGCATTTGCATGGCAGAGGCTCATAACCGTCTGTTGTTGTTTATTTGCCAAGTTGTGTGTGACTCTCGTGACTCCATGGACTGTAGCCCGCCAGGCTCCTCTGTCTATGGGTTTTCCCAGGCAAGGGTACAGGCAGGAATGGATTGCCATTTGCTTCTCCAGGGGATCTCCCCAGTCCAGGGATTGAACCCACGTCTCCTGCTTTGACAGGTGGATGCTTTACCACTGAGCCACCAGGGAAGCGTTCATAATGATAGTCGCCATTATTAAGGTGATTTTATTTTTCTCTTCACTACCTCTGTGCCAACTGGGTAGAGACTATTTTAAACAAGACACAACAACAACAAACCTACTGTGGGTTCTGAATTCTGATATATTTTTAGAAGGCTGGGAATGTGGAAGAATGTAAAAATAAAAATAAAATAGAGATTAAATCCTAGGAGAGATTAAAGTTCTAGCAAGAATCATCAGGTTCTATATGAGATCCAAGGAGGAGAGCAAAAATTTGTTCATTAGGTGTGATACATGAGATCTTGCGCTCGGTAGTGGCTGCATTTCACATTTAATATGGTTCTCAGCTGTTCCCCTGCAAGGACACAGCTGAAAATAGAGGCCTTGCTGGTTAAGGCAAGTCTAGTCAGTCCCGCTTTGCTGCTGCTGTTGGGGAAAATGAGACACTGAGAATGGCACTCTATCCCCTTAGTCTGCTCCAGTTTCTCGACACTTGGGCATTACTCTAGAGGAACTGTAGGATACCAGCGTAAAGAAGCCACAAGAACCCGCGGAAACCTACGGCCCCAAATCTGTAGTACTTATGGGCCGAGTTTTCAAATCCTTGCCCTTGAGTGGGGCCCAGCAGATTTTGCTTTTAACTGAGGGCCATCAAAAAGTTTTCAGTCTAACTAGGAAGATAAGTATTTTCACCCCATGAGATAACAATAGGGCAGAGAATAGATGCTGACTCTTGTGTAGAAATTGTCAGATGAATTGGAAAAGGGCCTCAGTATGCTTTTAAGGAGATAAAACTTGAAGTCCAGGTAGGATTTTTTGTTTTTTAGTTACCAAATTTAAAAAAAGGTATGTATTTATTTAGTTGCCCCGGGTCTTAGTTGCAGCTCGTGGAATCTTTAGTTGTAACTCAGATTGTAATGCGAACTCGGTTTGCGTCACTAAGAGTCGCAGCGTGTGAGCTCTTAGTTTCAGCATGTGGGATCTAGCTCACTGACCAGGGATTAAACCCAGGCACTCTGCATTGGGAGCTCGGAGTCTTAGCCACTGGACCACCAGGGAAGTCCCTTAATCACTAAGTTTTATTTTTCAGAGCAGCTTTAGGTTCACAGCAAAATCGAGCAGGAGGTAGGGAGAGTTCCCACACACCCTGTGTCCCCACAGATACATAGCCTCCCAGCTAACCGTGAGCCACAGCGGTCCATTGTTAGAGGGGACCCGATACAGACACAGCCTTCTCTCTCAGAGTCTGTAGTCCTTGTTAGGGTTTGCTCTTGGGGTTGTCTATTCTGTGGGTTTTTAACAAACGTATAATGTTTCCTCCATGTCACTATTTCTAATTTAATTCCATTGCGGTCTGAGAGCAGACATCATATGACTTCTTTTCATGGTTGTTCAAGTATGCTTTATGGCCCACAATGTAGTCTGTCTTGGTGAATGTTACATGTGAGCTTGAGAAGAATGTGTCCAATCTGCCGCTGTTGGATGAAATAGTCTACAGATGTCAATTATTTGGTGCTGTGAATACATTCAACTATGTCCCTTACTGATTTTCTGCCTTCTGGATCTGTGTGCTTCTGACAGAGGGCAGCTCTGGGAGAGGATTCATCTGTTTCTCCTTGAATTTCTACCAGTTCCTGCCTCATGTATTCTGATGCTGTTTTGTTGGTTGCATACACATTGAGGAGTGTTATGTTTTCTTGCAGTATTGACCTCTTTATCATTGTGTATGCTACTTTTTATGTGTTGTAATTTTCCTTGTTCTGAAGTCTTCTTTGTCTGAAATTAACATAGCTACCTATATTGTCTTCGGATTAGTGTTAGCATGCTATATCTTTCTTCGTCTCCTTTAATTTAGGTGTATCTGTTTATTTAAAGTGGGTTTCTCATAGATGAGATATAGTTGGGTCTTGTTTTCTCATCCACCCTAACAAGCTTTTAATTGTAGTATTCAGGCCATTAGCATTTAAAGTGATTATTGATATACTTGAATTGACATTGACCATATTTGTTACTGTCTTCTATTTGTTGGCTTTGTTCTTTTTTCCTATTAATATTTTTGTCTTCTACACATTTTATGTCTTTTGTGGTTTTAATTAGTAGTTTATATGATTTTATTCTCTTTGTTAGCATATCAATTACATTCCTTTCTAAATACTTTTTTAGTGGTTGCCCTAGAGTTTGCACTTTACATTCATATCAAATCCAAATCCATTTTCAAATATTCCTGCTTCAGTGATAGTGCAAGTACCTTATGTTAACACAGTAATCCTAGTTCTTTCTCTTGTCCCTTGTATCATTGCAGTCACTCATTTTACATATATATATACACACACACAGAATCAAATTTTTTGCTTTTATAGATTATTATCTGTTAGATCAATTAAGAATAAGAAAAGTGAAAATTTTAATTTTACCTTCACTTACTCCCTCTCTTGGAGAAGGAAATGGCAACCCACTCCAGTGTTCTTGCCTGGAGAATCCCAGGGACGGTGGAGCCTGATGGGCTGCCGTCTATGGGGTCACACAGAGTCGGACACAACTGAAGCGACTTAGCAGCAGCAGCAGCAGCAGCAGTCCCTCTCTGTGGAGAAGGCAATGGCACCCCACTCCAGTACTCTTGCCTGGAAAATCCCACAGATGGAGGAGCCTGGTGGGCTGCAGTCCATGGGGTCACGAAGAGTCGGACACGACTAAGCGACTTCACTTTCACTTTTCACTTTGTTGCGTTGGAGAAGGAAATGGCAACCCACTCCAGTGTTCTTGCCTGGAGAATCCCAGGGACGGGGGAACCTGGTGGGCTGCTGTCTATGGGGTCACACAGAGTCGGACATGACTGAAGCGACTTAGCAGCAGCAGCAGCAGTCCCTCTCTGATGCTCTTCCTTTTTTATGTACATCTATTTCTGACTACATCATTTTCCTTCTCTCTGAAGACTTCCTGTAAGCAGAAATACTGGCAACAAATTTTCTCGATTTTTGCTTGAGAAATTATTTATTTCTCCTTTACTTCTGAAGGGTTTTCCAGGGTATAAAATTCTGTGTTGGTGGGTTTTTTCTCTTAACCCTTTATAGGTGTCATTCCACTCTCTTCTTGCTTGTGTGGTTTCTGAGAAGTCAGATGTAATTGTTACCTTTGCTCCTCTATAGCTAAAGTGTCCCCCCCACCCCCAACCGGCTTCTTTCAGAAAATTTTTAAATATTTGTGTTTCTAAAGTTTCACTATGATATGCACAGGTGTAGTGTTTTTGGTATTTATCCTACCCAGTGTTCTCTGAGCTTCCTGGATCTGTGGTTTGGTGTTTCGTATTAATTTGAGGAAATTCTCAGTCATTATGTTTCCTCTCCCATTTTATTTTTTTCTTTTGGTGT
This sequence comes from Oryx dammah, assembly GCF_014754425.2. Classification (NCBI taxonomy): domain Eukaryota; kingdom Metazoa; phylum Chordata; class Mammalia; order Artiodactyla; family Bovidae; genus Oryx; species Oryx dammah. The sequence continues at coordinate 71,829,236 of NW_024070201.1, forward strand.
TTGTATTATATGTATGTTACCCCTTTTATAGTAGTCCCATGGTCCTTGGATATTTTGTTCTTTCTCTGTCTTTTTTCTCTTTGCAGTTTTTGCAAGTTTCTGTTGTAATATTGCCAAGCTCAGATTTTACCTTGTTATGAAAACTCACATGTCCAGGGACTGCACCCAAACTGTGTCACATAGCATCCATTGTCACATAGTATCCGTTGCTACAAAAGAGACTGGGTGATTTAGTATTATAAGTTGATTTTGTTAGGAAAGATGAGCAAGGTCCTGGATACTGGGGAGGCAGCTTAATGTCTGTCTGGAGGACTAAGAATAATCTGGATGTGAGGAGATAGGGCAATGAGATGAGCTTCTTCTTTTTTTGGTTGTGCTGGGTCTTCCTTGCTCTGCGAGGGTTTTTTCTGGTGGCCGTGAGTGGGGCTATGCTCACGGTGCAGGAGCTGCTCACTGTGATGGCTTCTCCTGCAGAGCACAGGCTCTTGGCACATGCGCTTCAGTATTGCAGTGCTTGAGCTCAGCAGCTGTGGCCTGTGGACCCTAGAGCACACGGCTCCAGTAGTTGGGGCAGAAGGCCTGGGGAATCTTCCCCAACCAGGGGTCGAGCCCAGGTCCCCTGCATTAGCAGGGGGATTCTTCTCAGTGTACAACCAGGGAAGTCCAGTGGAACGAGCTTTGCCACTAATTCTCTGTGTGTGTGTGTGTGTGTGAAATCTCACCAGGAATTGCTGGCATAGAAGAGTTTTGGTTTTTGTTTTATTTATTTTAGAAATTATTTTGTAGCTGGCCACTTTATTGAACTTCCTTATTAGCTTTGATGGGTTTTTAGTTGATTTTCTAGGATTTTCTTAATAGAAAATCAGTGCAAAGCTCTTGGATGTCTTTTCACATACTCCTCCTTTTTCTGTTTTCTTATTAATTACTGCTACTAGTTTCCTTAGGTTTTTTTTTTTTTCCTTTCTTTCCCAAATTATCAGATTGGGGTGCTTACTCTATTTTTGGATGATAATTCTATGTATATATCAGAGTAAAATTAAAATAGGAGATTAGAAGCAGTTGAAATTTTGAAATATTTGCAGTCTCGGTAGATTTCATCTCTAAGATTTTTAGTAAAAACTGGCTACATGCTTTTCTCTTTTCAGTAGCTGAGATATGTTATCAGGTTTCAACTTAACATTTAAGGCAAATGTCAGATTTTTTTATTTAGTGGAATTATTCAAGAAAGAAAATGTTTTATACTTCCCTAAGCCACAAATACCCAGAGGCTTAAGGATTTTAATAAAATCCTGTTCTGTATATACGTAGACTAGCTGTGTGAGTGTGTGTGTGAATAGAATTTCATAGTTTTTAATTCTTTTAAACAACACTAAAAACAGTATGCTATTTCTCTGATACTGCCTCCTCCAAGATGTAAAGCTTAATTATCTTCTCTTTGAATATGGTCTGAACATAGTGACTTGGTTCTAATGCACAGGCTATGAGATGGGGATGAGAACTTTACAGTGGAGAAACCTGGAAGACCTCACCTTTAACTAGGTAATCAAGGTGAACTTCCCCTGTAATACGTCACGGAGATACCCACCATGCGTCCCCAGTTATGAAGTAAAGAGAAAGGCACATCATCTGTGTAGTATTCTCCAAAATCCATAACTTCAGTCTTAACAGTTAAAGAGCCTCAGACCAACCAGACTGAGGGACATTCTACAAAATTCCTAACCACATTTGGCAAGGTGTTAAGGTCATGAACTGTAGGGAAAGATTGAAACTAAGGAGCCATGCCAGCCAGAAGCAATGCAGTGTCCTGGATAAGATGCCAGATCAGAAAAATGACCTTAGAGGAAAACTAGGAAAATCCAAAAAGAAAACGAAAGTCTTTAGCTGAGTTAACAGAATTAACCTAATGTTAACATCTTAGTTTTGATCATTGTACCATGGAGATGAAAGAGACTAACATTAGGAGAAGCTAGTGAGGGTATTCAGAACTCTCTCTACTGTTGCAACTATTCTCTAAGTCAAAAATTGTTTCAAAATGAAAAGTTCAAAAGAAAGCGATTACAAGTAGGCCTGGTAAATAAAAACATTTTTTATATTTATCAAAAAATTTTTAAGTGAAGTCTGGTACTGTTACCCAAACAGATGTCTGTGGCTTTGTGGAAGGGTCAGTGAGTGGGGGGTGTGAGTGCCTCAGGTGCTGGGATTAAGTAACTGAAATAACGGGACTTGGAAGACTGTGGTAGGTGCCGGAGAAGTGCTTCCAGGGGCACTAGGGACAGGTTCCGGTGCAGGATGCTGGTGTGGTGGGGGCAAGTGAAGTAGCTTTGTGAGTACAGAAGTGAAGAAAAGCACTCTCATGTTTTATGGAGGAAGGCATTTCAGCTCAGTTCAGTCGCTCAGTCGTGCCTCTTTGTGACCCCATGAACTGCAGCACACCAGGCCTCCCTGTCCATCGCCAACTCCCGGAGTTTACTCAAACGCACCTCCATCGAGTCGGTGATGCCATCCAACCATCTTATCCTCTGTCGTCCCCTTCTCCTCCTGCCCTCAATCTTTCCCAGCATCAGGGCCTTTTCTAATTAGTCAGTTCTTCACATCAAGTGGCCAAAGTATTGCAGCTTCAGCTTCAACATCAGTCCTTCCAATGAACACACAGGACTGATCTCCTTTAGGATGGACTGGTTGGATCTCCTTGCAGTCCAAGGGACTCTCAAGAGTCTTCTCCAACATCACAGTTCAAAAGCATCAATTCTTCAGCACTCAGCTTTCTTTATAGTCCAACTCTCACATCTATACATGACCATTGGAAAAACCATAGCCTTGACGAGACGGACCTTTGTTGACAAAGTAATGTCTCTGCTTTTTAATATGCTGTCTAGGTTGGTCATAACTTTCCTTCCAAGGAGTAAGCGTCTTTTAATTTCATGGCTGCAGTCACCATCTGCAGTGATTTTGGAGCCCAAAAAAATAAAGTCAGCCACTGTTTCCCCATCTATTTCCCGTGAAGTGATGGGACCAGATGCCATGATCTTTGTTTTCTGAATGTTGAGCTTTAAGCCAACTTTTTCACTCTCCTCTTTCACTTTCATCAAGAGGCCCTTTAGTTCTTCATTGCTTTCTGCCATAAGGGTGCTATCCTCTGCATATCTGAGGTTATTGATATTTCTCCCGGCAATCTTGATTCCAGCTTGTGTTTCTTCCAGCCCAGCGTTTCTCATGATGGACTCTGCATATAAGTTAAGTAAGCAGGGTGACAATATACAGCCTTGACGTACTCCTTTTCCTATTTGGAACCAGTCTGTTGTTCCATGTCCAGTTCCAACTGTTGCTTCCTGACGCATATAGGTTTCTCAAGAGGCAGGTCAGGTGGTCTGGTATTCCCATCTCTTTCAGAATTTTCCACAGTTTATTGTGATCCACACAGTCAAAAGCTTTGGCGTAGTCAATAAAGCAGAAATAGATGTTTTTCTGGAACTCTCTTGCTTTTTCCATGATCCAGCAGCACTTAAATGTAATTAAATTAACAAATGATTTAAGTAAAGAAAAAAATGGTGTGCTGATAAATCCTTGATATGTTGACCTCTTTTGCTTCAGAAATCTCTTATTTTAAAGCAGATAAACCCTATTTATTATTGTTCGTTGGACCACTGAGTAAAAGTATCTAATGTCAGTGAGCTTCTCCTTTAGAAAAATTGACAGCTTGGGCCTAGTACATTTTTATAAAACCTTCAGTCCTTGAGAATTGCCCCGAGGGGATTTTGTTGATTTTTGTTTTTCTTCCTCTCCCTGTTTATGTTGGCAGTTAACTCTTTGGTTTATAAAAATGGAGTCAGCAAAAGAATAAACAAGAAGCCAGTCTTGTAGTAATCTCCACTGGGAATCAGGATACCCTGATTATCCGTCGACCTCACCGTTGTGTGTGTTTTCAGCTCCCAGGCGGAGGCTGTCCATGCCTGTCTCTATTGCCTCCAGGCTGGCCGTGGGGTTAGCCGCACCCCGGACGTGAGGTTAGCAAGAAGGGCACTCGGCTCCCTGCTCGGGCCCTCTCACCTGCCCGGGAAGGTGACGGGAAAGAGAGCCCGTGTGACCCCCGCTTGCCGTGCACCAGGCTCTGGGGCCGTCACAGGAATGCCCGCTGGCTCCATTTGTCACCGCAGAGAAACGAAAAGGAGCTTGTCTGCCTGTGGTACGTTAGTGCTTGGAAAGCCTCAGAATCCCTTTGGAAGTTTTCAGATTCACCTTCAGACACAGCTTTGAAAAATTAATCCATGAGGCGTGGAAATATTTTCCAGCCCTTCATCTGAGATAAATGGTCCTGTCAGTGCGGTGAGCCGAGAGAAAATCTCCTGGCCTCAGGTCCCCCGGAATCTCCCGGGTTGCTGCTCAGAGGCAGAAAGGCTTCTGCGGCCCGAACGGTGCAGCTGCTTCTCAAGCTTCCTGAGGGAGAAGGCAAATGCTTTATTTAATCTGCCTTGGTTCTCTGTGCTTATTCAGTCCGTTTTGTTGTTTTTCATTAATTTGGGAAGACTCTTAGCCACTATTTCTCTAAATGTATCTGTTGCCTTGTTTCTGAACCCGCTCTCTGGAACTCTGGAAACACCTTCCTTGTGGTTCTGCAGTTCTTGGACGCTCTGTTTTCTTGTACTCTTTTTCTCTTTCATTTCGGTTTGGAGCATCTCTTTTTTATTTCCAAGTTTACTGCCGCATTTCTTTCCACTGCTCTATCTAGTGTGCTGATAAGCCAAGTGAAGAAATTCTGTGAGACTGCGCTTTTTATTTCTAGCGTTTTCATTTGGCTCTTTGTTTACAGATAGTTTTCGTCTGTCTGCTGAATAAGCCCATCTATCTGTTCGTGCAGGTTGTCCACCTTCCTCACTAGATTCTTTCACATATTAATTATAGTTATTTTGAAGTCTCCATCTGGTAGCTCCAAGCATCCTGGCCATCTTTCAGCCTAGTTCTATTGACGGGTTTATGTTGTGACAGTGGATTGTTTTCTCTCATATTTCGTTTCTGATAAACTTTAATTGAGTGATGGACTGTGTTAGAAAAACAGGTGACCTAAAGTAAATGTCATGTCCAGCAGTGGGCAGACCTCTTCTGTGAGCCATTCGCATGGGAGGTTGACTCAACCTAGCATATAACAGGAATGGGTCTGGGTTTTTCTGTCGCTGGACTTACCTTCAACACCACTGACTCCAGATGCTGCCAGTGGTCTCCTTGTTCTTGTGTGGGGCACAGGGTACTGGGGCTTTGCTCAGAGTTCCAGCTCCGCCCTCCGCTTCCAGCAGGCCCAGCCCACCTGCGCTACACAGGGAGCCGTGCTCCCGTCAGTGGGTAGGTAGACTTCTGTTGCTTGTATGTGGTGCCAGACCTGCGGTGGGCCAGGAGGGTTCCGTTCCCCTGGTCCGGCCTCAGTCTCGCAGGCTTGTTTGCTGGGGCCGTGGAGGAGGTCTTTCTCAGTGTTCCTGGGGCAGCTGGAGTCTGCCCTTTGTCTGTGGGGGTCTGGGGTTGGAGGGAGTCTCCTACCCCTCCCTTGGGAGCAGAGGCTTTTGCTTCAACCCCAGCAACCGCTGTGGCCTGCTGGGAGCTGGAACGGTTCCTGACCTCCCAGTGTGAGGCAGGCTGCCTGTCTCCTCCTCTCCCAGAAGCCGAGGATCTGCACCCACCTTTGGGCGTGAGGGTTTTTCCTGCTAAACCCCCAGCAGGTAGAGATTTGGCGTAAGGGACATCTTTCTGCTTTCTTCCCCTGCCTGCATCTTTCTCAAGAACATCCAGCAGAAAAGGGCTCGAAAGTGAGTGCAGATTCTGCTTGTGTCCAGAACTCACAAAGTGCCCTGCTAGCCCACGCTCAGTTTGAAGAATCTGTTAAAATGTCAGCTGGTTTTGGCGACTGCCTTAATAGCAGCCACCCCGCCTTCTCTGCTCGTCCCGAGCTGGAGTTGAGTGTCCCATGGCTCCTGGATGGCACTCTTGGAAGTTGGGTGTCCCTGATTGCCTTCTGATCGCAGCTCTCCCATGCACCCAGGGCAAGTTACAGTGTTGGTGATGTATCTGGTGGCTTTTTCTCATTGTTACCGTAGATTCCAGTTTCTTTGTGACTTTCTAGGTCCCAAGCAGAGGCAGATCTTTTATTTTGTGGCCAACCAGTGGGTAGGGGTGGGGAAGTAGAGTAATATTGGGGTACCTACTGATCCACTGTTAATGTGTTTGGACAGCGTTGCCAGTTTTCATTTTGTGGTTTTCATTAGAAGTGTCCTTTTAAGATATTAAAACGAAGTCTGTTGGCGTGGTTCACATTCAAGAGATTCTGTTGGAGAGGGCAGTGCGCAGCTGGCTGCTGATGAAAGGGTGTTGGAGACTCGTCACTATGCTTGGGATGCAGTCGCCCTTGGACTACTTTGAGGTCCTGGGGTTCTTCTGTGTAATTTCTTCATGGTTAGATATCCTGGACACTTCCAGTTCAGACTTGCAAGGCATAGTTCTAACTACTGATTCTCTCTCTCGTGGTCTATACACACACAATATAAGGGACACCCATGGTCCCATTTCCGCCTTGCCATTTCACCTAGAAACAAGTTTTCCTTTTTTTTTCCCTCAAGTCCACTCCCTTCCCCCCCACCATCTTTTCCCTTTTAAAATTCTGCATGCAAGAGGTGATCCTTTTTATGAAATGACGGTTTTCCTCCTTTAAGGTCATGGACTGGTGCTTAGAAGATCTGGAGGGTTCCGTGAGATGCATGTGGTGCCTGTGAGGGAGATGGATTTGTTCTTTCAACAAACATTCGACTGTCCACTCCTTGACAGGTGCTGTGCTAGGGGCTGCAAGACCAGTGATGAGCAAAACCAGATGCGTCCCTACTCTCACGGTCTGCAGAAAAGTGCTGGCCTCTGCCTTAGAAGCTTAGAGATTCAGGTAGAAGAGACATGTTAGTGGGTGAGATATTTTTCAGTATTAAGCTCTGTCATCCTTGTATTTATTTTTATTAGACCTACCTCCCTTCTCTGACTAGTTGGGTTCTTTCCCTGGCTTCAAGAATTGAAATGAATGGAGTGTAACCCTAGAATCCCTTCTGTCTCTCCTCTTCCCCCATCTCCCTCCCCGCCCCCAAATCGCATGGAATGTAGTATATACTGTAAGTGACCTCGAGGGGCAGGATGGGTGCAGGTGTGGAGGAGATGTTCTGATTATCTGTTCTTCACGGGGCAAGGAGCTTTACAAACCTCATCTCACAGAACCTGCAGCTCCAAGAGAAAGGTGGTGTGGTGTCCATCCCATAGATTCAAAAAATAGAGAGGGTTAAGCTGCTTAACTCTCTTGCTTTTTCCAATGATCCAGCAGATGTTGGCAATTCGATCTCTGGTTCCTCTGCCTTTTCTAAAACCAGCTTGAACATCTAGAAGTTCACGGTTCACGTATTGCTGAAGCCTGGCTTGGAGAATTTTGAGCATTACTTTACTAGCGTGTGAGATGAGTGCAATTGTACGGTAGTTTGAGCATTCTTTGCATTGCCTTTCTTTGGGATTGGAATGAAAACTGGCCTTTTCCAGTCCTGTGGCCACTGCTGAGTTTTCCAAATGTGTTGGCATATTGAGTGCAGCACTTTCACAGCATCATCTTTCAGGATTTGAAATAGCTCAACTGGAATTCCATCACCTCCACTAGCTTTGTTCATAGTGACGCTTTCTAAGGCCCACTTGACTTCACATTCCAGGATGTCTGGCTCTAGGTGAGTGATCACACCATCGTGATTATCTTGGTCATGAAGATCTTTTTTGTACAGTTCTTTGTATTCTTGCCACCTCTTCTTAATATCTTCTGCTTCTGTTAGGTCCATACCATTTCTGTCCTTTATTGAGCCTTCTATTTCTGCTTTATTGACTATGCCAAAGCCTTTGACTGTGTGGATCACAATAAACTGTGGAAAATTCTCAAAGAGATGGGAATACCAGACCACCTAACCTGCCTCTTGAGAAACCTATATGCAGGTCAGGAAGCAACAGTTCGAGCTGGACATGGAACAACAGACTGGTTCCAAATAGGAAAAGGAGTACGTCAAGGCTGTATATTGTCACCCTGCTTATTTAACTTATATGCAGAGTCCATCATGAGAAACGCTGGGCTGGAAGAAGCACAGGCTGGAATCAAGATTGCCAGGAGAAATATCAATAACCTTAGATAGGCAGATGACACCATCTTTATGGCAGAAAGTGAAGAGGAACTAAAAAGCCTCTTGATGAAAGTGAAAGAGGAGAGTGAAAAAGTTGGCTTAAAGCTCAACATTCAGAAAACGAAGATCATGGCATCTGGTCCCATCACTTCATGGGAAATAGATGGGGAAACAGTGGAAACAGTGTCAGACTTTATTTTTGGGGGCTCCAAAATCACTGCAGATGGTGACTGCAGCCATGAAATCAAAAGACGCTTACTCCTTGGAAGAAAAGTTATGATCAACCTAGATAGCATATTCAAAAGCAGAGACATTACTTTGCCAACAAAGGTCTGTCTAGTCAAGGCTATGGTTTTTCCAGTGGTCATGTATGGATGTGAGAGTTGGACTGTGAAGAAAGCTGAGCGCCCAAGAATTGGTGCTGTTGAACTGTGGTGTTGGAGAAGACTCTTGAGAGTCCCTTGGACTGCAAGGAGATCCAACCAGTCCATTCTGAAGGAGATCAGCCCTGGGATTTCTTTGGAAGGAATGATGCTAAAGCTGAAGCTCCAGTACTTTGGCCACCTCATGCGAAGAGTTGACTCATTGGAAAAGACTGCTGCTGGGAGGGATTGGGGGCAGGAGGAGAAGGGGACAACAGAGGATGAGATGGCTGGATGGCATCACGGACTTGATGGACGTGAGTCTGAGTGAACTCCAGGAGTTGGTGATGAACAGAGAGGCCTGGCGTGCTGCAATTCATGGGGTCGCAAAGAGTCGGACATGACTGAGTGACTGAACTGAACTGAACTGAACTGAAGCTGCTTAATGGAGAAGGCAATGGCACCCCACTCCAGTACTCTAGCCTGGAAAATCCCCTGGACGGAAGAGCCTGGTAGGCTGCAGTCCATGGGGTCGCTAAGAGTCAGACACGACTGAAGCAACTTCGCAGCAGCAGCAAGCTGCTTAAAATCGTGGAGGACACTCATCACCATGACTCTTTCTCCCATATTGTGCTTGCTTCCTTTAAACACTTGTTATTGCTAGTCCTGTTGGCTTTATGTTACTGAAAATCAAAGAAATTAAACCACAGTAGCAGTTTTAGTTTGAAGTTTGTATTTGCTTGAGATAGTTTTAAGTTGGCCCAGTCCTTGCCTTTTGCTTCATGATTCTAATGTTTGAAAGTGTCATAGGAACTTTAGTTCCCATGCTTTGAAATCTGCTTTTACAAAATTACTGTGATATCGGTTTCATGAGGAAAAGTTAAACGCTTTGTTGGAGGTTGTTGTATGACCTTTTCATATATGACTTAGCTTTCAGCTGTGTAGATGCATAGAGTAGAGCGTGTGGGGAATCCACATGTTTGTGGAAGAATCCCTCATTTCAAGTTTTCAGGTAGAGATAAGTGTGGCCCTTGTTGATGGGGGGAAAAAACCTCAAAACAAAATGAGCGTTTGCATTTAGCTCACTGGATGGGAATGGTGGTGCTTTCGTGTATTGCAACAGGGCTGAAAATTCCTTTCTCTCTGCTGAAAAGTGGCCTAGGCTGAGTCCTGGGGGCGCTGTAAATTATGCCTTCTAAATGCTGCAAGGTGTTAAAGAGGTCCTGCAGAAATAATTAAGCCTGTGAAGTTCACTTATCCACAGGCCAAGACTCTTCAGCTGTGATTATTGGCAAGGCTTGCTTCCTTTCCAAGAGAACTGCAATTTGGTGGACAGGATGAGATGATTTGAGACATCTTAAATCAGAGTCTCTGTCCTACACTTGTGCCTCTGGCTGGTATTCTAGGTGGATTTGTTCCCAGTCATTGTTTCATGTAAATCCCAAACGCTGCTGTCTCCACTGTGATTAAATGTGAACGCAAAGCTTTGGAATGCTTGAGTTTGAGTGTGGTGTGATTTGAAATTAAAAGAAAAAAATGACGATGAACCCATTTGGGTAGAAAGGAGGTAAATATTTAAGCTGTGTTTATGTGTGGGCTCATGCATCTTGGTGCCTTGGTAGAGGACCATTTCCTTACTCTGTGCTGGTACTCTTCATATTCTAGAATGAGATAGAAGGTCTGACTTTAGAGTTAGGATTCACGGGTTGGATTTTGGTGACTTTGCCACTTAATAGCTGAGTTTCTCACATATAAAATGAAAATTGTATCTGCCACCCCACCCCCAAAAGTTGACAGACTTGGTTATAAAGAGCAAATGAAATCATGGGTACAGTAGTGCTTTGCAGCAGGCAAAACTTTCTAGCATTTGTAAGGATACTAATGAGAAAAAAAAAAGCCAGTTTCCACAGCCAAGAAATTCACAGTGTAGCTGGAGAGAGAAAAGTGGTCATCTGAAATGCCTGTAAAGCAGTGTTAGAACGGTGTATCAGAGAACTAAGCTATAAGGTAAAGGCTGTGAATGGGGTGGGATGTCTTAGTAAGGGAAGATTGTTGATGTTGGGGGTGTTTAGTAAAGGTTTCACAGAAAAGGTAGGTTCTCTTAGGCCTTATGAACTGTAGATGCTTCGGCTGGACAATGCGAGGGGAAGCAGCAGCATGGCTGAGCAGGAAGGAGACTGGAGTGAGTGGAGTGTATCTATGAAGTAGCAGCAGGCAGCCAAGAGGCCCCCCTGGCTGTACCCAGATGGCAAACCGCAGGACAGCTTAAGTCAGATGCCCCTGGAAGCTAAATCTGTTTCTGATTTTCTCTGAATAGAAGAAATTCTCATTGTGATGCTTTGCCTTCTTATTGTTAGTGGAAACAATAGTCGTCATATAACTCAGAAGTTATCCAAGGCTTTAACTAATAGAGGACTTGTCCAGGAAACAGACCCAAAGTCAGTAAGTCTAGACTAGAAAGTATCTTTTTTTTCCTCTCCCTATTTTGGTTATGCTTCCAGTTTCTCATGCTAAACTTGGATATGTTCGGCCCCCTTGCATAAATGCAAACAGCCTCTGATTTTGAGTGGGATCGTAGGCGAATGAAGCTGGAGAGGTCATCGGCATCAACATCCTGCTTTCCTTAGGAATCGAGTTTAAACTCTGCTTGGATAAGAAACTGTCTTCTTTCAGAAGACTCTGACAGAGTGGCTGGTTTGGCAGTAACCCTCCTGTCAATAAAAGAAAAAGAAGTACAGAAGCTCATTATAATAGATGAAACAACCGTTCAGAGAGCAGCCGGGACTTGAGGGACAATTCCTGAGAGGCAGGAGCACCCTGAGAGGAGCTGCCTGTTCACTCTGACACCATCCCTCGAGGACTTCTAATTCACAGTCCTGGGTATGGAGTCTTCACCGGAAACAGCAGCCCCACAGGGCTGACAGGTTGGGGTTAGGGGGTTCCCGGAGTATCTGGGATTTGAAGGACAAAAGTCTCAGGAGAAAGGGAATCATGGGGAAATAAACAAAAAATGAGTGTGCAGTCTTCCGTTAAGGTCTTTACCAACTCCTAAGGTGCACGCGATCAGAGCAAGACTCCTGGAGTCCCTGCAGAAAGAAGCAGCTGGGAGCCTAAGGAGCTGTGCAGCTATTTCAGCAACCATATATAGTGCTAATGAGACAAAGGTCCATGTTCAGGGCTGGCCAGGTTGGAGGGGTCCTGGGAAACACCCCAGGCTTTAGTGGAAGGCCCAGAAGGCCACACCTCCAGACTGGGGGCAAGCTGAAAAAAGTTAGTCCTGACAAAAGTTGAAGCTGACAGGATTAAAGTGGTCTGACTGCATTCTCTGTGTCTGCCAGCAGAATGTGTTATATTCTTAAGAGAAAGATCTGGATTGTCCAGAATCTCCATAATTTTTAATGCAGAATATTGGTATCTAATAAAAAATTAAGATGCAAGCTAGAAATTGAAACCAAATGACCAAAATGAAGAATAAAAAGAGGTGGCAGAAAGAGACTTAAAAGTTTATTCAGATATTGGAGTTATCAGTCAGGAACTAACAATACTCAATAATATAGAAGTAAAGAGGGATTTCAACAAAGATACAAAATCTTCTTAGCCAAGTGGAATTCTGGAAATGAAAAATATAAGAAGTGAAATTAACAGTTCAATACATGGATTTAATAGCAATTTATAGACTCACACACACAAAGGATAAAGGATTATTGGAAAAGGAAAAGGATTATTGGACCAGAAGGAATATTAGTAGAAAAATACACAGATTGAAGCACAGAGAGGAAAAATACAGAAAAGAGAATAAGAGACATACAGGACATGGTGAAAACATTTATATACATGTGTATTTGGAGTTGTAGAAGAGGAGAGTGTGATAGAACCAACATTTAAAAAAATACTGACAGAGTTTTCTAAAAACATCAGGAGACATAAAGTCACAGATTAGAGAAGCTATACAGTTCTCAGTAGGATAAATACAAAGAGCTACACTGAGGTACATCTGTGGACCTCTGTGAACAAATAAAATGAGCAAACACTTAAACTCAACTATATCAGAAATTACATTAAGTATAAATGGACTATATGTACAACTGAAAGCCAAAGATTTTTAAATGGGATAAAATATTAAAATCCATTTATATCTTTTTATGAGAGATAATCTTTAGACAAACTTTAAGGGCAGAAATTCGAAAGTAAAAATTTTGGAAATAAACACATACACACATGCATACAGGCAGGGAACAATCAATAAAGGTATAGAATATTTAGATCGTACTAAATAATCAACTTACTCTGCTTGACAATTGTAAAACATTACACTCATCAACAGCAAAATACTCTTTTTAAAGTGCACATAGATCATTGACAAAAATAAACAATGTGCCAGGCCATAAATCAAGTTTAAATAAATTGCAAGGTTTTGAAATAACGTGTATGTTCCCTGACTACAGTGCAAAGTAGAAATCAGTAACAGATAAATATAAAATCCGGAAATGTTTGGAAATTAAACCGTATACTTTTATTAATAAATGCCCTTTGGGCCAAAGAAAGTATTACAATGGAAATTAATTTTTTTTACCTAATTATAATGAAAATGATATGTAAATGTGTGGGATGCATTTAAAATAGTGCATAGAAGTAAATTTTTAGCTTTGTATTTATGTATTAAGAAAGAAGAAAGATTGAAATATCTAAACTTCAATCTTAAGAATCTAAATGCAGTATGGATTTAAAGTCCCCCAAAACCAAAGAAAGTAAAAATAAAAGCAGAAAGGAACAGAATAGAAAAAAAGTTAGGTGAAGAATTAAGTAAGTAAGATACCGCGCAATTGCACTCATCTCACACGCCAGCAAAACAATGCTCAAAATTCTCCAAGAGGGGCTTCAACAGTATGTGAACCGAGAACTTACAGATATTCAAGCTGTATTTAGAAAAGGCAGAGGAACCAGAAATCAAATTGCCAACATCTGTTGCAGAGAGTTCCAGAAAAACATCTACTTCTGCTTCATTGACTATGCTAAGCCTTTGACTCTGTGGATCACAGCAAACTGGAAAATTCTTAAAGAGATGGGAATACCAGACCACCTGACCTGCCTCATGAGAAATCTGTATGCAGACCAGGAAGCAACAGTTAGAACCGGACATGGAACAATGGACTGGTTCCAAATAGGAAAGGAGTCCGTCAAGGCTGTATTTTGTCACCCTGCTTGTTTAACTTCTATGCAGAGTACATCATGAGAAACGCTGGGCTGGAGGAAGCACAAGCTGGAATCAAGATTGCCGGGAGAAATATCAGTAACCTCAGATATGCAGATGACACCACCCTTATGGCAGAAAGTGAAGAGGAACTAAAAAGCCTCTTGATGAAGGTGAAAGAGGAGAGTGAAAAAGCTGGCTTAAAACTCAACATTCAAAAAATTAAAATCATGGCATCTGGTCCCATCACTTCATGGCAAATAGATGGGGAAACAATGGAAACAGTGACAGACTTTATTTTCTTGGGCTCCAAAATCACTGCAGATGGTGACTGCCGCCATGAAATTAAAAGATGTTTGCTCCTTGGAAGAAAAGCAGTGACAAACTCAGCATATTAAAAAGCAGAGACATTACTTCGCCAACAAAGGTCCATCTAGGCAAGGCTACAGTTTTTCCTGTGGTCATGTATGGATGTGAGTGTTGGACCATGAAGAAAGCTGAGCACTGAAGAATTGATGCTTTTGAACTCTGGTGTTGGAAAAGACTCTTGAGAGTCCTATGGACTCTCAAGGAGATCAATCCAGTCAATCCTAAAGGAAATCAGTCCTGAATATTCATTGGAAGGACTGATACTGAAGCTGAAACTCCAATACTTTGTCCACCTGATATAAAGAGCCAACTCATTAGAAAAGACCCTGATGCTGGGAAAGATTGAAGGCAGCAGGAGAAGGGGATTAAAGAGAACAACATGGTTGGGTGGCATCACCGACTCAATGGACATGAGTTTGAGTAAGCTCCGGGAGTCAGTGATGGACAGGGAGGCCTGCCTGCTATAGTCCGTGGCGTCGCAAAGAGTCAGACATGACTGAGTAACTGAACTGAGCTGAAGAAAAGCAACAAAATGAAATGGAAAAGATTAGTAAAATTGATAAACATCAGTAAGACTGATCAAATACAAAGGGAAAACACAGATGATCAATATCCAGAATGAAATAAGTATTACTACAGATTTTATAGGCATTAAATAGACATTAACGTGCATTTAGTCCAAACATTGAACAGATTAAAGTGAACATATTCATTGAAAAATACCACCTACAAAACTGACATGAAAATAAGCAGAATCTTATGTCTGTGAAAGAAAATCCATGATGTAAAATTGTTACTCACCCCACCCCACCCCCCAAAAAACCTGAGATGACTTTTTAGATGACTTCTCAGTCTTTCAAGGCAGAAATAACACCAAACTTGCCTAACATTTCTCAAAGAATAGAACTTTTTCTACTCACTTTTCAACTCCTTTTATGAGGCCAGCATAATCTGACACTGAAATCCAATTTTAATATTACAGTGTTCAGCAGAAGAGGTCCGACATAGAAGAGTAAACACCGTTGGGTTCCATTAATATGGAATTCCGTAGTGGGCCAGCAGAAAGCAGAGTAGGGATTACTCTTGGAGAGGTGAGATACTGACGGGGTGTAGCAGAGGACTCTCCTGGGGTGCTGGAATGTTCTATATCTGGATAGTAATTATAAGAGTGCTGAATGTACTTTATGTGCACTTTAGTAGTAATATTCAAAAAAAAGACTGTAAACTTGACATTTCATCCCCACGTCGTTATATCTAAATTGAATTCCATGCGTTGCCTGTGCTCATGTCCTGTTTTGACTGCCTTGGATGAATGCCCACTCTGATGGAGTTGCCTTGCACAGCGGGCAGGCTTTTGCCTTGGGCTTGCTCTTCTTTGAGAATAAGGAAATGACGTCGACGCAGAGGTGCCTGCCATGGAGCCTCTGGTTCTTCCCTCACACAGTGTGGTTTTCTTCCCAGGCACGGTGGTTTTGGGAAGCATACTTCCAGTCAATCAAGGCCATCGCCCTGGCCACCCTACAGATCATCAACGATCGGATCTATCCATACGCCGCCATCTCCTATGAAGACTGGAACGACCCTCCCGCCGTGGTGAGTAAATGCCTGGGTGAGCCACGTCAGGCACAGGCCAGCAGACAGGACGATGGAACATGTACTGAATTTGTAGAGGTGATTTAAGTTTGAGCTTTCTAAGATATAAGAGTGTGCTAGAATATGTGGGACCCAGTAGGACCAGTTTTGGTCTTCCCTGTTGGCTCAGATGGTAAGGAATCTGCCTGCAGTGCGGGAGACCTAGGTTCAATCCCTGGGTTGGGAGGATTCCCTGGAAGAGGGCATGGCCACCCACTCCCGTATTCTGGCCTGGAGAATCCCCGTGGACAGAGGAGCCTGGCGGGGTACAGTCCGTGAGAGCAGAACACGACTGAGCAACTAAGCACAGCACAGGACCAGTTTGGGCTTCCCCGGTGGCGCTAGTGGTGGAGAATCCACCTACCAGTGCAGGAGAGGTAAGAGGCACGGGCTTGACCCGTGGATTAGAAAGATCCCCTGGAGCAGGAAATGGCAGCCCACTCTAGTATTCTTGCCTGGAGAATCCCATGGACAAGAGAGCCTGGCGGGCTACTGTCCCCGGGGTAACGAAAGAGTAGGACACGACTGAAGCAACTTAGCACACACGCCCGCAGGACCAGTTTAATTTTGAAATGATGACAAAAGTAACAAATACTGAAGCAGCAGTTTGTTTTAAATGTGCTTAGGAAGACAGTGTGTTTGTTTATTGCAGAAATAAATTGGGAGGCCTGGGTCTTGTTGGAAATGGAAGACTTCCTGATGGCTTTTGCAATGGTGGTGCTTTGAACTCTTGAAAAGATTCTCTAAGCAGTTTAGTGATGGCTTATATTTTGAGCACTCCCTCTTATGCTTTATGCTAACTAAGTGCTTTACATGGATGTCAGTTAACATTCAGGCCCCTTGTAGGGGACATCATCAGCAAAAATGATAGAGAGAGAGGCATTAGGGATTGCTCAGGGTGGGGAGACCCCTTGGTCCTTCCAGCAGCAAGATGGGGTGGGCAGATGCTGCTCTCAGAGCTTCGTCCTTAATTGCAGGAGTCACAAGGCATCTGTGGCCTGGGAGGGACAAGTACCTCAAGCTGTGGGGGGCACAGTCTCTGCTCTGGGGCACACCTGCTGTCTGGCTCCGAGACCCGGAGGCCTCCGCGTGAAAGAGCTAGGCTCCTCTCTGCCGAATCGTTGCTCTTCTCTCTGTGGCCAGCCATCCTTGTCTCCTGACTCTACCCGCTCTTAACAGTGCTGTGTGCTGCCTTCTGGTCTGCCTTCTATTTCCCTCCCCACCTCCCTCCCTCCTCTCTTCCTCCCACCTTTCTTAAGGGGTTATTGTGTGCCAGCCCTCTACCAGGTGCTGACAAAGCAGAGGAGGAAACCAGGCCCTGCCCTCTGAGGAGCTCAGTGCTAACTTGGGAAGCCCGGAAAGAAGGGTGTTGTATGAGTTGTCCTGCAGTGGAGTGGCGGGTGGAATGCCCAGGGACCCCCGGGCGAGGGCGGGTGGTGCTCCTGAACGGGAGTGCCCGAGAGGAAGTAAAACGGTCAAGGCAAACGAAACAGTAGCAGACATCTTTCTGTTTTCCTTGAGGGAAGGTTTCCTTCTGCCCATCTCTTCCCTTGACTTCATTGCCAAAGGTAACCTTCCAGAATGTTTCTGTTCTTCTATAGACGTACTGTATAATTTTAGAATACAAATGGGGTCACACTATGCATATTATTCTCAACCTTGCCTTTTTTACTTTAGAACTAGATCGTGGGCTTACTTCCATTTCATTCTGTATAGGGATACTTCAGTTTTAAGGACCGTTGGAATCACGTCTCGGTCTTTTGGCTAAGATCGTGCATTGGACCGCTGTATATGATCCCATCGCTTAGGTCTATCTTACAGGCAGGTCTGTTTTCAACAATAATAGGGGGAATGCATATTATTGCATCCACCCATCCTTTCAGGTGTGTTTGGACATAAATGTGTGAATATACCTGTAGAATTAATCACAGCAGAGACATGACTAGAAGAATGTTGATCAGTCAATCAGTGAGTTCAGTCGCTCAGCCCTGTCTGACTCTTTTCAGCCCCATGGACTTGAGTGTTGATAGATACTAACAAATTGCTCTTTCAAAAGACTACAGCAGGTTATAGTTCCACCAATAACATTTTGGTTATTCTGGTTCTCCATGCCTTCAGTAACCCTGAGTACTTGAATTTTTGCTCACTTGGAAGGTTGATCTCTCTCTCCGTTGCTCCCAGAATACAAATATAAATGCTGTTTGAACTGTGATGGGTCACCCTGATTTTTAGATTGTTTTTGGCATGTATTCATTCAGTGGGTATTTCCTGGGTGCCTGTTTTGTTCCAGGCAGTGTTCTTGGTACTTGAGATATGTCAGTCAACAAAGCAGAGAAAAATCCATTGCCACTGGGGAGTTTACATTGCAGTAGGTCCTGCTATCTGGAAGCAAGATTTGTCTTCCTAGTAAAATTTTAAAGCTTTCTTTATACAGGTCCTTTACAAGTCTTGCAAAATTTTTTCTTAGGTGTTTTATCATTCTTACACTCTGATAAAGGAATTCATGCTTTCTGACATTTTAGTTCCTAACTGATTAGTTTTGTATGAAGACATTGTTGGCATATATAAACTTGTAATACTCTGACTGAGTTCTGTAATTGTTTGACTTTTTTCAAGTTGATTCTCTTGTGTCTTCTAGATGTACAGTGATACCTGCAAATGCTAATTATTCTTTTCTCCAACACTTGAACCTTTTCTTATCTTTTATCTAATTGCCTTGGCTGCTGCTTCCAGAACAATGTTAACTGACCATCATTTAATGTTGTTAAGTGTTAAAAGAGAAGGGTGGGTGTTGTGTGAGAAAGGGGGAAGTTAGGTTTCCCCCTCCCCCAGCTTACCTCTGGTTCTCTGGAGGACAGAGACTCAGGCAAGTGAGCGTTAGATGTGATACAGCGACGGGGTGGGCCAAGACTGATGAATTTTGGGGTTTCTGGTTCCATCCAGAAGGAGCAGCAAATTCAGAGGTCAGAGGGACAAGAGAGCATGGCAGCTTCAGGAACTTTGAGGGGGTCCGTGTGGCAGGAGTGAAGGGTTTGTGAGGGAGACGCAGAAGGTGGAGCCTTCCGAGGGCCCAGATCGCCAAACCCCTGGCATCTTAAGGGAGGTGCTGGAATGTTTCCGGTGGGTGATGGGAGATCAGCGGAGCACCTCCACAGGAGTCATGTGGTGAGGATGCATTTCGGGTCATTCTGACATCAGTGTGGAGGGTGGTTCTGTTGTAGGAGGACAAGGCCAAAGGCAGGAGACTGTTTCAGGAACCCAGGTGAGAATCAGTGGAGGATAAATGTGAGCGATGGGGCTTCCCTGCTGGCCCAGTCGGTAAAGAATCTGCCTGCAGTGCTGGAGACTGCCTGCAAGACAGGAGACCTAGGTTTGATCCCTGGGTCAGGAAGTTCCCCTGGAGAAGGAAATGGCAACCCTGTCCAGTATTCTTGCCTGGAAAATGCCGTGGACAGAGGAGCCTGGCAGACTACAATCCATAGGGTCGCAAAGAGTTAGACACAACTTAGCGACTAAACCACCACCCAAATGTGAGTGATACCAGGGACCACCGGCCGTGCTAACTGGGAAGGCGTTTAGGAAGAGTGAGGAGCATGGTGTTGTCTATCCAAATAGGGAGTGCAAGTGCATGGGCATCGCGGGCCAGGGTGGCGTTGGAGTCCAAACATGGTCTGGCAGCAGGCCTTCCACAGCCCAGCGCCAGGCCTCCTTTCTAGCCTGATTTCCTTCTGTTCCCTTTTGGGGAGCACTAGGTTTCTGGCTGCACAACGTTGTCCTTCCTGTGTTTGCTCTCTGCTTTTCTCTCCCTGTGCCCTTGTGACCATTATTCCTTTCACTGGACGCTGTTCTTCACCATCACCTCTGGTCTTAGGCATTTTATTCAGGGGCCCTGGTCATGTACCCCTTTCTCCATGAGATTTTTCCTGGACCCCTAACAGAAAGTGATCTTTCCTTCTTGTAAATCTTAAGGCGTATTATCTCTTTCCTGCCATTTAACATCCATAGTAGTACAATTTCCTGTAAAATTTTAAGTTTCTTAAGGGAATTTCTGAGTTATCCTGGTATTCCTTATAATACCTAGAGCAGTTTAATTCAGGTAGGAAGCCCTTTATACATAAAGAAGGAAGGAGGGATTGAGGAGGGTGGAATTTCCAGGACGTGAACCATCCACAGCTCACTCACATGCTGATGTGACAGCCTTTATTTTATTTGACCCTCACGCTATTGGGAAGGTGAGAAAAGCGAAAGATCCCCTCTCATCCCTGAAGCAGACCTGGTGAGGCTCACAGACCCTGATGACTCGTCCAAGGTCACGTAATGGGCAAGTTGCGTAAACAGGCAGGAGCCCAGGCCTTCTACCCACAGAAGGTCTTGACTGGCTTACAGAGTTTTATGGGAGCCATTGAGCCTCCTCCAGGCTGAAACATTTCCACTCTTCTGAGCATATGGTACAAGCTTGAGACAAAGAAGATCACATCTGTTGCTCTGCGGGAGAATTCATACAGGTGGGATAATCATGACCCAGCTAGAGAATGTGGAGACAGTGGGCGCTTTCCTGTACTTTTATCTAAAGCTCCAAGAAAAGTGTATGAGGATAAATGGTTGAGATTCTGATCTCTGTCTTTCATAAGAATACAGACTAGGAGAAAATAGTATATGAAGTTTTATAGTTTTGAAATAGGCATATTTTAATTGAGGACAAAGCAGAATGCTGGACTCAATTTGGGAAAGAAGATGAGTATAAAAAGCATAGATCTGAAAAAGCATAGATCTGCAAAAGCAACTGGAAAATATATTCTTTCTTTCTTTATTTTTCTTTCTTAAGGGGAATTTAGTGTTTACCACATTCTAGGAGCTCAGGTGATGAGAGCCCTGATTTAAAGCTGTAGGTTGTACATTTCTGCTTCTTCAGTGAAAGCAACTGACAGAAAGCCTGAATAGCGTTGATTTATTTATAGTTAACTTCCCCCCCGCCCCTTCAGAAATACTTAACCTGTCCTCGATGTGGTTACTATGAGCCCAGCCTGCAGGGGAGTCTCCCCTCTAGATTCCATCAAATTTACCATATCAGGCACCCCGAGGTGGGAGTCGGTGTGGATCTCAGTCAGTAAATCAAGGGTTGGCCTGGCTTTTTCAAAGATCTGCAGTCAGGGCCTCCAGCCATGCTCTGAGCTTGCTCAGCTGGAGAGGAGGGCTGAGAGCAGAGAGCCCTTTTTTGGCCAGATGACACTGCCTGAGTTTAATGTTAAAAAAAGAAAAGGCTTGTGTGTGCATAGTGAAGACAGTGGGGTGGTGGCCGGCTGTGCAGAAACCCAGAGCCTGTGTCACCAGATGCTCTGCCTTCCTTGTCTGTAATTGGAACGGGGGCCGATTACATTGTCCACCTTGTGCTACACTCTCAGACGGTGAAAATGTTTGAGTAGGTCATTCTGGAGCACAACTTTAAAGTGGCAGAGTGGTCTGGTCTGGAGAGATGGGCCCTTTGTCTCGAATCTTCTCTTTGGAAGGAATTTCTCACCAAATGGAAGTTTCTTTGTGAGGGATGACACATTTGTTCTTAATCATTAAATTTTTTAACTCCTCTTGTCAAGGATGCCTGCATTTTACGGTCTCTTGAGGCTTTCATTCCCACCCCCCACTTTTTTTTTTTGCAAGTATCAGCAAAACTTTACCATCTCCCCAAACACTCCCTGCCTGTATCACTTCTCAGGCGTGTGCCATTTCTGGTCTCCCCCTTGGCAGGCCTGGTGCCTGGATCTGGGCCTGGCCTGGGTGGCTGGGGGTCTCTTTGGACACCCTCCCCCAGCTTACCTCTGATCGCCTGTGGGACATGAGCTTGTCAGGAGGACACAGACTGAAGCCCGGGAGCATTGAGGATGTGCGGATATGGAGCGGGCCAAGAGCCGTGAGTGTTTGGATTTCTGGCCTGTGCCAACAAAACCGTATCCTCTCGGTGACCATTAAAAAAAAATAATAAACGTAATATAATCCTAAAATCATGTAGAGTGGAATATCTTCCCGTATTGTTTTTGTACAGCGTGATTAGAAGGGTTATACTCCGCCTCGTCATGTCCTAACGTGATTTGGTAGAGTCAGTGGCTCAGTCGTGTCCGTCTCTGTGCGACCCCGTGGACTGCAGCCCGCCAGGCTCCTCTGTCCGTGGGATTCTCCAGGAAAGAATACTGGAGTGGGTTGCCACGCCCTCCTCCAGGGGATCTTCTCAACCCGGGGATCAAACCCAGGTCTCCTGCATTTAAAGTGGAGTCTTTACCATGTGAGCTACCCGAGCAGGTAAGTTTTATTTACCTAGTTCCTTCTGGCGGTGTCTTTCAGATTTGTTGTCACAGATCACACTAGCATAGATACCCCGGGTTGTTTTTTGAACACTGACTGTACTGGACCTAGGACAACAGAAAAGGGGACAGCAGGGGTCCTGAAGCTGTTGACAAAAAACCTGGCAAACTGACAAGAAAAGTGGGGAAGTGACTGACAGTGGGTTGTTGCACCCAGCATAAGAATAAGGGTGACTGCAAGAACTGGTTCCTATGAAACCTAGCCGGTGTGGCGGCTTCGCTGCAAGCCAGGCCTCAGACGCGGATTGTATGCACTCACCTAGGCATCCTGTAAGCCTAGGTCCGGCTTTTGAAGATAGGGGGGGGGAGGCTCAGCAGGTGGGAGGATTGTAGAAGAGCACTTGCTTGGGTGGCAGTCCTCACCCGTGAAGGGCAGGGTCAGAGCTGTGGACTCGGTGCAGCAGAGCCTGCTGTTGCCCCTAGTTCTTGGGGAAGCGGTTCCGTCAGGACGTGTCAGAAGCTCCCGAAAGGCTGGTGAAAACGCAGATTGCTACCACTCCACCCCTAGTTTCAGATGCTGTCGGTCTGGGTGAGGTCCTCGGATTTGCATCTCTAGCAAGTTCCCAAGTAGTGTCAATGTAGCTAGTCCAGGGGCTGTGCTTTGATGTGGGATTGGTTCACTGTGTGTGTCCTGACTCCCTGCCTGGAGAAGGCCTCCCTCTACCCCCATCCGGTGCCTCTTCTGCACCCCTGGAGCTTGATTAGAAGCTTCCAGAGACTGGGCTAAGCCCACATCTGTCTCAGCTACAAGAAGAACTCAGGGCTACCGGTACTTAGATGTCCAGATAGCAGCCCTCCTCATTCACAGAGGTTGTGATTGTATTAGCCGCTGAAAATATCACTCAGCTGTAAATACTAACAAGCTATAAATCACTCTGCAGGCCGAGGAAGCGCCAGCTCAGATGCAGGGAGCAGAGCCCTGAGTCTGTTTAACTCCGCTCCCTGCCCTTTAACTTCCAGGTTGTGGAATGTGTCTCTGGAATTTGAACACCTTCCCTGCCCACCCCCCTCCCCCAGAAGGCCTTTTTGGCTTATTTTCTCCCCTTCTTCCTCCCACTGCCCAGACAGATATGGCTGAAGTATGTATGGAATTCAGAAATTTTAGCTTGAATTGTAAGTAAGTTTAAGCGTTTTGGAGTCTCTTGTTTTTAGAGGCTCCACATTTACAGGGTCACAGTTGCACAGAAGGCCTGCCTTCCTGCCCCCAGTGCCAGGCCTTTCCTTGAGTTGCCTTCGCCATTGAATTGTCTCATAGCTGTACTTGGCTTCTACGGAAACAAGCCGGAAGGTCTCAGGTCATGGAGTAAAGAAAGCCGAGTTGGGTCTGAGGAGCGAGAGATGCAAGAAGATCCCAGGAGCTTGACCCGGGTCCCCATGCCAAGAATTCTGATGGTCAGATAGTAACGTGGGAAAGATGAGGTCGCAGGTCAGATCCAGGTGGGGAGGGTAAGTAAGGCACAGGAAGGGCCAAACTCAGGGGGTGCTGCGGAGGGGGTCCTGTCAATCAGAACATCCTTCCTGGAGAGGGAGACTCGTGTAACCAGGTAGCCACGCATGCATGGCGACTCCAGGGGTGGCGGAGTTCGAGCTACACGTGTAGTTTCCCTGGATGCAGACCTTCCCCACCCACCTGGGCTTTTGTAGAGTTCACTTTTATGACGCTGGCATTCAGGAGTCAACACCTGACTGCTTCCTTATGTCCCATAGAGGAGGAGGGCAGCGAGTGGAGTAGTTTCTCGGAGGCTGTGGAGCTTGGCCTGGCAGCGGATGAATTGAGGACATCTTGGGTATTTCGGCAAATCCATCCTTCACACACCAGCTGTCGCTCACTGGCACATCCGATTCCCTTTCCCGTTGCTTCAGGCCCACTTTCTGTCTCCTGCGAGTCAGTTTAAGAGGTTCAGTAGCAGAGATTACTGGGAAAATGGGTTGTCAGGTATCACAACATCAGGGGTAATGAATTCTATTTCTCATATCCTATACTGTTTACATAGACCCATCAGTTAATATTTGAGTGTAATTTTGCTAATGAGAGGGTCATTACAACTGCAGGGGAGAAAAATTCCCGCATTGCTCCAGCTGGAGTTTGAGTCTCGATTTTTGGTTCTGTTTTATCTCTCAGCTATATTTCTTAATTTCATGTTTAAGAGAAAAATAGAATGGCTTAACACATATGTGGTTTAAAAAGTCAAATTATAACGCCTGTAACTAAAATTAAGGCCCATTCCCGAGGGGCAGCTGCCTCAGCTCTCCTCTGATATTTATTTTCCTATCTTCTCATAAAATGCTGATAGTGCTGGTTTTTAAAATTTCTCTATCACAGACATTGTCTCTCTACTTGCGTAGAGTTAGTGCTGTTTCCTGTTCCTGGCTCTTCCTCCGCACGTTTCTCTTCCCTCTCATCTTAGCAGTGGGGCAGTGTCGTCATTGTTCATTAGAGCAATGTTTATTGTTGCATTATTAGGACTATATAAATGTTGGTGTCAGTGGAACCAAGTAGTAAAACGTGGTTATGTTTCCTTTCTTGTATGACTTTTTTTTTTTCCCCAGGGAGTAAATGCATAGCTGCCTTTAAAAAAAAGAAAACAAAAACACTGTCTTAGTTTTCCATGTTCCTATCACTGCTTTTTACTAAATTCTCCAAAGAAAGAGTGAAATGGTCAAGCACAAGTGAACTATGGGCTTTCCCCCCTCCTGCCCCTCTCTTTCCCTCCCTCCCACCCTTCTCTTCCGTGGCCTGCACCTGCAGCTCCAGTGTGGATTGATTGCTCTCTAGGTCTCCTGTACAGAGGTCAGCCTCAATGCTCTGTTCACCATGATTCTCGCAATTCTCTTTTCTCTTCTTTGTTGGATTCTTTGTTTTCAAGTTCTAACATCCTCTTTCTTTTTGTTTTTTTTAATCCAATAGCTTCCCCAGAAAAGAGACTGTTGGGGGGTAAATTTGCTGTCACTTTGCATGTCTGAAAATGCATCTATTCTCTTTCACCTTGATTAATAGCTGTGTGCAGTGCTGTGCTTGGGCTAGTATAACATTCTGATCGAGGTGGCTTTTCTTCAGAATTTCAAAGGCATTGCTTCATTGTCCACTAATCTTCCCGTTTTAATCTCAAAAACCTGAGATGTCATTCTAATTCCTGATCCTTTTGTGTGAAACTTTTAATCTTCCTGGAAAATGCTGTGTTCTGAAACTAATGATGATACACCCTGGTATGAGTGTTTTTTTTGTTCACTGGATACTGATTTGGGCCCTTTATAAGGAAATTTTCACATTTTATATCTCCCCACCCCCCCTGTGGCCCCATTTTCTCTCTCCTTTTCTTGATGGAACTTGGGTTACCTTGATGATGAATGTGCTAGACTGATCCTTATTTTTCTTATCTTTTCTTTCTGTCTTAATGGACTTTTTGTTTTAATTTCTTAGATATTTTCTCAATTTTATCTTCTAACTTTTCATTTTAAAATTTTTGTTCACTTTTAATTTCTAAGTCTTTACTTGACTTCTACTTAATCTTTTTTTATAGCTTCCTATTCTTGTTTTAAGGATACAGTACTTTCTCTTTCTGAAGATATTTGTGGTTTTGTTTTTATTTGTCTTAAGCTCCCTGTATTATTTGTTTCCTTTGAATTCCATCATCAGGTCTTTCTTTTCTGTCTTTCATATTGGAAACTTTCTCCAAATACCTGATGTTTCAGCAGTCTATTCGTATTTGAGTGAGCCGCTGAAAACTGATGGGAAGCTCTGTGTGCATGGTTTGGCTTGTCAACTTTCGGGCTTTACTGAGGTTTATGGACGGGGACTCAACTGTTTACCCCATTGTTGGTACTCTTAGGTTATTTCTATTGGATTGGTTCACTGACCCAAAGGATACTCTTTCTGCCCTTGGGAGCAGGCGAGGATGGATAGTCAGTCTGGGCTGCGCGTCTTTGGGGAGGAGAACGGGGAAGGAGACCAGGCCTCATCCTTCATACAATGGATGATCTCTGGATCTGCCGTATTTGGCGTGGCGCCTCATCCTGCTGGCCTTGTGTCTCTGGAGTGTGGGGTCTCTCTAGTTCATTTTCTCCAGAGAATAAACCTCCTGGTAAGATGCAGTGGGTGGAGAGGACAGGGAAGGCATGGACCTGCCTGTGCATGTAGGTTTAAGGGATCTCGGAACCAACTTTTCTTATTCCTGTTTTCAGAGTCCCTCCTCCTTAGACGCCTAGGCCTTCCCATTTCTCAGTCTGCTAACCATCATCCTTGGAAGGGTTAGCTTTCCACACTTTGCTAGGCAGTTTATGTTCCTCTATCTGGCTTTTGTTTGTTTGCTCAAACAGACCTAAAATTATGTATATTTTTAAACTTTTTGTTTTGACATAATTTTAGACTTTAATTTCCAAAACCAGTGCATAGTTTCTGCACACCCTTCATCAAAAACTAATATTTTGCCAAATTTCCTTTATTCTTTTCTGTGTGTATGTAAGCACACAAATGCATATACATTCATATTTATGTATTTTTTTTTCCTGAACCTTTTGGAAGTTACAGATATGAGGCACCTTTACTCCTAGATCTTTCTCATAAAATCACCCAAATTATTTGTAAATAAAAAGTGATACAATATGATTATTTAACCTATAGATCTTGAGCTTCCCAGGTGGCACTAGTGGTAAAGAACCCACTTGCCAGTGCAGGAGACGTAGGGATGCAGGTTCAATCTCTAGGTCGGGAAGATCCCCTGGAGGAGGGCATGGCAACCCACTCCAGTACTCTTGCCTGGAGAATCCCCATGGACAGAGGAGCCTGGCCGGCTACAGTCCACGGGGTCACAAAGAGTCGGACACCGCTGAAGCAGCTGAGCACACACATGCAGACCTTGCTTAGATTTTGTCAGTTATCTCCATAACGTCCAGTACAACAGAAGAAGATTTCAGGCAGCCCTTGTGTCTAGTTGTCATGTCTCTAGCCTCTGTCAGAACAGTTTCTCAGGTCCTTCTTTGTCTGGCATGACAGTGGTCGTATTGAAGAGAACATGTCAGTTATTTTGGAAGGTATCCCTTGATTTGGATTTGTCTGATGCTTTTGCATTAAAGTATGCATTCCATTTCAAATTATTGAAATTCAGATTAAGTATTTTTGGCAGGAATGTCACAAAAGTAATGTTGGTTCTTGGTGTATCCCATTGGAGGACACATGATGTCAATTTGTTCCCGTTGGTCGTGATGATAACTTCACTCAGAGGTTTCTCCAGTGGGAAGTTACCTCTTTCTTTTAATGTGTCTTGTGAGGAAATACTTTGAGACTGTGTAAATATCCTGTTACTCCTCAAACTTTTACTAGGTTTAGCATCCACCAATGATTTCTTGTCTGAATCAATTGTTATAATGGTTGCCAAATGGTAATTTCTAATTCCCATTCACTATCTGCTTTTGAGAGTGATTTTTATTCTTTAACCTGAGGGTTCGTGTCTTTTAATCAGTGTTGGAATATTCTGAGTCATTTTCTCTTTGAATATTATGTATCTGTCATTCTCACTGATCTTGGAATCCTATTAAATGCATGTTAGACCTCTTTAATTCTGTTGTTGTGTCTCTCAAGTTTGTTTTTTCCCCCCCTTATGTTTTACACATTTTTAACTCTTTGTGCTGCATGTTGGAAAATTTTTTCTCATCTATTTTGCTCTTTTCTTAGCCATGTCCAATGTGTTTTTACCCATCCATTGGGATTAAAATTACAGTAGTTATTTCTAGAAGCTCTGATTATTTTTCAGATCTGTCTGCTTGATCTTTTTTCATAGTATCTTTTTTTCCCTATATAGATTTTCAGTTCACTCTTTTGTATCTTAATTATTTGAGATATTCACCTTATATTCTCCAGTAATTCAATTTTAAAATTTCTCGTAGGTTCTAATCCTGTCGTTTGTCTACTGCCTGTTGCTCTTGTTGCATTTTTTCCTTATATGTTTTGTAATTTTGGAATGTGAGTTTCATCTCTGGTGAGGTTTTCTATAGAAATCTTCGCCACCTGGGGGTAAGAAGGTATTTCTGCAGAGAGTTTGTTCTTGTTTTGTGGCTTGTTCCAGATGTTCCAGGAGGTATTGCAGAGATAAATCACTTTTTAACATTAATTTCTCGGTCAGAGGTTTCCATACTGCACAGGGAGGGTCCATTTAAACCCCACACAGTACGAGGGCTAGCCTCTGTTGGAAGCATCCCCCGTCTAAACTCAGGTTGAAAAGGACAGATGATTTTCTGTGTGTCCACGTTCTAGGAGGGACTTTCAGGACCACCTTTCTGCTGATTGTACAGGCCTTCAAGGGTCCAGGCTTGGTGTATAAGTCCCACTGGCGGCTCCCTCTGTCCCCGTGCCCAAAGCTGTGCTCCTCGTCCAACGTGGGTATGAGTGTGGTGCACACCCTGTACCGCTAGGCCCAGTGACAGCCTCCCCATGGTGCCACGGTGCCTTCAGCTCTCTTTGCAGTTTGCTCATCGATTTGGGTTCCTGGCAACTTTCCATTTCCTGAATATTTAAAAATTTTTTGTTATATTTTATCCTACGTTTCTGTCTGTTGTCCTGCAAGAGACGCTGTCTTTTTCGCCTCCCCAGGTACGTTGAGCTCCTGCCCACTGTTGATTCCCGGCCTGTCCTTTTGAGCTCCTGTGGTTCATGCTTCCCCTCTCCGCCCCCCCCCCCCCCCAGAAGGAAGCAGAGCTGAAACACAGTAGACAAAACATACACCTTATTGGAATTCCAGAGAAGTTAAGAAATGATTGCGTTTTAGAGGTTGTTCTTTCCACTTTGTATTGACCTTAATACTCCTGTCAACTCAAAACTGTACAAAAGCTTTGATTTTCTTGGTCATAACTGTGTAGGTACTTTGAGCTTGGAGGCCACAAGCTATAACTTAATCTTTCCCAAGAGTGTCTGTTTACCAAGCTAGTGATGTCTTCCTTCATACCATAGCTGACCTCTGAAATACAGTCAGTGGGCCGCCAGCAAACATTTTTATGCGCAGGCCAGAGAAGGAGCCTGTCTTTCGAAATGAGTATTTCAGGTGTGGGATAGCCAGATGAAACTGTAAATTTGTTCCACCTCTCATGAGAAGTAATGCTTTGAGTCACCATTAGCATTCTTGAACACTTGGGATTATAGATCAGCCTGTTTGCTTGAATCAGAGAAATTACTAGTTTTTTCACTGAAGTTTTAGTTTTTTCTTTTTAAGTGTTTTTGGTATACTTACTAAGTAACAGATCCAGGGATGAGGATGGTGAATTTTGAAGACTGTGTCTTAAGAATAATCCACGTTTTTTACTATCAAACAGCTGAACTGTTATTTTTAATATACAAAGTTAAGAACCAGTAAAATCAACAACATGTTGAATTTGCTCCTACTTTATTGTATTCACCCATTTAATTGATTAGACAGTATCTTAAACCGTTTTACCACAGATATATTTAGTGAAATTTATTACTTGCAGACTGATATAACTCATGAATTATTAAAAGCATCAGCATATGAAACCCTCTCTCATCTAGATTCTTTGAATACGGCTTAGGTTGAGCCATTTAACTGGCTTCTGTCCATCCCACTGATGGAAGCCGCAGTCAGAGGAGGGTTCTTATAAAGGACTGGCTTCCTTTCCGAGCAAAAAGAGGATAAAATGTCAACTTTTTCCTCTACTACCTGAAAAGCAATCAGGAGCAACCCTCCCGCTCTTCTTGACAGTAGTTTGGCTTTATAGAAGAAGGGCAGGCATTGAGCCAAATGTGAATTTCAGTGCTATATAAAGAAAGAAGTTAAGTAGCTAAAACTCCGATAGTAACTGGAATTTTTAGAGCAGTACTCAGATGGGTTTAACCTGTAAGCTTTCAGAAAGCTAACAATAGCTCAGAAATACTTGAATTGCAAGGTTTAATCCCTTCTTTCCTGGTGATGATCCCAGTAAATTGAGGTTACTTACCGAATGTCTCTTCACAGCAATTTGCTCATCCGTAGGACTGGGTTTAGGGGGTAATAACAGTTTCAGAAGAATAGGGTAGTGGTTAGTGACTGATTACCAGTTACTAATCAGAGCCATTGAAAAGGACATTTTGGAATCAACCGGAGTTCCAGACCATTTAGGAGCCTGACATTGTGCTTTCTTATCTCTTTAAAATTTGTTATCCTTACCTATAAAATGAACTATTACTTATTTTACAGGATTATTATGAGATAGTAATGAAATCATGTATGTGGGAGCATTTTGTAAGTGGTATTGATATAGGCTGCTAGGGTAATGTTATATCACATGGAAACATACATTCTAGAGTTGGATGGGACTCTGGAGAACAAAACTGAAATTTACAGAGGGCGCAGTTTTGAACCCAGATAGGCCCTGTTGTGTATTATCTGTTGTTGAATCCTTGCATCCCCAAAGTAGCATTCTGCTAGCTCCATTCTTATAGATGAAGAAGGGGAGTCTTGTTTATTTTTAAGATCTGCCTCTCCATCATCATATTTCATACACGAGGAAATGGAGGTCTGCAGAAGTGTGGTGACTTGTCTGACGCAGAGATTCTCAGCCCATCATTCCATCTGTTATAATAGGTTATAGTATTGTTGCAGGAATTGTTTTTGTCTTGCACACAGACTTGGCCCTGAAATTAAACAGGAAACACAATAGCACCTAATTAGATTATTAGCGTAAATATAGAAAGACTTGTGTCACTGGCTTCCTGGTGGATTAGGTATGCTAAATGACCTTCCCAATTGAACAACAAAAATATTGAATGAAGCCTGTTGCTAAGCTGGGTGAAAAGTAAGATACTTGTTGACCCTAAACAAGTGAAGCCAGGTATCCTGGGAGGTGCTTTCACTGCAGACATTTGCAGAGTTCGGTGGCGTGAAGCCCCAGCCTGGTTGACTGTCTGAAGCAAGGAGCAGGGGAGCAGGAGAGAAAGTGTGTGGCCTGAGCAAGTTGGAGAACCTATCAGGAGCTTCCTGGGTGAAGCCAGGGAGCTAAAAGAGCCTCTTGAGTGAAGGGGTAAAGAAGAGCAAGTCTGTATTGACCCTGCTGTTGAGCACTGCATTCATAAGCCAGCTTCACATGGTTTGTGGTCCATGTTCGTACTACAGGTATAGTTCCAAACAAACCTTAAGAGGAGAATTTCCTTGAAGGTGGCCCTGAGTTGATAGGGACCAGCAGAAGTAGACACAGACCCTCTCTGGAGGGGTTCATCTTCAGTCCAGCTTTCAAATAATTAAAGTGTCTGTGGAAAATGAGCAGCTCACTGTAAAAAAAAAACAAAAAAAACCCACAATAAGAAATAAGGCAGTGTCGTGAGCGAGAACCAGCAGAAACACAGCTGCAAGGCTTGGGCAAACTCCAGAAGGCGGTGAAGGACAGGGAGGCCTGGCATGCTGCAGCCCGTGGGGTTGCAAAGAGTTAGACGTGACATAGAGCCTGAATGACACTTCAGATGATCAGATTCAAAGAAATGGTTCGGAATGCAGCCCAAAGAGACAGAAAATATTAAAGAATTGAAGTTACGTGGAGAACAGAGGGCCAAGGTCCAACATACATCTAATCAGAGTTCCAGGAGGAAGAGAGAGACAGTGGAAAAGAGGCCCATGTTTGAAAGAATAATAGCTGACAGTTTTCCAGAGCTGTTGAATGATAGTAGATCTCAGAGCTAGGAAGACCAGCAAACCACAAGCTGGACAGTCAGAGTGAAACTGCAGTGCACTGAAGAAAAAGGAGCTTTTAAACACCACTAGATGTTCAAGCTGGTTTTAGAAAAGGCAGAGGAACCAGAGATCAAATTGCCAACATCAGCTGGATCATCAAAAAAGCAAGAGCGTTCCAGAAAAACATCTGTTTCTGCTTTATTGACTATGCCAAAGCCTTTGACTGTGTGGATCACAATAAACTGTGGAAAATCCTGAAGAGATGGGAATACCAGACCACCTGACCTGCCTCTTGAGAAACCTGTATACAGGTCAGGAAGCAACAGTTAGAACTGGACATGGAAGAACAGACTGGTTCCAAACAAAGGTCTGTCTAGCTCAAGGCTATGGTTTTTCCAGTGGTCATGTATGGATGTGAGAGTTGGACTGTGAAGAAAGATGAGCACCGAAGAATTAATGTTTATGAACTGTGGTGTTGGAGAAGACTCTTGAGAGTCCCTTGGACTGCAAGGAGATCCAACCAGTCCATCCTAAAGGAGATCAGTCCTGGGTGTTCATTGAAAGGACTGAGGTCGAAGCTGAAACTCCAATACTTTGGCCACCTGATGCGAAGAGCTGACTCATTTGAAAAGACCTTGATGCTGGGAAAGACTGAAGGCGGGAGGAGAAGGGAACAACAGAGGATGAGATGGTTGGATGGCATCACTGACTCGATGAACATGGGTTTGAGTAGACTCCAGGAGTTGGTGATGGACAGGGAGGCCTGGTGTGCTGCAGTTCATGGGGTCGCGGAGTCAGACACAACTGAGCGGCTGAACTGACCTGAAACACATCTAGAGGAAAAAGAGGCTAACAGTGAAAAGGTCTGGCTTGCTCCTGTGACCCTGAGTTAGTCTCAGTGGCTCAGTTTCTTTGGATGTTAAAGAGTCACAGTACCTGTTTACTCCAGTCCACCCAGCTGTGGTTAGACCCCTTCTAAGACCAACATACAGAAAACTGATTTGTGAGGACATTACTGTAAATAAATTGTAAGAATTCTAAGGTGATAATTTAACTATCTTCCTTAGTTGTGTCTAGAGCACTGAAAGGGATTTCTAGCCTTCGATTTTCATCTCTCATGTGTCTGTTTAATGTCAAGTCAGGGAGATTTAGCCATCAGCATTCTCCTTATTTTTCAGAACGGTCAGGTATTTTTTAATGGGTGGGATGAGGCAAAGACACAGTGCAGCAAGCAGACTTCAGGCTTGTCCCTGAATCTTTTCCCTCTCAATGTTAAGAGAGTCTGCTGGCACATATTCTTTAGGTCTCTCATTCTCCAGCGTCCCAAGTCAGCGCACACCCAGGGCAGTGCTGTGCTGCAGAGAGAAGCTACAGAGGGTTAATGATTAAGGCAATGTGGGCCACGTTACTGATTGCCCCTTTCAGATCTCCCAGCACCCATTAACATAAATATCATCTCACCATTTTGGACAGGGGACACCACCCTTATGCACGTTAGTAATGTGATGCTAATGCTTAACCCTTTCATTGCCCTCTCTGCTTCAAAGGCCTTGCCCTATGTCCATTGATAGGGAGGCTGTTTGAACCTGGAGGCAAAAATGAAAGGGTTAACTCCTTTTGGTTTTGCCCTTTGACCACTTCAGGATGAGAGGCATGATGAAATACTTTTCAAAGTCTTCAGTGGAAACACATCATGCATAATTGGAGCAAAAAAGAATAAATCAAAGCTTCCCCCCCCTTTTAGTCTGGTAATTCATAATTGAAACCACATTGAGGTAAGGGTTGATAACTTCAAAACAACCATGAAAACTGCCCTTTCGATCAAGGTAGGGATAGGTAAGGCTGCTCATAACCAGGGGCTTGAAAGCTTCTGTGTAACAAGCCTGTCTTCTCTTCTTTTCCTTTCTCCTCTGACTTCTCACTTTTCTGCTCTGGCAAAATAACCTTCATTTAAATCAAATATGGGTGGACTCAAATATCTGCTTAATTCTCTTCTTGTCACATGACGTTATACATAGTGACATTAAAAAAAAAAAACAACCCTCTGCTATAATAGGGATTAAATTTTGGATCATCCTGCTTTGAACTTGATTTCTTCTGTTTGGGTTTTGCCTGGTGTAGGTTGAGAGAGTCCTTTCGTTGATATTAGAATGTGTATTTTATAATCCTCCAGTAGTTGCAGCAAGACCCTTTCAGAATGGCTCTAGCAGTTTGCCCACCAGCTTCCTCCAGTTTCTGTTTGGTAGGTAACTTTGGCCAGGATGGTTTTGGTTAGGCTCACGTAGGGCTCCTATGACCTTTCAACCAAGGAAGTAAAACAGGATTGCAGGAAGGGCCCAGACAACTTCCCTGTGTGTGAGACTGCTAAAGGCACACCTAGTTAGTTGAGTTGGAATCCCTTGCTTGAAGGAGAAGACCCCTTTGAGCTGGTGGTGGACTTTAAGGCTGATCTCCCAAGGCTTCTCTTTCAAGAGATCCTGCCACCTGAACCCACAATTCCGTCTCGCTGGTTTGTCTGTTTGCTGTTAATTCATTCACCAGGGCGCTCCAGGATAAACGATGTGATAGAACTTCTCGAAAGTGGGCGTGCTGTTGTGACAGTTGTCATGGTTGTCGTGGATTAAGTTAACAGTCTGGGTTTCCCAGCTTCCCTGAAGAATGTTTGTTCTGAGTGAGGAGTGAAGTAGGGGGAGGGTGAGTGCTGGATGAAGGAGGTATTTGGCCTCAACGCGCCATGCACGCACTCCTCCTCTGGTATCGCCTCCCATCTTGGAGTGAAGAGTTTCACTGAACATACCCAAAAGTTCCTTGAGAGCCAGCGTTGCGGGCTGCAGCTGCGGTAGCGGGGCTCTGCTTTCTCCTCTGGCCCCTCTGTTGCTGGGGGCCTGGTTTCGCGTGCCATGATGGAGATTTAATCAGGCTGCCGAGTTAATTGCCAGCGCTGTTTGCCTTTTCCCTGGCAGAAGTCAGAGTCTTGAGTAAATTATGGAGGTTTAAATTTGCTTGATTTCCTGCAGAAAGTGGGGTCAGGAGGTCCCAGACTGTAGACACTCTCTTTGGTCAGCCAGCAGGGGGTCGGTCCTTAACGGTATTTCAGAGGTGACTAAACGCTGTTTTTGAAATGTCCTTCTTCAGTAAGTTTTTTTTCCCTCTGGGGGTTGGTCTGTTGACCTTACGCTAGCAGAGTGGAGTGTCTGTATGAAGGCGCGCACCCCAATTAAAGACGCCTTTCTCCTCGCCGTCACCGGGTTCCAAAGGCAAATGGAATCATGTTTGCGGATGGACGGAGAGGCACCCAGCACAGAAGCCCAGCTGCAGATCAGCGTTTCCTGTTTCTGAGCTTTTGAGACAGAACGTGAAGGTAGCCGTGTTAATTTATTAGTAAAACAATACTCTGGACAAGAAAGCTTCAAAACAAATCAACAGAAAACCAATCATGAGACTTAAGAAGAAGCTTCTGTCGCATGGGCTTTTCATGATGTGGCTTTAGTTTGCCTGAGTCTGAGGTCCCTTGTCTGTGCTCCGCTCCCTCCCTCCTCCCAGCCTTGGCCCTGGCAGAGTCTGCCCCTGGCAGGCGAGGAAGCAGGTCTCAGCACTCGCCACTCGGCTTGCCCTGCGGCTGTTTGATGAGCTCCGTCCCCTCCTCACCTCCTCCAGGAAGATGGAAGTGACTGTGGGTCTTCCTGAGCCCATGGGACTTGAGGACCTTGTTTTAGTACTTGTTGTTTGTGTTACAATTTGTCTTTTTACCTAGCTGTCTTCCCTGCCAGATTCTGAACTGTTTGAGGAGAAGCAATTTGTCTTTGCGTCTTTAACCCTATTCTTGGCTTATAGTTTATGCTCAGGAAATGTTGACTGAATGAATGAGCACCAGAAATCATAGTGATGGAGTGATTGCTGAGCTGCTAATACTGTTGTTTTGGCAGATGAGAATATGAAGTGGAGCGAGCTAGTTTTTTGTGTTTGCTTTCAACTACCGTTCCTAGTTCTCCTGATAGCTCCGTTCATTCAGGGCTCCTCGGAAAGCTCAGTTGGTAAAGAATCCTCCTGCAATGCAAGAGACCCCGGTTCAATTCCTGAGTCAGGAAGATCCCCTGGAGAAGGGATAGGCTACCCACTCCAGTATTCTTGGGCTTCCCTTGTGGCTCAGCTGGTAAAGAATCTGCCTGCAATGCGGGAGACCTGAGTTCAATCCCTGGGTTGGAAAAATCCCCTGGAGCAGGGAAAGGCTACCCACTCCAGTATTCTGGCCTGGAGAATTCCATGGACTGTGTAGTCCATGGGGTCGCAAAGAGTCAGACATGACGTCACTTCACTTTCCACATCCCTGGAGCTCTGTGTTGAGCCCTGGGCTGAGCGCTCACGTGCATAATCTGGAGGTAGGTGCTGTCAGGCTCTCCATTTTACAGGTGAGGAAACCGAGTCACAGACGAGGCTTTCCACACCACAGTAAGTGTCAGCGTCCAGATCCACACTATTAAATATCCTAATACACTTCTTCAGAATACTTAGCACGATAAGGTTGTGGATGAGTATTTTTAAATGAATGAACTAAGTTGGAAACCATTTCAGAGCTTTGATGTCACTCATTTGAATGTACATTAGCTGTTCACACCCATGCACAGAGAACATAAGGAACACAATTTAGGCGTAGTCATTTTTAAGCAAGTTTTTGTTGAGTCGCACCAAGCACTGTGCTAGGTGCTGGGTGTTAATAGCAGTTATGACTCTGGTTTTCATGAAGCTTTCAGGATAGCTAAAATGTAATGAATAGGACAGAAAAGAGAAAATTATGAAAATGGAAAGTGTATTTGGAGAGGAAGAAGAATCCAGGAGAATCCAGGTAAACCAGGACCCCAGAGCATGGTGAGGTGAAGGTAGAGAGGAAGAAGGGATTCATTTAAAATCCTAGTGGCTGGAAGATAGCTCATGATCACTTAGCCACCTCCCACCCCGCTTTTGAGACCTGCAGAAAGTGAATCCCAGGGAAATTGCTATTCCCATAAGACCATCTGTTGGTGTCCTTTATCGAATGTTTGTGTGTGTCAGGCACTTTACATTTATTACCTTGTTACTGCTATTAACAACATCTAGACTGTTAGGAAATAATAAGTAAGACATGTTAATAATTTAATTACTGTGTTAAGTAAAACTACCTAGAAAAGAGCTTCCCTCATGGCTCAGTGGCAAAGAATCTGCCTGCAGTGCAGAAGACCCAGGTTGGATTCCTAGGTCGGGAATGGCTCCACTCCAGTATTCTTGCCTGGGAAATCCCATCGACAGAGGAGCCTGGTGTCCATGGTGTCACAAAGAGTATGACACAACTGAACGACTAACCCTTGTACTTGTACCTAGAAAAGTTGTAGTTTTAACGTGATCTTATAGATTCAGAAAGAGAGGTGCAAGAGAGGTTAAGTGCTTTGCCCAGGCCACGCAGCTGGTAAGTGAAGAGCCTGTGTTCTGATTAAGGACATGTGATTCTAAAACTGACCTTAAATGTGCTGGCTCACTTTTTTGAAGGTATTTGCATCATTGTTGGTGGAGAAGGCAATGGCACCCCACTCCTATACTCTTGTCTGGAAAATCCCATGGATGGAGGAGCCTGGTAGGCTGCAGTCCATGGGGTCGCTAAGAGCCGGACACGACTGAGCGACTTCACTTTCACTTTTCACTTTCATGCATTGGAGAAGGAAATGGCAGCCCACTCCAGTGTTCCTGCCTGGAGAATCCCAGGGACGGGGGAGCCTGTGGGCTGCCGTCTATGGGGCCACACAGAGTCGGACACGACTGAAGCGACGCAGCAGCAGCAGCAGCATTGTTGGTGGCATGTCCTACAGTAAAGTGTCAAGCTTGTAACACAGCAGATTCATGCTCAGCAGTTTCTGTGTTGCCTCCGTGTTCATCTCAACGCCTGTGTTTTATGGGAAAGTGTTGGCAAGATTTCAGAACTTGTTACGCTCCTTTACGTGCCCTGTCTCCCCCAATATGCTGCTGTGTCTGCTTTTCCAGTCTTCAAGCCTTGTTTGGCATGCGCGTGAGCGGTGTGGAAAAATTGAGAGCCGAGACAAGTTACTGTCCATTACCCACCCACCCTTCATCTCCTCCCGCATCCCATAACCAGCGGCTTCCCGAAGGGAGCTGGCATACGGGATGAGACAGGATCTATTGTCTTGCCAGAGACTTTGTTTCTTCTCCTGGCAGCGCTGTGAAACCAGAGCTGTGATGCCTTTCAGGGGGTTTAAATTCCAAGGGATTCATTTTCTGAAACCAAGCTTTGCATCTATCAGGGAATTTTCCCCCTCTTTTGAATGTCATAGAGGCATGCAAGTGTGCTGGCGTTCCCCACTTCTCCCGAAGAACAGACATCATTTTGTTGGAGGTTTAATAGTTTTTCCTCCTGTGTTAGAGGTGTATTTACCTTTTTAAATTTATGTGCTCTCTTTGTGTCAGTGTTATGTATTTGGTATGTTTTTATTCCATGTACCCTCTGAAATCATAGTGTTTAGGTGGGCTCTTACTTATTGGCCCAGATTTGATCATCAAGAATCAAGAAAACCTTCAGCATTTCTCTTCTCAGAGAAGAGCTACAAGTAATAAGCTCTGGAGTTTCCTACAGTCCCAGAGTCTATAGATGGTGATGCTTACCTCAAACTGGGGAGGGACCGTGAACCGCCACATCCTGGTGTCCTGGAGCTGGACAGCCTGGGCGCTTTCCTGCTCTGCCATGTACAGGTTATATGACCATGACCGTCATTCACTATTTCTTCTTTCCCTTCTGGACTGGCAACGCAAATGATTAGACATCATTCACTGTTTCCAACCCCACAGTTTCATCATCCGTAAAATGAGAGTGGTAGCCATCTATCTTGGGGTTGTCATGAGGCTGAAATGAGATAATATATGTAAAGCACAGTGCCTCACAGTAAAGTCGTTCAGTCGTGTCCGACTCTTTGCAACCCCATGGACTATACAGTCCATGGAATTCTCCAGGCCAGGATACTGGAGTAGGCAGGGATTGAACCCAGGTATCCCGCATTTCAGGCAGATTCTTTACCAGCTGAGCCAGAAGGGAAGCCCAAGAATACTGGAGTGGGTAACCTATCCCTTCTCCATCAGATCTTCTGACCCAGGAATTGAACTGGTGTCTCCTGCATTGCAAGCAGATTCTTTACCAACTGAGCTATCAGGGAAACCAAAGTACTGCATAAATCTTGACTATTTTGACATCACATATTATTTTACATACTTCTTCAAAAACTTTTTTTTCTTTTCCATTTAAAATGGGGATTTTCAAGCACACGAGTTTTGTGTTGGGAAGGGTTGATGAGTGGGCTGGGTTGGTGAGGGCAGAGAGACCACGAACCTTGGTGATTAACTGTGACTTAGCAAGTCAGGAAACTGTGACGAGTAAGATAGGAGTAGAAAATGAAAAGGTGTTCCTGCAAGGTGATTGGATGCAGGGTAGAAACACTAAGATCCAGGCACCTTCCTAAGACCACAGCTTAATGCCCAGGTATGATATTGTGGAAGCAAGAAGTCAGCCTTAGGAAGATAGTCTTTCTTGTTGTATCTCTTGGTTGTGAAATCTTAATTACGGCCTGTTGTGGACATTTTGGCTTTAGCATCCTGATGACATTAGGACTCCAGGAATCCCATTCAGTCGCCTTGCATCCCATCCATGTGTAGTCCATGTGCTTGTGTGCGTTTCCTGCCCCACACTGTTACATCTGGCAAACAGCTGTTGTCATAGACGTGGTGATGGCTGTCCATCAGTGATATGGATGAGGTTGACGGGGGAAGCCTGGGAAATCCCAGAGTATGAAAAGACTAAGGAGCGTGAGCAGCCAGAATAACAGGCCATTTCATATTCAGCCTCCTCTTGGTGAAGCTGAAGTTAGGTCCTAAAGTTAGGCTTTTCATGTAGAAGCAAATGAATGTAAATGTAATTCATGCCACTGAATTGTTCACTTAAAGATGTTTGAAATGGCAGGTTTCGTGTTATATTTTACCAGTTTTTAAATTTTAACGGTGTAATATATCAAAGCCCATTGCATACCTTAAATGGGGGCATTGTTTAGTACATGAATTATTGGGCTTCCCTTGTGGCTCAGCTGGTAAAGAGTTTGCCTGCAATGCGGAAGACCTGGTTCAATCCCTGGGTTGGGAAGTTCCCCTGGAGAAGGGATAGGTTTCCCACTCCAGTATCCTGGCCTGGAGAATTCCGCGGACCGTATAGTCCATGGGGTCACAGAGTCGGACGCCACTGAGCAACTAAACCACCGCCCTCTCCTTCTTCTGTTCTCTCTGTTTTCTCTGCTTCTTGTTTTTCTTCTTGTTCACTTGTTTCCTATTGTTCATGCTGAAGGTGTTCTTGAAATGTCTGATTCTAGGATCTGTGGAAACTCTAAAGAGCTGATCAAAAGTTTTTTGTTTAAGAGAAGCTTGTTACTGAAGGGCTTCGCTGTAAGATGGTGGAGCTTTGCTGTAAGGTGGTGGGGCTTCACTGTAAGGGGGTGGGGCCTCGCCATAAGGTGGTGGGGCTTGGCTGTAAGGTGGTGGGGTTTGGCTGTAAGATGGTGGGGCTTGGCTGTAAGGTGGTGGGGCCTCGCCGTAAGGTGGTGGAGCTTGGCTGTAAGATGGTGGGGCTTGGCTATAGTGGTGGAGCTTGCCTGTAAGGTGGTGGAGCTTGCCTGTAAGGTGGCGGGGCTTGGCTGTAAGATGGTGGGGCTTGGCTGTAAGATGGCGGGGC